>NC_041381.1:314202101-314294659 GCF_002162155.2 Triticum dicoccoides | reverse complement strand
ACCGCGCCCGTAGGCGCCCGAGCCGCCCCGCTGCTCCCGAGCCCTCCCGCTCGATCCAATCGGGAGCGGGAGCGCTCGCCGCCTCCCCTGGCTCCGCAAGCCCACGCGGCCGGCCACCGGAGCCCGCCGCCGGCGAGCACCTCCGTCCAGGTCGTGCCGCCCCCTGCCTCTCCTCCCTCCTTCCATCCCGTGTTTCTCCCTCTCCCTCACGATCTCTCTCTCTCTGTCCCGAGCTTTGTAGACTGCCATGGATGGCCGCCTCGATCTACGCGCTCGCGCCGCCCCAAGCCGCCCCATCGCCGGGAATGGATTGCCCCGAGCCCGATCTACCCATTCAGGGCCTTCCCGGCGCTCGCCAGAGTCCCACGCCCCCTCCCTGCCGCCGTTGACTTCCGCCGGAGTAGTTCTGTACGAGGGTAGCAGCCAACCGCGACCTGGGAGTTTTTTTTCGCGAGGTGAAAAACCACCAAGTCCCCAGATTTCTGTAATTTTCATGCCATGTTCATGCCATCGCATCTCTGCATCCGTAGCTCCGTTTTGTGCGTATAATATGTCAAATTGTTCGCCTCGACGAGTAAATCATTTTATTCCATTGCATCATTTTCATTTGAGCTCATCTTGATGCCTGAAATGCTGTTGGAAGAGTGCATGTTGATGTTAATCTGCTGAAACTGTTATAACTTGCTCATTTATCATTTTTGCCATGATTGATGTGTGCATCCTATGAGGTTGAGCTCTACATGAATGTTGATCTATGCCATGCCATCTTTCCAGGGGTGCCAACCATGTATTTTTGTGAGTTGTGTGCTGAGTGTATCAAGCTTGTTAAGTAGGGTAGTTGCTGTTGCTGTTTTCCTGACAGATTCTGTTATATTTTGTTGCTATGTTAACATGCTTCTACTAATCATTCCATGCATAATCTGGAGATGCTCTATAAACATGTTTTGATCTACATATCATGCTCTATCCATTCATGCCCTTGGTTGCAATTATAGCCTGCTGGATCATGTTCATATCTTGCTCCAAAGTTGCTTGAAAATGTTGTTGTCAGCCTATTAACATTAAGTTCACTTGTTTCCATGTGTTTTCCTAGTGATCCATGCACCCTATGAACTTGCTCTTGCCATGCTTAGCTTCATAAACATGCCTTCTTACTGTTGGTTGCCTTATCATGCCATGTATTGCTCTGTAGTGAGTGGTTCAAGCTCACGAACATGCCTACTTATTGTTGTTCCTGCCATGTATGAATCTGTAATATAACTTGCTATGTTTACATGGGTGCCATCATATTTTTTATGCCTTTTGGGCTCATGGTCAGTAAGGGTCTTTTGATCTATGCTATTAGTAGATTCATGCCATGCCTTTGTTTGCCATGATAAGTTCCTGTAACATGTTGTTTGCTTACTCTAAACATTGCAACCTGATGTTATTTCTGCTAAAGTCTGAAACTGTTATTATTTGCAATATCTCCATGTCTTTTTGAGCATGTTCTAGTGATTTCTGGAGATAGCTCAGTGTTCATGTCTTGTTATGCTTTGCCTGTACTTCATGCTCATGTCTTTTGTTATTATGTTGGGGTGCTGTAGCATATTGTTTTGATGCTTGTAAGATGCCTAGTTGCTGTTATGGACAGATTGTTGCCATGACTTGTATAGTGTGCATGTGTTGAACCGTTGCTCCATTTTGAGTGTGCTCTATATGAAACTTGCTTAATTTTGCATGTTGTCTCATATTATCATGTTGCATCCTTGTTTTGATGTGTTTGCTTGATGTTTGTATGCATTTTGCATCAATGCCATGTTTAACTTGTTTTGCTCATATCTTCTAGGCCGTAGCTCCGAATCTAATGAACTTTATATGTAACTTGACTAGAATTTCGTGTAGATCCTCTTGGTGCTCTTTAACTTGCTGTTTAACAACTTCAACTTAATGTTTATTCAGTTCTGGACCAATTTCGAAATATGCATATGAGGACTTACCGGAGTTGTTATATGTTGTTCCCGGCCTCATTTAAACTTGCCTTGATGTGTTGTTCTTGTTTGCATCATCTCTTGCCATGAGTAGCTTCATGTAGCTTGGTCATGCATCATGCTTGTTGTGCATCATGCCTTGTTCATGTGTGGTGTGTTTACCATGTTGTGTGCTTCTTCTCGATAGTTCCCGTTTCGTTGCGATCGTGAGGATTCCTTCGTCTACGTGTGGTTCGTCTTCGTGGCTTCGTCTTCTTCATGGACTTGTTCTTCTTCCTTGCGGGATTTCAGGCAAGATGACCGCTACCATGGATCTCACTACTATCATTGCTATGCTAGTTGCTTCGTTCTATCGCTATGATGCGCTACCTATTACCTGTTTATCAAGCCATCCCATGTTGCCATGAACCTCTAACCTTTGACACCATTCCTAGCAAACCATTGATTGGCTATGTTACCGCTTTGCTCAGCCCCTCTTATAGCGCTGCTAGCTGCAGGTGAAGTTGAAGATTTCTCCATGGTGGACAGGATTTTGGTTGGGATATCACAATATCTCTTATATTATTAATGCATCTATATACTTGGTAAAGGGTGGAAGGCTCGGCCTTATGCCTGGTGTTTTGTTCCACTCTTGCCGCCCTAGTTTCCGTCATACCGGTGTTATGTTCCCGGATTTTGCGTTCCTAACGCGGTCGGGTGATTTATGGGACCCCCCTGACAGTTCGCTTTGAATAAAACTTGTCCAGCAAGGCCCAACATTGACTTTTACCATTTGCCTCACCACCACCTATATTTCCCTTGGGAGTAATTAACCCAAGGGTCATCTTTATTATAGCCCCCCGGGCCAATGCTTGTCTAAGTGTTGGTCCAAACCAGAGCCACTTGCGGTGCCGCCCCTAGGCAACTTGGGGTATCATCGGTTGCCGTACGTAGTGTTCATCCGGTCGTGGCCTGAGACGAGATACGCGCGGCTACTATCAGGATGTCGGCACGCCGGCAGGTCTTGCTGGTCTTGTTTTACCATTGTCGAAATGTCTTGTAAACCGGGATTCCGAGACTGATCAGGTCTTCCTGGGAGAAGGTCTATTCCTTCGTTGATCGCGAGAGCTTGTCATGGGCTAAGTTGGGACACCCCTGCAGGGTTTAAACTTTCGAGAGCCGTGCCCGCGGTTATGTGGCAGATGGGAATTTGTTAATGTCCGGTTGTAGATAACTTGACACCAGATCCGAATTAAAATGCATCAACCGCGTGTGTAGCCGTGATGGTCTCTTCTCGGCGGAGTCCGGGAAGTGAACACGGTTTCTGGGTTATGTTTGACGTAAGTAGGTGTTCAGGATCACCTCTTGATCATTGCTAGCTTCACGACCGTTCCTTTGTTTCTCTTCTCGCTCTCATTTGCGTATGTTAGCCACCATATATGCTTAGCCGCTGCTGCAACCTCACCACTTTACCCCTCCTTTCCCATTAAGCTTTGCTAGTCTTGATACCCATGGTAATGGGATTGCTGAGTCCTCGTGGCTCACCAGATACTTCCAAAACCAGTTTGCAGGTGCCTATGTTACCGAGCAGGTGACGCAACCAAGCTCAAGGAGGAGCTCGATGAAGATTTTGCCCTTTGTGTTGTTTCGTTCTAGTTGATCAGTAGTGGAGCCCAGTTGGGGTCGATCGGGGACCTTTGTCGCATTTGGGGTTCTTCTTTTATTTTGGTTCCGTAGTCGGACCTTGATTGTATCTGGATGATGTAATGCTTTATTCATGTAATTGTGTGAAGTGGCGATTATAAGCCAACTATGTATCTCTTTCCCTTATGCATTACATGGGTTGTGTGAAGATTACCTCACTTGCGACATTGCTTTCAATGCGGTTATGCCTCTAAGTCGTGCTTCGACACGTGGGAGATATAGCCGCATCGAGGGCGTTACAGCTGGTCCAAACCGAGCGATGTCCGGCGCCCCCTGGGCAATCAGGGTCTATGCCAACCCGACGTCTGGCTCATCCGGTGTGCCCTGAGAACGAGATATGTGCAGCTCCTATCGGGATTTGTCGGCACATCCGGGCGGCTTTGCTGGTCTTGTTTTACCATTGTTGAAATGTCTTGATGTACTGGGATACCGAGTCTGATCGGAGTGTCTCGGGTGAAGGTCTATTCCTTCGTTGATCGCGAGAGCTTGTCATGGGCTAAGTTGGGACACCCCTGCAGGGATTTAAACTTTCGAGAGCCGTGCCCACGGTTATGTGGCAGATGGGAATTTGTTAATGTCCGGTTGTAGACAACTTGACACCAGATCCGAATTAAAACGCATCAACCGCGTGTGTAGCCGTGATGGTCTCTTCTCGGCGGAGTCCGGGAAGTGAACACGATTTCTAGGTTATGTTTGACATGGGTAGTTTCAGGATCACTTCTTGATCGCTACTAGCTTCACGACCGTGCCTTGCTTCTCTTCTCGCTCTCTTTTGCGATTGTAGCCACCATATATGCTAGTCGCTTGCTGCAGCTCCACCTCATTACTCCATCCTTCCTATAAGCTTAAATAGTCTTGATCTCGCGGGTGCGAGATTGCTGAGTCCCCGTGGCTCACAGATACTTCCCAAACCAGTTTGCAGGTGCCGATGTTACCGAGCAGGTGACGCAACCAAGCTCAAGGAGGAGCTCGATGAAGACCTTGCCCTTTGTGTTGTTTCGTTCTAGTTGATCAGTAGTGGAGCCCAGTTGGGGTCGATCGGGGACCTTTGTCGCATTTGGGGTTCTTCTTTTATTTTGGTTCCGTAGTCGGACCTTGATTGTATCTGGATGATGTAATGCTTTATTCATGTAATTGTGTGAAGTGGCGATTGTAAGCCAACTATGTATCTCTTTCCCTTATGTATTACATGGGTTGTGTGAAGATTACCTCACTTGCGACATTGCTGTCAATGCGGTTATGCCTCTAAGTCGTGCTTCGACACGTGGGAGATATAGCCGCATCGAGGGCGTTACATTGTGTGTCATGGATCGATGGGTAACAGGAGACAAGGGAAACGATGTTTACCCAGGTTTGGGCCCTCTCTATTGAGGTAATACCCTACTTCCTGCTTGATTGATCTTGATGAATATAGGGTTACATGAGTTGATCTACCTTGAGATCATATGTTGTGTTCTAAGCCCTAGAGGTATGATGAGTAATGTCATAATGATCTAGCTTATCTATCGACTAGCCTAGCCTCGGTTTATATAATGCACCAGAGGCCTAGGATAACAAGAGTCCTAGCCGAATACGCCGGTGGGGAGGAGTCCTTGTCTTGATCACCAAGTCTTGTGGAATCTTCCTTGTATGCGGCAGCTGTCCGAACTGTCCCATGAGTATACGGCCATGGGGGTCCTCGACCCATTCTACTGATCGAGGGACGACGTGGTGAGTACCCCCTAGTCCAGGACACCGTCAGTAGCCCCCTGAAGCGGTCTTCAAGTTGGGGACGCTCCCCGATTCTTCCAAACAGTTCTTCATCTTCGGTCGTCGGTCTTGAAAACTGGTTCAACTAATCCTCTCATCTTCGATCTTGAGGATTGCCAACATGCATCCAAAGAGTTTATACGTCGGGTATCCGAGGAGCCCCTTTAAGTTTCCGGCCTTTATCAATGCCTTGTTATTTTTATGCCACACCTCGGGTTTGAAGTTGTTCCCGGGTGGCAGTGTCCTCTTGCGTCCGAGCTCCAACGTCGGACTGCATTCGATTTATCTTTCACAGCCGAGCTCCAACATCGGACTGCTTCTGAGCTCCACCGCCAGAATGTATCCGAGCTTCAACGCCGGACTATATCCGAGGTGTCATAGATCACCTTGGCTCAAAAAAGTTTGAAGGAGTTTAACCGAGCTTAATGTCGGAAATTCCCGCTATGGAGCCAGCCACTGGCGCCCGAGCTTTATGCCGGACTACTTCCGAGGTGGTGCACCACCTTGGCCATGGGCTGATTTTTATGAATTTAATTCCGAATTGTGCAATGTAATCTCTGACAAGATGTATAGCCGGTATCCCTCAAGGTGCATGTTGGCCTAATATCCGGGATGCACCTGAAGGATAAAATCAAACCACTAACCCCAGTAGCCCCAGAGACTCAGGTTGATTCGTGAAATTGGCCTGAGGATCAATTCCCAGCTCGGCAGCATACTTAGGAATAGAAATGCGGTGTAATATATTAGGAAAAATAGTGATCGGCGAACATGCCCTTGATAGAGGGTCTTGAGAAGTCGCCGTAATATGTTAGCTTGATGTCGGATAGGTCCAGATGGTACCTATTGTTGTCCGAAGACACGTTTGCGCATAGTTCGGTCAAGCCGAACACTGAGCACTTTGAATTTTCTGCATTGAATAGGCAATGCACTAGCCCCCAAGACACTGGTCAGGTGGCAACACCAGATCAAGGGATCGATGTACCCCTTTACTATATGTAAATGATAAGCACGAAGCCCAGTAGCCCCCGGGCCTTAATGTGGGCACGGGTGGCCGAATTAAGGATCGATATCCGTAGTAAAATCACAAATTATGTGTAATTATTCTATGTATCCAAGTACTTTACATCATTAATGCTCGGATCCGCATGGTACAAAACTTTGTTGACCGACCATCGGCTTCAACCTCTTCAGCTAATAGCCGAGGAGTGTTTTCCTACTTTATAAAGCCGTTATAAGGGAAAAGATTTACTGCAAACAAGGCAATCCGGCCATACGGTTTTATAAACAAAGGTACGTAGAGAGATATGTTATATATTACGTAATGTAAGAAACATCTTCCAAGGAAAATAGTCCCGCTATCGGTTCCTTTCCTTGGGTCATCATGCTTATCATGATCATGAAACCTCACCTGCGGTCAATGTGGGAGGAAAATATTGAGGATTTAGTTCGGGGAAAGTTCCCGATGTTGGAAATATGCCCTAGAGGCAATAATAAAAGCATTATTATTATATTTCCTTGTTCATGATAATTGTCTTTATTCATGCTATAATTGTGTTATCCGGAAATCGTAATACATGTGTGAATAACAGACACCAACATGTCCCTAGTGAGCCTCTAGTTGACTAGCTCGTTGATCAACAGATAGTCATGGTTTCCTGACTATGGACACTGGGTGTCATTGATAACGAGATCACATCATTAGGAGAATGATGTGATGGACAAGACCCAATCCTAAACATAGCACAAGATCGTATAGTTCGTTTGCTAGAGTTTTCCAATGTCAAGTATCTTTTCCTTAGACCATGAGATCGTGTAACTCCCGGATACCGTAGGAGTGCTTTGGGTATGCCAAACGTCACAACGTAACTGGGTGACTATAAAGGTAGACTACGGGTATCTCCGAAAGTGTCTGTTGGTTGACATGGATCAAGACTGGGATTTGTCACTCCGTATGACGGAGAGGTATCACTGGGCCCACTCGGTAATGCATCATCATAATGAGCTCAAAGTGACCAAGTGTCTGGTCACGGGATCATGCATTACGGTACGAGTAAAGTGACTTGCCGGTAACGAGATTGAACGAGGTATTGGGATACCGACGATCGAATCTCGGGAAAGTAACATATCGATAGACAAAGGGAATAGCGTACGGGATTGATTGAATCCTCGACATCGTGGTTCATCCGATGAGATTATCGTGGAGCATGTGGGAGCCAACATGGGTATCCAGATCCCGCTGTTGGTTATTTACCGGAGAGTCGTCTCGGTCATGTCTGCTTGTCTCCCGAACCCGTAGGGTCTACACACTTAAGGTTCGGTGACGCTAGGGTTGTGAAGATATGTATATGCAGTAACCCGAATGTTGTTCGGAGTCCCGGATGAGACCCGAACTTCACGAGGAGTTCCGGAATGGTCCGGAGGTAAAGAATTATATATAGGAAGTGCAGTTTCGGGCATCGGGACAAGTTTCGGGGTTATCGGTATTGTACCGGGACCACCGGGTGGGGCCACCTGTCCCGGGGGGCCACATGGGCTGTAGGGGGTGCTCCTTGGCCTAGATGGGCCAAGGGCACCAGCCCCTATAGGCCCATGCGCCTAGGGTTTCCACCATGGAAGAGTCCATGTGGTGGAAGGCACCCCTAGGTGCCTTGAGGGGGAGGGAAACCTCCCCTTGGCCGCCGCCCCCCTAGTAGATCTCATCTACTAGGGCCGGCGCCCCCCCATGGCACCCCTATATATAGTGGTGGGAGAGGAGGGATTTCACACCAGCCCCTGGCGCCTCCCTCTCCCCCCGTTACGTCTCTCCCTCGTAGTCTTGGCGGAGCCCTGCTGCTGTGACGCCCTGCATCCACCACCACGCCGTCGTGCTGCTGGATCTTCATCAACCTCTCCTCCCCCCTTGCTAGATCAAGAAGGAGGAGACGTCTCCCGTCCCGTACGTGTGTTGAACGCGGAGGTGCCGTCCGTTCGGCGCTGGTCATCGGTGATTTGGATCACGTCGAGTACGACTACATCATCACCGTTCTTTTGAACGCTTCCGTGCGCGATCTACAAAGGTATGTAGATGCATCCAATGACTCGTTGCTAGATGAACTCCTAGATGATCTTGGTGAAACGAGTAGGAAAATTTTTGTTTTCTGCAACGTTCCCCAACAGTGGCATCATGAGCTAGGTCTATGCATAGTTCTTCTTGCGCGAGTAGAACACAATTTGTTGTGGGCGTAGATTTGTCAACTTTCTTGCCGTTACTAGTCCTTTCTTGCTTCAGCGGTATTGTGGGATGAAGCGGCCCGGACCAACCTTACACGTACGCTTACGTGAGATCGGTTCCACCGACTAACATGCACTAGTTGCATAAGGTGGCTGGCGGGTGTCTGTCTCTCCCACTTTAGTTGGAGCGGAATCGATGAACAGGGTCCTTATGAAGGGTAAATAGAAGTTGACAAATCACGTTGTGGCTTTAACGTAGGTAAGAAGACGTTCTTGCTAGAACCCTAATTCAGCCACGTAAAACTTGCAACAACAATTAGAGGACGTCTAACTTGTTTTTGCAGCAAGTGGTTTGTGATATGATATGGCCAAAGTTGTGATGAATGATGAATGATCTATATGTGATGTATGAGATGTTCATGCTATTGTAATAGGATTCACGACTTGCATGTCGATGAGTATGACAACCGGCAGGAGCCATAGGAGTTGTCTTTATTCTTTTAATGACCTGCGTGTCATCGAGAAACGCCATGTAAATTACTTTACTTTATTGCTAAACGCGTTAGCCATAGTAGTAGAAGTAATAGTTGGCGAGCAACTTCATGGAGACACGATGATGGAGATCATGATGATGGAGATCATGGTGTCAAGCCGGTGACAAGATGATCATGGAGCCCCAAGATGGAGATCAAAGGAGCTATGTGATATTGGCCATATCATGTCACGTTTATTATTTGATTGCATGTGATGTTTATCATGTTTTGCATCTTGTTTACTTAGAACGACGATAGTAAATAAGATGATCCCTCACAATAATTTCAAGAAGTGTTCCCCCTAACTGTGCACCGTTGCGACAGTTCGCTGTTTCAAAACACCACGTGATGATCGGGTGTTTTATTCAGACGTTCACATACAACAGGTGTAAGACAGATTTAGACATGCAAACACTTAGGTTGACTTGACGAGCCTAGCATGTACAGACATGGCCTCGGAACACAGAAGACCGAAAGGTCGAGCATGAGTCGTATAGAAGATATGATCAACATGAAGATGTTCACCGATGTTGACTAGTCCGTCTCACGTGATGATCAGACACGGTCTAGTTAACTCGGATCATGTAATACTTAGATGACTGGAGGGATGTCTAATCTAAGTGGGAGTTCACTAATAATTTGATTAGTTGAACTTAATTATCATGAACTTAGTCTAAATATTTTACAATGTGTCTTGTAGATCAAATGGCCAACGTAGTCCTCAACTTCAACGCGTTCCTAGAGAAAACTAAGCTGAAAGATGATGGCAGCAACTATACGGACTGGGTCCGGAACCTGAGGATCATCCTCATAGCTGCCAAGAAAGATTATGTCCTACAAGCACCGCTTGGTGACGCACCCGTTCTCCCTGCAGAACAAGATGTTATGAACGCTTGGCAGGCACGTTCCGATGACTACTCCCTTGTTCAGTGCGGCATGCTTTACAGCCTAGAGCCGGGGCTCCAAAAGCGTTTTGAGAGACATGGAGCATATGAGATGTTCGAAGAGCTGAAAATGGTTTTCCAAGCTCATGCCCGGGTCGAGAGATATGAAGTCTCCGACAAATTCTTCAGCTGTAAGATGGAGGAAAACAGTTCTGTCAGTGAGCACATACTCACTATGTCTGGGTTGCATAACCGCTTGACTCAGCTGGGAGTTAATCTCCCGGATGATGCGGTCATTGACAGAATCCTCCAGTCGCTTCCACCAAGCTATAAGAGCTTTGTGATGAACTTCAATATGCAGGGGATGGAAAAGACCATTCCTGAAGTATTTGCTATGCTGAAATCAGCAGAGGTAGAAGTCAGGAAGGAACATCAAGTGTTGATGGTCAATAAAACCACTAAGTTCAAGAAAGGCAAGGGTAAAAAGAACTTCAAGAAGGACGGCAAGGAGGTTGCCGCGCCCGGCAAGCAAGCTGCCGGGAAGAAGCCAAAGAATGGACCCAAGCCCGAGACTGAGTGTTTTTATTGCAAGGGAAGCGGTCACTGGAAGCGGAACTGCCCTAAGTACTTAGCGGATAAGAAGGCCGGCAAAACAAAAGGTATATGTGATATACATGTAATTGATGTGTACCTTACTAGTGCCCGTAGTAGCTCCTGGGTATTTGATACCGGTGCAGTTGCTCACATTTGTAACTCAAAGCAGGGGCTGCGGAATAAGCGGAAACTGGCAAAGGACGAGGTGAAGATGTGCGTCGGGAATGGTTCCAAGGTCAATGTGATCGCCGTCGGCACGCTACCTCTGCATCTCCCTTCGGGATTAGTTTTAAACCTTAATAATTGTTATTTAGTGCCAGCTTTGAGCATGAACATTGTATCGGGATCTCGTTTAATTCGAGATGGCTACTCTTTTAAATCTGAGAATAATGGTTGTTCCATTTTTATGAGAGATATGTTTTATGGTCATGCTCCTATGGTGAATGGTTTATTCTTTATGAATCTCGAACGTGATGCTACACATGTTCATAATGTGAGTACCAAAAGAAGTAAGGTTGATAATGATAGTCCCACATACCTGTGGCACTGCCGCCTTGGTCATATAGGTGTCAAACGCATGAAGAAGCTCCATGCTAATGGACTTTTAGAGTCTCTTGATTATGAATCATTTGACACGTGCGAACCATGCCTTATGGGTAAAATGACCAAGACTCCGTTCTCAGGAACAATGGAGCGAGCAACCGACTTATTGGAAATCATACATACTGATGTGTGCGGTCCAATGAGTGTTGAGGCTCGCGGTGGCTATCGTTATGTCCTCACCCTCACTGATGATTTAAGTAGGTATGGGTATATCTACTTAATGAAACACAAGTCTGAAACCTTTGAAAAGTTCAAGGAATTTCAGAGTGAGGTTGAAAATCAACGTGACAGGAAAATCAAGTTTCTACGATCAGATCGTGGAGGAGAATACTTGAGTCATGAGTTTGGCACACACTTAAGAAAATGTGGAATAGTTTCACAACTCACGCTGCCTGGAACACCTCAGCGTAATGGTGTGTCCGAACGTCGTAATCGCACTCTATTAGATATGGTGCGATCTATGATGTCTCTTACCGATTTACCGCTATCCTTTTGGGGCTATGCTTTAGAGACTGCCGCATTCACTTCAAATAGGGCTCCGTCGAAATCCGTTGAGACGACACCATATGAATTATGGTTTGGGAAGAAACCTAAGCTGTCGTTTCTAAAAGTTTGGGGATGCGATGCGATGCTTATGTCAAGAAACTTCAACCTGAAAAGCTCGAACCCAAGTCGGAAAAATGCGTCTTCATAGGATACCCAAAAGAAACTATTGGGTACACCTTCTACCTCAGATCCGAAGGCAAGATCTTTGTTGCCAAGAATGGGTCCTTTCTGGAGAAAGAGTTTCTCTCGAAAGAAGTAAGTGGGAGGAAAGTAGAGCTTGATGAAGTATTACCTCTTGAACCGGAAAATGGCGCAACTCAAGAAAATGTTCCTGAGGTGCCAGCACCGACTAGAGAGGAAGTTAATGATAATGATCAAGATACTTCTGATCAAGCTCCTACTGAAATTTGAAGGTCCACAAGGACACGTTCCGCACCAGAGTGGTACGGCAACCCTGTCTTGGAAATCATGCTGTTAGACAATGGTGAACCTTCGAACTATGAAGAAGCGATGGCGGGCCCGGATTCCGACAAATGGCTAGAAGCCATGAAATCCGAGATAGGATCCATGTATGAAAACGAAGTATGGACTTTGACTGACTTGCCCATTGAGCGGCGAGCCATAGAAAATAAATGGATCTTTAAGAAGAAGACAGACGCAGATGGTAATGTGACCATCTATAAAGCTCGACTTGTCGCTAAGGGTTATCGACAAGTTCAAGGGGTTGACTACGATGAGACTTTCTCACCGGTAGCGAAGCTGAAGTCCGTCCGAATCACGTTAGCAATTGCCGCATTCTACGATTATGAAATATGGCAAATGGACGTCAAAACGGCATTCCTTAATGGTTTCCTTAAGGAAGAATTGTATATGATGCAGCCGGAAGGTTTTGTCGATCCTAAGAATGCTGACAAAGTGTGCAAGCTCCAACGCTCGATTTATGGGCTGGTGCAAGCATCTCGGAGTTGGAACATTCGCTTTGATGAGATGATCAAAGCGTTTGGGTTTACACAGACTTATGGAGAAGCCTGTGTTTACAAGAAAGTGAGTGGGAGCTCTGTAGCATTTCTCATATTATATGTAGATGACATACTTTTGATGGGAAATGATATAGAACTCTTGGACAGCATCAAGGCCTACTTGAATAAAAGTTTTTCAATGAAGGACCTTGGAGAAGCTGCTTATATATTAGGCATCAAAATCTATAGAGATAGATCGAGACGCCTCATAGGTCTTTCACAAAGCACATACCTTGATAAGATATTGAAGAAGTTCAATATGGATCTATCCAAGAAGGGGTTCTTGACTGTGTTACAAGGTATGAAATTGAGCTCAGCTCAATGTCCGACCACGGCAGAAGATATAGAAGAGATGAGCGTCATCCCCTATGCCTCAGCCATAGGTTCTATTATGTATGCCATGCTGTGTACCAGACCTGATGTAAACCTTGCCGTAAGTTTGGTAGGAAGGTACCAAAGTAATCCCGGCAAGGAACACTGGACAGCGGTCAAGAATATCCTGAAGTACCTGAAAAGGACTAAGGAAATGTTTCTCGTTTATGGAGGTGATGAAGAGCTCGTCGTAAAGGGTTACGTCGACGCTAGCTTCGACACAGATCTGGATGACTCTAAGTCACAAACTGGATACGTGTATATTTTGAATGGTGGGGCAGTAAGCTGGTGCAGTTGCAAGCAAAGCGTCGTGGCGGGATCTACATGTGAAGCAGAGTACATGGCAGCCTCGGAGGCAGCACATGAAGCAATATGGGTGAAGGAGTTCATCACCGACCTAGGAGTCATACCCAATGCGTCGGGGCCGATCAAGCTCTTCTGTGACAACACTGGAGCTATTGCACTTGCCAAGGAGCCCAGGTTTCACAAGAAGACAAGGCACATCAAGCGTCGCTTCAACTCCATTCGTGAAAATGTTCAAGATGGAGACATAGAGATTTGTAAAGTACATACGGACCTGAATATAGCAGATCCGTTGACTAAACCTCTCCCTAGAGCAAAACATGATCAACACCAGAATTCCATGGGTGTTCGATTCATCACAATGTAACTAGATTATTGACTCTAGTGCAAGTGGGAGACTGTTGGAAATATGCCCTAGAGGCAATAATAAAAGCATTATTATTATATTTCCTTGTTCATGATAATTGTCTTTATTCATGCTATAATTGTGTTATCCGGAAATCATAATACATGTGTGAATAACAGACACCAACATGTCCCTAGTGAGCCTCTAGTTGACTAGCTCGTTGATCAACAGATAGTCATGGTTTCCTGACTATGGACACTGGGTGTCATTGATAACGAGATCACATCATTAGGAGAATGATGTGATGGACAAGACCCAATCCTAAACATAGCACAAGATCGTATAGTTCGTTTGCTAGAGTTTTCCAATGTCAAGTATCTTTTCCTTAGACCATGAGATCGTGTAACTCCCGGATACCGTAGGAGTGCTTTGGGTATGCCAAACGTCACAACATAACTGGGTGACTATAAAGTTAGACTACGGGTATCTCCGAAAGTGTCTGTTGGGTGACATGGATCAAGACTGGGATTTGTCACTCCGTATGACGGAGAGGTATCACTGGGCTCACTCGGTAATGCATCATCATAATGAGCTCAAAGTGACCAAGTGTCTGGTCACGGGATCATGCATTACGGTACGAGTAAAGTGACTTGCCGGTAACGAGATTGAACGAGGTATTGGGATACCGACGATCGAATCTCGGGCAAGTAACATATCGATAGACAAAGGGAATAGCGTACGGGATTGATTGAATCCTCGACATCGTGGTTCATCCGATGAGATCATCGTGGAGCATGTGGGAGCCAACATGGGTATCCAGATCCCGCTGTTGGTTATTGACCGGAGAGTCGTCTCGGTCATGTCTGCTTGTCTCCCGAACCCATAGGGTCTACACACTTAAGGTTCGGTGACGCTAGGGTTGTGAAGATATGTATATGCAGTAACCCGAATGTTGTTCGGAGTCCCGGATGAGATCCCGGACGTCACGAGGAGTTCCGGAATGGTCCGGAGGTAAAGAATTATATATAGGAAGTGCAGTTTCGGGCATCGGGACAAGTTTCGGGGTTATCGGTATTGTACCGGGACCACCGGAGGGGTCCCGTGGGCCCACCGGGTGGGGCCACCTGTCCCGGGGGGCCACATGGGCTGTAGGGGGTGCGCCTTGGCCTAGATGGGCCAAGGGCACCAGCCCCTATAGGCCCATGCGCCTAGGGTTTCCACCATGGAAGAGTCCATGTGGTGGAAGGCACCCCTAGGTGCCTTGGGGGGGAGGGAAACCTCCCCTTGGCCGCCGCCCCCCCTAGTAGATCTCATCTACTAGGGCCGGCGCCCCCCCATGGCACCCCTATATATAGTGGGGGGAGAGGAGGGATTTCACACCAGCCCCTGGCGCCTCGCTCTCCCCCCGTTACGTCTCTCCCTCGTAGTCTTGGCGGAGCCCTGCTGCTGTGACGCCCTGCATCCACCACCACGCCGTCGTGCTGCTGGATCTTCATCAACCTCTTCTCCCCCCTTGCTGGATCAAGAAGGAGGAGACGTCTCCCGTCCCGTACGTGTGTTGAACGCGGAGGTGCCGTCCGTTCGGCGCTGGTCATCGGTGATTTGGATCACGTCGAGTACGACTACATCATCACCGTTCTTTTGAACGCTTCCGTGCACGATCTACAAAGGTATGTAGATGCATCCAATGACTCGTTGCTAGATGAACTCCTAGATGATCTTGGTGAAATGAGTAGGAATTTTTTTGTTTTCTGCAACGTTCCCCAACACCCGAACTCTATGTTATTAATGAACCAAAATTTTCACTTCCATCGTTGCCAACCAATGTGATTCTTTAAGATTGCTAGCTTTCAACTTCACCCAGTCTGAGGTACTAACTCGGATGACCCGGTAGTAACAATCATAGAGGTGCTCCCTTTACCGCCTAGCCGAACAATCGGGAACGTAGGGGTAAGCACAGGAGCCAGGCAACCCATCTTGGCCAAAATCTTAAGTCAAATTGATGCATATTTATGGCTTTATATAACGATGATTACGGAAGGCGCCCTTGTATATTAAATACAAATGTTGATGATATATACTTATTTTGACTCCATTGCGACCGTTTATCAGTTGAAAGTGGTCCATCGTCGGCTTCTACCCCTTTGTAGATACTACGCAGGGTGTTTCCGCAATAACAAGACAACCCTTAGCTGACGTCTCGGTGCCTGAAGGCGGTTGTGTTAACGGGAACGAGGCAATCAGATATCCGGCTTTATAACTTTCATTTAGTCATAGGAGTTTTAAACTTCGGAAGCTAGCTACGAGCCCCCGGTTAGTGTTCGGTGACAGCTGAGGTCAAGCCGTAAACACTCCAGCCAATGTTATGAACGGCCCGTCATTTAACATAGTCATCGGATGGCTAACCAGTTTACGCTTATTGTGAGTTTTTGGCTTTCTCCACTGAGGTGCTTAACCATGCGAGCTGGAAGCACAATCACAGTGGTTCTCCCTTTGCACACCTAGCCGAACAAAGCGGAACATAGGAGGCAAGCAGAAGAGCCGGGCAACCCAACTATTGACCGAAGACACAATTCGATACCGATGCATATATAGCAATATCCGAGAATATTTCTGCCGAATCTCTAAACATGTCCGGCGTTACACTGTGAGACTTAGGCTGGAAACACACAAATAGTTTAAAGGTGCCATAAGCTTGGAAAACCAAGAAACGTCAATAAAAACTTGACGTCCGAACAAGATCAAGTGTTTGGTGCCAATCCAAAAATTGGGGGAAAAATTGTGCTTTTGTCGTGCTTTAACATGACACATCCGATCTCAAGACTTCACGCGGGTCAGCCTACGGCTTCAAGCTCCTTATCCCAAAGGCGGAGTACTTCTCCGAGGCCAGTTTAGCAAACTAAACTCGAGCGGATTTTAGAGAGAAGACAGGCTATCCGACTATTGACCATATGCTCGGGTCGAAAAAGGAGCGATAGAAAAAGACTTTGCAATGACCAAGAAAAAAACACATTTACTATAAAACAGCTCAAATAAATTTAAGAGCCCCCAAGTGACTTGGGCAAAAGAATTTTATGTATAATGATTGTATGTACTGAAGTACTTCTATATATGTGCTCACCCGAACTTTAAACGCGTCTTAACCGACCGTCGGCTTCTCCCTCTTCAGTCAAGGGCCGAAAAGTGTTATGTACTCCACTTGTCGAGAATATCGACGGTGTTTCCGATAACCAGGCAATCAAGCCATAAGGTTGTAACAGACAAAGTGCACTCAGGGAACTTATGCTATATTACCGACGAAGTGTAAGAATCATCTTCGAAGAAAATAGTACCCCCATCGATACCTTTCTTTGGTTGCTCATTATTACTATGAGACTTGTGCAATAGATTTTTTGTACTCATGCGTTCCGTTGTGTGCCGACCATTATACAAAACAGTAAGATCGCTAGCTTTCGGCTTCACCCAGTCTGAGGTCCGGCTCGGATGACCCGATCGTGACAATCGCAGAGGTGCTCCCTTTACTCCCTAGCCGAACAATCGGGAACATAGGGGTAAACACAGGAGCAAGGCGACCCAGCTTGTAGAACACTTAGGTCAATATGGTGCATATTGTGGCGTAATACATGAACAAGGAACGAAGTCATACAAGTATAATCATATGCAAGAGGAAAAGCTTCATAAAGGAAGCCCCCAAGTAAAAGGGGTATTTGAATTTGTGTGTTACAAACAAAGTTTTGACAAGGAACTTTGTCACAAACAACTTTTTTTGCCAAAAAGTATAATGCTTGGTCGAACCGAACAAAATTTAAAACTGAAAGTTTTTAGCATGGAAGCGACTTAGCTGGTTAATGTGCTCGGTGTTGATGATGCGATTCGGGCTTGTGGTGGGACGAAGACGCCCATTGATCTGTGACAGATCTGACAAGGTTCGCAGTCCTCGGCATGGCCGAGGTCCCGGCCCCCAGGCCCGAGGTGTCCGAGCAAGGAGTTCGGCACTCCAGAGTAGTGACCGTGTAACGCAGTCAAAATCAATTACATGCACACATAAAACAGTGTGGTCCAGGAAAAATAATAATATATATAATCCTTGAATAATTGCTTTACGCAAAAATAATTTATTTAAAGAGATGTGTCCTGGCGCCGAAGCCAATGTTGATGCAGGGCGTCGGCATGACGCAGTGAAGGCGTGTGAGGGAGTCCTGGACTAGGGGGTGTCCGGACAACCGGACTATCATCATCTGCCGGACTCCAAGACTACGAAGATACAAGATTGAAGACTCCGTCCCGTGTCCGGATGGGACTTTCCTTGGCGTGGAAGGCAAGCTTGGCGATACGGATATGTAGATCTCCTACCACTGTAACCGACTCTGTGTAACCCTAGCCTCCTCCAGTGTCTATATAAACCGGAGGGCTTTAGTCCATAGGACACAACATACATTACAACAATCATACCATAGGCTAGCTTTAGGGTTTAGCCTCCTTGATCTCGTGGTAGATCCACTCTTGTACTACCCATATCATCAATATTAATCAAGCAGGACGTAGGGTTTTACCTCCATCGAGAGGGCCCGAACCTGGGTAAAACATCGTGTCCCTCGTCTCCTGTTACCATCCGCCTAGACGCACAGTTCGGGACCCCCTACCCGAGATCCGCCGGTTTTGACACCGACATTGGTGCTTTCATTGAGAGTTCCTCTGTGTCGTCACCGATAGGATCGATGGCGTCTTCAACCAACAACGCTGTCCAGGGTGAGACTTTTCTCCCCGGACAGATCTTCATATTCGGCGGCTTCGCATTGCGGGCTAATTCGCTTGGCCATCTGGAGCAGATCGAAAGCTACGCCCCTGGCCGTCAGGTCAGATTCGGAAGTCTAAACTTCACGGCCGACGTCCGCGGAGACTTGATCTTCGACGGGCTCGAGCCACAGCCAAGCGCGCCACACTGTTACGATGGGCATGATCTAGCTCTGCCGCCGAACAGTGCCTTGGTGGCCGCACATGAATCTGCTTCGGCCTTTAGTCCGGAGCCGATCGCCCAGATCGAGGATCGGTGGATGGACACCACCTCGGGGGCTTCAACTTCCACGGTGATGGAGCCGAACGCTAATCTTGTCCCCCGCGAAACTCGTGATTCCGAGGTGCCGGACTCATTGCCGGACTCCGAACCTCCCACGCCCCTACCAATCGATTTGGATTGGGCGCCGGTTATGGAATTCACCGCCGTGGACATCTTCCAATACTTGCCCTTTGGCGACATTCTAAATTCGCTAAAGCATCTCTCGTTATCGGGAGAGTCCTGGCCGGACTATGGCCAGGATGGTTGGGATACGGACGACGAAGAAATTCAGCGCCCACCCACCACCCACTTTGTAGCCACTGTCGACGATCTAACCGACATGCTAGACTATGACTCCGAAGACATCGACGGTATGGACGACGATGCCGGAGATGAACAAGAACCGGCGCCTATAGGGCACGGGAGGACCACCTCGTCATATGACGTATATATGGTGGATACCCCAAAAGAGAGCGATAACAAGGACCAACGGGCCGCGGCAGAAGCAGACGCCGCCCTAAGTCCCGCCTCGACAACAACAACGCTCCTAAGGACCCCGCAATACAGCAGGGCACACAAGTGGACGACGAACATGCAGATAAGCAACCGTCCGAACAGGACGAGTCAGATAATCAGTCCAGGCCCGGCGAAAACGACAGTCCGGACGATCTCATGCCGGACACACCGCCGGAGGGTAAAAACCTTCGGAAAAGACTCGTCAACACTGCAAGAAGCTTGAAGAAGGAAAAGCGGAAGCTCAAAACAGCGGAGGACACACTCAGAATGAGGTGGAGCAAAGTGCTCAAAACCGCGGATAAATACGGCAATGGCCACCAATCAAAGAGCTACCCAAAGCGCAAGCTGCTACCAGAATTTGACGAGGAGGCCACAGAGCCCCCACAGTCAAAAAATAAAGAGGCTGCCTGGTTGGATAGACGGCCAGATGATAGGCCAAATTCTGAAAGCGACGCCGCACATAAACTGACTAATGAACCTGGAAAGACAGATGGCCCAGCCAGGTCCATCTACGGGCCAAAGAAGAAGGCCCCAGGAAGCAAGGCAACACGTCAAGTGTCCGAAGATAGTGGCACACCCAAATACAGGGGCGCTGCACACCCACTATGTTTCACCAATGAGGTGCTGGACCATGAATTCCCAGCAGGATTTAAACCCATAAACGTAGAGGCCTACGATGGAACAACAGACCCTGGAGTCTGGATAGAAGATTATATACTACATATACACATGGCCAGAGGAGATGATCTCCACGCCATAAAATACCTACCCCTCAAGCTCAAAGGGCCAGCCCGTCATTGGCTTAAAAGCCTCCCAGAAAACACTATGGGAAGTTGGGAAGAGCTCGAGGACGCGTTTAGAGAAAATTTTCAAGGGACTTATGTCCGCCCTCCGGATGCAGATGATCTAAGTAATATAACTCAACAGCCCGGAGAGTCAGCGTGCAAATTCTGGAACAGGTTCCTCACCAAAAAGAACCAAATAGTCGATTGTCCGGACGCCGAAGCCTTAGCAGCTTTTAAACACAACGTCCGAGACGAATGGCTTGCCAGACACCTCGGCCAAGAGAAACCGAGGACAATGTCCGCGCTAACAAGCCTCATGACCCGCTTCTGTGCAGGAGAGGATAGCTGGCTAGTAAGATGCAGCACCAGCGACCCAAGTACATCCGAGATAAGAGATGGAAACGGAAAATCACGGCGCAGAAAAGAGCAGCGCCGGAATAAAGAGAAAAGCCCAAAGAGCACGGTAGCCAACGCCGGATTCAAAAGCTCACGGCCAAACAACAAAACACCGCCTCTTAAGGATGACAGCGATGAGCTGTCCAACTTAAACAAGATTTTGGGTCGGATATGTCAAATCCACAGTACCCCCGGAAGGCCTGCAAACCACACCCATCGAGATTGTTGGGTTTTCAAACAGTCCGGCCGACTAAATGCCAAACACAAGGGGCTCGACGCGTCAAGCGAAGACGATAAACCCCACCAGCAGAGCACCGGAAAGCAAAAGACTTTCCCACAAGAGGTTAAAGCAGTAAACTCACTTCATGTGATAATACGGAAAAATAGTGCGGCACCTTCTAAAAAGAGCCTCACACGGTCCAACCCAGCAGACCATAGAGATTGGATATCAAAACCAATCACTTTCGACCACCTGGATTATTCCAGAAGCATTCGAAACGCAGGACGGACTGCCCTGATATTGGATCCCATAATCGACGGACTACAATTTACTAAAGTCCTAATGGACGGAGGCAGCGACTTAAACCTACTGTATTCAAACACAATCCGCAAGTTGGGGATAGACCCTACTAAAATTCGACACAGCCGCACTTCCTTCAAAGGAGTGACGCCAGGCCCTTACGCCAAGTGCATAGGCTCCCTATTACTAGAAGTTGTGTTCGGATCACCGAACAACTTTCGACGCGAAAAACTAATCTTTCATATTGTCCCATTTAAAAGTGGATATCAAGCACTCTTGGGACGAAAGGCTTTTGTCCGTTTCAACGCCATACCGCATTACGCGTATCTTACACTCAAGATGCCCGGTCCACGTGGCATCATTTCAGTGCGAGGGTCACTTAAAGACCCCGGACACGGATAGACGAGTCCGGCATCAGTAGGCTAGGGGCTCCCTAGCCGCACACGCCTTCGCAAGGGGTTGCGCGCACAAACAACCATGTACAACATGCACACCCGTCCAGGATAACGGCACAACGGAGACACGGGCGCAGACGTGCAGTAGGGACCCGTTGCGAGGATTCTTTTCAGATTAAGACCCTGCGTAAACCTTTTTTACTGTCTCTTGTTGTTATTCTTCCTTGGTTTCTTCCTATAACCAAAGCGGAGCCTGACGTTTTGGCATCGGCCGCGTCAGAGGACCATGCCCATACCTGGACACTAGGGGCTTAGGGCATTGTTCTGCCCATTATTATAAAGACCGAACACCTTAGGAAGTGTTCGGCGTCTCGAGTTAGGCATTATATGCATCAGCTCCGAATCATGTCTTTGGTCAAATGTTGGGTTTGCCCGGCTCCTGTGTTTTGCTGCCTTACGTTCCGTATCATCGGCTAACGCGGCACCAGGAGAACTACTGCGATTGTGCCCCAGTTCGGCTGGGCGAGCACCTCAGTAGAGAAAGCCAAAAACTGACTGTCATGATATAGCGAGAGACTGGTCAACCACTCGATCGACTACCGGAATGTTTAGAATTCCCCGCTTTGACGAAGGACCGTTTCCCGGTCAGGCACACACGCGCTCCGAACTCGAAGAAGTGCGGTGCCCCAAGGGGCTATATCGTAGCCCCACCCTCGAACTCCACTGGCTAAGTGAAAGTGATAAAGCATTATAGTCCGGATTGCCTCGTTTGCTACGCTACCACCTCCTTAACAGGACCGAGACGTCGGATTAAGTGTGAAAACGCGCTATTTTTGTGAACACCCCCGCACCTTGTGCGTGGGGGCTGAAGCCGAAGACTGCAATCTTTCAGGTTATACAAATGTATACGTAAACGACCGCATAAGAGAAATTTTACTACTTGGGAGGCACAAGTATAAAAAGCAGTTATAGCATAATCATCATTTTACAAACTAAAACGTTCATTTGAACGTGACATTTTTTGAGCACTGCGATTCTATTACACGAGCGCCACGCATAACTTCCCCAAAATAGTGCTCGGCGGGTAACCGGCTTTCATCCGAACCCTGGGCGGCAATAGCGGTGGCATCCATCTTTGTCCAATGTGTCTTCACACAGGAAAGAGCCATCCGCGCGCCTTCGATGCAGGCCGACCGCTTCATCTCCTTGATATGCAGCACCGCTCCAACAAATTGTTGCAATAAGCCGAAATAGCTCGTCGCCTTGGGCCTCTCTGGCCAGACATGAGCCACGATGTCAGTCATGGCAAGTCCAGACAATCTATTCAGCTCGGCCCATTCGGCCAACCGATCGGTCAACGGAAGTGAACGATCCGAACTATGGAATTGAGACCAAAATAGCTCTTCCGTCTTGTGATCCTTCTGGCTCCGGAAGTGCTCAACGGCATCAGCCGCACTTGCCGCTAAGTCCATATACGGATCCTCCGGACCCCGCAGCTGGCCAAATTGAGCATACTTTTGATCCGTAAACCGGCGACGCAACAGAAAAGGCTTGCCAGCCACAATATCTCCGGCCTGGCGCAGCTCCTCCTTCATAGCCCGCATTGCAGAACGGGCATCCTTGGCCTCGGCGGTGGCCTTCCCCAGGTCTTCCCGCTCCGATAAGCGCTCCTTTTCAAGAGCCTCATTGCGGTCGGCAGCATCTTTTAATTTCACGGCCAATTCGGCCATCTCTTCCCTGCTTAGGCAGTGTGCAACCTTTTCGGCTTTCAACTCCTCGGCCGCCCTCGAGGCAGCCGCGTCACTCCTTCGGGCTTGCTCCTTAGCTTGAGCAAGTTCGGCCCGAAGGCTCTCCACAGCAGCAGCACCGTCTGTATCACAGCATATAATTTATCAGAGGAGGGCTTTGACCCCCTTAATAAAGCGACTGTGGAGAACTCATTTACCTTGCGACTCGTCAAGTCGCCGGTTGACAAGAGCGATGTCCGCATCTGCCACGTCAAGTTGCCGCATTAACTCGACAACTCCACTAGTCCGGCTAGCCCTCGGACTATCCGCCACCTGCATAGGAACGGCGACATTCATTACTTGCGATTTTGATCCTCGGCACGCTGTCATTTTCGACAACCTACCGAGTCTCAGGGGCTACTATTTATACAGGGCGCACTTTTACGTGCAAAACTGTCAAAAAAAAGGTGCGTCATTCTTGCGTACCTCAAATCCCGCCAGCAAACTCGTAGCGGCATTACGCAATCCGCTCTCGATGGACGAAATCCTTCCAATCACCATACGCATCAAAGCACGGTGATCTTCTGAGATGGACGCCCTCTCAAGCAGATTCTTCAGTTCTCCCGGCCGGATACTAGTGGGCGCCGAACTCTCCGGCCCCTCCGGACTCGGGGACACCCTCCGTGACGATACTTCAGGCTCGTCTGCCCTATCTGACGGCGCAGCAGACGAAGGCGTTTCTCTCTCCATCATCTCCGGAAGAAGGTCCCCCGAAGACGAACTCATCTGAGAAGGCTGCAAATCCGAACTGCAAGATAAAAATTTCGGTTACCCACAGAAGCACAAATGGAGGTATTTTCTTACTAATGAACTCCCCTTTTCCTACTCACGGCTTGCTGGAGGGCTGATCCTTTAGCGACGATTGTACGTCCGGATTCTCCCCGGACGCCGGACCCCCCGGTGAAGATCTCTTCCCCCGTTTAGGGGCTTTGGCCTCCGGATCTTCGGAGGCGGTCCTCTTCTCCCCCTGGAAGGAGGGGTTTTTGATTCCCCCATCTTCAAACGCCCCTTTGGGCGAAATAATAGCTCCTCTATTTTCCCCATCGCTCCCTTCTACGGGCGCGACCTCCAACATTCTGACCAGCACGGGCTCCAGTGCGGTCTCTGGGAGGGGAGCCGGACACCTTATCAGCTTCGAACGCGCTACCCACTCCTGTGAAGAGTAATGGGTCAGGAGGCGAACTCTAGAAAAGCAGATAAACAGAACGTCCGGACTCTGAGCTATTTACCTGAGTATCCGGGCGATTGCAGCTTAGGCCTGCGTCCTCGGTCAATTCCGGACACGCTACCTGCGGTCCGAAGAACAACTTGTACATCTCCACGGGTGTCGCACCCATGAAGTGTTGGAGAATTCGGGGTCCCTCCGGATTGAACTCCCATAGACGGAGAGGACGGCGTTTGCAGGGCAGAAGACAACTGATTAGCATAACCTGCATCACCACGACCAGATTGATCTCCCTCGCCTGGAGGTCTCGAATCCGGCCCTGCAATGAGGGCACGTCTTCGGACGGCCCCCAATTGAGCCCTTGGTTGACCCACGACATCAGTCGGCGTGGAGGTCCCAGGCGGAATGAAGGCGGCGGCTTTTGCTTGCCGCCCTTCGGAGCGGTGATATAGAACCACTCCTGCTGCCACAGTCCGAGTTCCTCTTGGAAGGAACCCTCGGGCCACGGGGCATCAGCCCTTCTGCTTATGGCCGCCCTGCCGCACTCCGCTTGACGCCCCCCGATCATCTTCGGCTCCATATTAAAGGTCTTCAGCCACAGGCCGAAGTGGGGAGTGACGCGGAGGAAGGCTTCTCAGACGATAATGAATGCGGAGATATGGAGGATGGACTCCGGAGCCAAGTCGTGAAAATCCAGCCCGTAGTAGAACATGAGCCCTCTCACGAAGGGGTCCGTCGGGAAGCCTAAACCCCGACGGAGGTGGGATACGAAGACAACGTACTCATCGGGCTCGGGGGCGGGCACGGCCTGCCCTTGGGCAGGCAACCTGTGTGAAATCTCATAGGACAGGTACTTGGCCTCACGTAGCTTTAACACGTCCTCCTCCGTGACGGAGGAGGGCATCCACCGACCCTGGAGGTCGGAGCCGGACATGGTTGAGAATCCGAAGCGCTTGAATCTGGGGCTCTGGGTGTTGGAACTGGGAGCGAGGAGGAGATTCGATGCGAGATTGAAGAAAAGGAACGAGCCTTCGTCCTCTTATAAAGGGGAAAAATACCAAGAGTCGTCTCCGTGACCGTTCGGGATTCACCTTCGATAGAGGAGGCGTGGCGACGGGCACGGTTGGGTTACCCACGCACGTATTGATGAGAATCCCGGAATAAGGGGAACACGATCTCTGCTTCGACAAGACGTGCCAAGGAAACCGCTTCGCTAAACGTGCTGAGGTGGTATAATAAAAAATGATTCAAGTAAAAGCCTGGTAGCGGTGTGATGCCATGCCGCATAATACGTCAGCAGATTGGACTCGTGTGCATTTTATTCTCTCTATGGTGGAATGTGGAATTTATTTTGCAGAGCCGGACACTATCCTGGTGTTCATGATCTTCTCTGGATTATTCAAGGGAGGAACCCGCCTTGCAATGCCGAACATTATGCACACCGGACTTATCGTCATTGAAGCCTGGTTCAGGGGCTACTGAGGGAGTCCTAGACTAGGGGGTGTCCGGACAGCCGGACTATCATCATCCGCCGGACTCCAAGACTACGAAGATACAAGATTGAAGACTCCGTCCCGTGTCCGGATGGGACTTTCCTTGGCGTGGAAGGCAAGCTTGGCGATACGGATATGTAGATCTCCTACCATTGTAACCGACTCTGTGTAACCCTAGCCTCCTCCGGTGTCTATATAAACCGGAGGGCTTTAGTCCGTAGGACACAACATACATTACAACAATCATACCATAGGCTAGCTTTAGGGTTTAGCCTCCTTGATCTCGTGGTAGATCCACTCTTGTACTACCCATATCATCAATATTAATCAAGAAGGACGTAGGGTTTTACCTCCATCGAGAGGGCCCGAACCTGGGTAAAACATCGTGTCCCTTGTCTCCTGTTACCATCCGCCTAGACGCACAGTTCGGGACCCCCTACCCGAGATCCGCCGGTTTTGACACTGACAGCGTGACAAAGCCTGAATTTGCAGGGTGGTCCGAGTTTCGGATGCGGCGTTCGCCGAACTATGTACGGAGACTGACCGGACCACCACGCGATCATCTTTAATGTGGCCGTCATTTGATAGACCTGTGTATAGATGATGGAACAAACCATAGTAATAATTCCTTAGGAAAAATAAAACTGACAAGCAAAAATTGTTAGGATTAATAGCACCTGGTTTATTTGTTGTAGCAGTCCAAAGAAAAGCGACTCCCAAAATTGGGAATCGATCTGCACATCCATTGCCTGATGGGCGATAAAGCGATGGCATGGCGAAGCTGGCAAAGGTTGGCTTGCCGAGGCAAAGCCCTCGGTCCAGCTAACGTGACGAAGCTGGTCGGCTGGTGATGCCGAAGTCATCGGAGTATGTTGATGAAGAAATAGCCAAGTCCCCGGTCTAGCCGAGGTGACAGAGCAGGTCAGTAAGGAGTCATTGCAGCCGCCATGTCAGCGGAGGTGTTGAGGTAGTTCGGCGTGATGGACATCGTCTCGAAGAAGCAATAGTGCGGCCATGCCGACGCAGGTTGTAACTTGTGACGTGGCCAATGCTGGTTTGATGAAGTGACCATGCAGCGATGCCGGTGTGCCGGCTCCGTGTAATCCGTGGGGCGGCGATGTTGGTGATGATTTATCTTTGGCGATTCCGAACTCTTTTTTGGCTCACCGAGGTGAGGATCCGAAGAAGTTGAGCTCGGCTCAAAAAGCGACGACATGTCTAGCACAGGTCGGCAGCCGTGGAGCTATATTGCCGGACTGGTTTGACACCAGCGTGATGGCGAAGATTACCTCAGAGGAGGCTTAAAATTTTATGGGCATGTGTTAAGAACAACGCGCAATACCTTAGAAGAAAATTCCTTTAAAAAGGTTGTCCAATACCACGTTCACAAAGAAACATGAATTCGGGTTGGATCCAAATTCGCCCAGAAAGCAGATCTGGAAAGTGATGCACTAGTCGAAAGGTTCCCGGAGTTTGGACGGTCGGATCGAGCTGAAATTTTGAGGGATGGTAGATATGGGAATTCCGCAGCAAATTAACGGTTGGATCTTCCAAAGGACCTCCGAGCTGGGCTCTGGAGACCACGCCCTAAACTCGTCCAGATTCCTGTCCAGGTTTGACAGGGCTCCGATGTATCATAGATTGCCAGAGATTCCTCCATCGGAACTCGACGAAATTTTCCAGGGTTGTTGTAGACTCAATTCCGCACAGTTCCACCAAAGAAATCGTTAAAACGACACTCGGGGAGGCGGTGGCGGCGGATACAAGTTCGATGTCCACAAAAATAGCACGGTCGCCCAAGGGCAATGTTGACGTTGAGCCCCCGAGCTCCATGGATGATTCCTCCATGATCTTGATAGAGATCGGAGTTTGTGTTGATGAAGGCCCTCGTCCGAACATGACGATCAGAGGCAGGGCACAGTCCTCGGTCGAGCCAAGGTGACCAGTCGAGCCGGTGACGAAGATGTCGACAGCGCAATTAATCTACACCAGAGGCCTAGGATAACAAGAGTCCTAGCCGAATACGCCGGTGGGGAGGAGTCCTTGTCTTGATCACCAAGTCTTGTGAAATCTTCCTTGTATGCGGCAGCTGTCCGAACTAGCCCATGAGTATATGGCCATGGGGATCCTCGGCCCAATCTACTGATCGGGGGGACGACATGGTGAGTACCCCCTAGTCCAGGACACCGTCAACCACCTTGAGCTTGATCAGCATATCTTGGTTCAGATTTGAACTCCTGGGGCCTGCATAAACATTGTCAGGTGAGTTCATTTCAATTTATATGATCAATTGAAAGGTTCAATTATTTAGCACTTGCAGGGCGACTTACCAAAGATCGCTGAGACCATCTGAGAGACATGGCATTTTAAGTCGGACATTTCATCGGTTGCTTCTTCAAGAGCCGCCTTTGCCTTCTCAGCTCGATTAATCAACGCAATTTTTTCATCAGCCCGGGCCTTTTTCTCCATTTCAAAGTTTTTCTTGTTCAGAAACGCTGAATTTAAACTTGGAGTCAGCTCTTTGGGTTTCCGTCTCTTGGGCCTAAAGGCGGTTCTTTGGATCAGAGATTTTTGACTCAAGTTGACTAGTGGTGTCCTATACAAATACCGAGTAAAAATCAGGACAATCATGATGCAATATTAAGTCCCAAGCCTTTTGCAAGAAACAACACTTGGCATTTGGGGGCTAATGTCTACTGAAGAATTTTATTTAAAGTGGCGGTTCATGACATTAAAGTCCCAAGCACTTTGTAAGCAAGAGTATTGGCACTTGGGGGCTAATGCATATTGTTGTTTAAGGTTTTCAAGAACTTTATTCAATACAACCATATGAAGTACCGGCTCAACCATCCTGGTTAAGCCGCCCCTTGGGGACTACGGAGTAAGCCAGATTTCTTACATATTTTTGTCCATCTATATTACTAATGTCATTACATTTATTTCTAAGTCTACAGCGTATTCATCATAAGCAATAGACTTGGGGGCTAGCATAGTAAGGATAAATGAATACAGAGAAAGGATTGTACCTCAAATTTCTGGTGCATCTGTTTCACCATGTCAATTTCGATGTCACGGCTGCTGTGCACTTGGCTCATATAGCCAGAAAAGACTTCTCCAATGCTCATGTGCGTATAGTCAGCGACATCAAGCTGGACCCGGCAGCGTTCTAGAAGCTCCTCCTTGGCGGAACACTTGGCCAGTACAGTCAGCCTCCCCGGCTCAGCAAAACTGGTCTTGGTGATTTCGACATCACGGTCTTGAGGATCATCCGTCCAGACCGGGCGAGGAGCTTCCGGGTTTTCCGAGCCATCGACGGCTTGCTCGGCAGCCGGGTCAGCAGTTGGAGTTGGTGTGTCTTCAACCGGCTCAGGCGGCGGCTCATGAGTTGAAGTTTCAGGGGCATCCGTTTCAAGTTTCGGCTCATTAAGGATCGGTTCTTCGGTCGGCTTGGTCTTCTTCACCCTTTGACTGGGCTTTGCTTTTCCACTATATAAAACCAAAAGGACAGTGCAAACATAAATGAATTGAAATGAATACAAGATAAGCAGGTTATCATTACCCTGGAGCGGTCTTGAAAGCAGGCAGATTGGACTGCATTGAGTCGCCAGAGGAAGGGGAAGTTTCCTGATAATCCAAGTCAGAAGAATTGAGTGGTAGACAAGTGAGACCCGCCAAAGGATAAAAGAGATTTAAATCAGAGGTGACCTCATTCCGGCGCTTCCTTGGAGTGTTAGGTAAGCCAGAGGAGAGCTCCGCATCCTTGCTGGTCCGGGTCTGCCTCCGGCTCTCATGAATCTGTCGCTTCAAAAGAAATTGAGGATCTTGATAAGCTAAGGGATGCGAAAATCTTACTTTCTGGGTTACTCTGCGGATTTTCTGTCTTGGCAAAGGCTCGGAGTCGGAGAAAATGATAGTTACCTCTTCATCCTTGCTATGGCTTGCTCCTGTGTTCTCCTGCTGATAATCAGTGTCAATAAGATGGTTAAAAAAGGAGCCAAGAGAGTCAAGGGCTACCTCCGACTCAGAAGAATCTTCTAGCCGAAGCAAGTCAGAGGTGGTGGCTTTCTTGCCCTTCTTCTTTGCAGCCTCTTTTCTGGCGGCTCTCTTGGCCTTCCTGGCTTTCTTCGCAGCTTCATGGTCATATTTGACCTTCCAGAATTTGTCACCCGCCTATAAGAGTTAGCAGAGGTATGAGTATGGATAAAACATCGAGAAACCAAAGTAATTTATTCAGATGGGTGGCTTACCGCTGGAGCCGTGTTAGCCTTGCAGAAGGGGGATAAGCCCACCTTACCACAATCTGCTAGGCTCTCATTCAAAACGGACTTCGTCATGTCGTTGATGACATCTTCAGGCAAGTCATCAGGGCTGTGCTGTAGAGGGTCATCCTTTTTGCCTGTGTAGGTGCACATCAAGCCGGGACGGCGGCTCAATGGAATGACCCGCCAGATGATACAAACCCGGACTAAGTAGATGCCAGTTAACCCGTTCCCTAGGAGAGCTTTGATCTTAGCTAGGGTGGGGGCGAGTGTTTTGCGTTCGGCGGCTGTAATCTTGTCAGGAAGCTGATGGTTGGACCCAAGACGTAGAGCACAAAAACCGGGCAGAGGGTTCTCACCAGCCGGAGAGGTGTCTTGGCAATAAAACCATGTTTGATTCCAGTCTTTGGGATGACTCGGCGGATTGGCATAAGGAAAAATTACGTCTCTCCAACGTTGGATTGAGACACCACCTAGTTGTTTGGGAACGTAGTAATTTCAAAAAAAATCCTATGCACACGCAAGATCATGGTGATGCATAGCAACAAGAGGGGAGAGTGTTATCCACATACCCTCGTAGACCGAAAGCGGAAGCGTTAGAACAACGTGGTTGATGTAGTCGTACGTCTTCACGGCCCGACCGATCAAGCACGGAAACTACGACACCTCTGAGTTCTAGCACATGTTCAGCTCGATGACGATCCCCGTACTCCGAACTAGCGGAATGTCAGGGAAGAGTTCTGTCAGCACGACGGCGTGGTGACGATCTTGATGTTCTACCATCGCAGGGCTTCGCCTAAGCACCGCTACAATATTATCGAGGAGGACTACGGTGGAGGGGGGCACCGCACAAGGCTAAGAGATCAAGAGATCAATTGTTGTGTCTAGAGGTGCCCCCTGCCCCCATATATAAAGGAGCAAGGGGGGAGGGGGCGGCCGGCCTAGGAGGGGGCGCGCCAAGGGGAGTCCTACTCCCACCGGGAGTAGGACTCCCTCCTTCCTTGTTGGAGTAGGAGAAGGGGGAAAGAGGAGGGAGAGGGAGGAAGGAAAGGGGGGGCGCCGCCCCCCTCTCCTTGTCTTATTCGGACTAGGAGGGAGGGGTGCGCAGCCTAGCCCTTGCCTCCTCTCCTCTTCTCCACTAAGGCCCATGTAGGCCCATTAAGCCCCGGGGGGTGTTCCGGTAACCTCCCGGTACTCCGGTAAAATCCCGATTTCACCCGGAACACTTCCGACATCCAATTATAGGCTTCCAATATATCAATCTTCATGTCTCGACCATTTCGAGACTCCTCGTCATGTCCATAATCACATTCGGGACTCCGAACAAACTTTGGTACATAAAAACTCACAAACTCATAATACAACTGTATCAAAACCTTAAGCGTGTGGACCCTACGGGTTCGAGAACTATGTAGACATGACCGAGAACCGTTTCCGGTCAATAACCAATAGTGGAACCTGGATGCTCATATTGGCTCCTACATATTCTATGAAGATCTTTATCAGTCAAACCGCATAACAACATACGTTGTTCCCTTTATCATCGGTATGTTCCTTGCCCGAGATTCGATCGTTGGTATCCTAATACCTATTTCAATCTCGTTACCGGCAGGTCTCTTTACTCGTTACGTAATGCATCATTCCGTAACTAACTCATTAGCTACATTGCTTGCAAGGCTTATAGTGATGTGCATTACCAAGAGGTCCTAGAGATACCTCTCCGACAATCGGAGTGACAAAACCTAATCTCGAAATACGCCAACTCAACATGTACCTTTGGAGACACCTGTAGAGCTCCTTTATAATCACCCAGTTACATTGTGATGTTTGGTAGCACACAAAGTGTTTCTCTGGTAAACGGGAGTTCCATAATCTCATAGTTGTAGGAACATGTATAAGTCATGAAGAAAGCAATAGCAACATACTAAACGATCAAGTGCTAAGCTAAGGGAATGGGTCAAGTCAATCACATCATTCTCCTAATGATGTGATCCCGTTAATTAAATGACAACACATGTCTATGGTTAGGAAACATAACCATCTTTGATTAATGAGCTAGTCAAGTAGAGGCATACTAGTGACATTCAGTTTGTCTATGTATTCACACATGTATCATGTTTCCGGTTAATACAATTCTAGCATGAATAATAAACATTTATCATGATATGAGGAAATAAATAATAACTTTATTATTGCCTCTAGGGCATATTTCCTTCAGTCTCCCACTTGCACTAGAGTCAATAATCTAGGTTACACAGTAATGATTCTAACACCCATGGAGTCTTGGTGCTAATCATGTTTTGCTCATGGAAGAGGCTTAGTCAACGGGTCTGCAATATTCAGATCCGTATGTATCTTCCAAATCTCTATGTCTCCCACCTGGACTTGGTCCCGGATGGAATTGAAGTGTCTCTTGATGTGCTTGGTCCTCTTGTGAAATCTGGATTCCTTTGCCAAGGCAATTGCACCAGTATTGTCACAGAAGATCTCCATTGGTCCCGATGCACTAGGTATGACACCTAGATCGGAAATGAACTCTTTCATCCAAACTCCTTCATTTGCTGCTTCCAAAGCAGCTATGTACTCCGCTTCGCATGTAGATCCCGCCACGACGCTTTGTTTAGAACTGCACCAACTGAGAGCTCCACCGTTCAATATAAACACGTATCCGTTTGCGATTTAGAATCGTCCGGATCAGTGTGAAAGCTTGCATCGACGTAACCATTTACGACTAGCTCTTTGTCACCTCCATAAACGAGAAACATATCCTTAGTCCTTTTTAGGTATTTCAGGATGTTCTTGACCGTTGTCCAGTGATCCACTCTTGGATTACTTTGGTACCTCCCTGCCAAACTTATTGCTAAGCATACATCAGGTCTGGTACACAGCATTGCATACATGATAGAGCCTATGGCTGAAGCATAGGGAACATCTTTCATTCTCTCTCTATCTTCTGCTGTGGTCGGGCATTGAGTCTAACTCAACTTCACACCTTGTAATACAGGCAAGAACCCTTTCTTTGCCTGATCCATTTTGAACTTTTTCAAAATTTTATCATGGTATGTGCTTTGTGAAAGTCCAATTAAGCGTCGTGATCTATCTCTATAGATCTTGATGCCCAATATGTAAGCAGCTTCACCGTGGTCTTTCATCGAAGAACTTTTATTCAAATATCCCTTTATGCTACCCAGAAATTCTATATCATTTCCAATCAACAATATGTCATCTACATATAATATCGGATGCTACAGAGCTCCCACTCACTTTCTTGTAAATACAGGATTCTCCAAAAGTCTGTGTAAAACCATATGCTTTGATCACACTATCAAAGCGTTTATTCCAACTCCGAGAGGCTTGCACCAGTCCATAAATGGATCGCTGGAGCTTGCACACTTTGTTAACACCTTTTGGATCGACAAAACCTTCCGGTTGCATCATATACAACTCTTCTTCCAGAAATCCATTCAGGAATGCAGTTTTTACATCCATTTGCCATATTTCATAATCATAAAATGCGGCAATTGCTAACATGATTCGGACAGACTTAAGCATCGCTACTGGTGATAAAGTCTCATCGTAGTCAACCCCTTGAACTTGTCGAAAACCTTTTGCAACTAGTCGAGCTTTGTAGACAGTTACATTACCATCAGCGTCAGTCTTCTTCTTGAAGATCCATTTATTCTCGATGGCTTGCCGATCATCGGGCAAGTCAACCAAAGTCCACACTTAGTTCTCATACATGGATCCCATCTCAGATTTCATGGCCTCAAGCCATTTTACAGAATCTGGGCTCATCATCGCTTCCTCATAGTTCGTAGGTTCGCCATGGTCAAGTAACATGACTTCCAAAATAGGATTATCGTACCACTCTGGTGCGGATCTTACTCTGATTGACCTACGAGGTTCGGTAGTAACTTGATCTGAAGTTTCATGATCAATATCATTAGCTTCCTCACTGATTGGTGTAGTTGTCACAGGAACCGGTTCTTGTGATGAACTACTTTCCAATAAGGGAGTAGGTACAGTTACCTCATCAAGTTCTACTTTCCTCCCACTCACTTCTTTCGAGAGAAACTCCTTCTCTAGAAAGGATCCGAATTTAGCAACAAAAATCTTGCCCTCAGATCTGTGATAGAAGGTGTACCCAATAGTCTCTTTTGGGTATCCTATGAAGACACATTTCTCTGATTTGGGTTCGAGCTTATCTGGTTGAAGTTTCTTCACATAAGCATCGCAGCCCCAAACTTTAAGAAACGACAACTTTGGTTTCTTGCCAAACCACAGTTCATAAGGCGTCGTCTCAATGGATTTTGATGGTGCCCTATTTAACGTGAATGCGGCCGTCTCTAAAGCATAACCCCAAAACGATAACGGTAAATCGGTAAGAGACATCATAGATCGCACCATATCTAGTAAAGTACGATTATGACGTTTGAACACACCATTTCATTGTGGTGTTCCGGGTGGCTTGAGTTGCGAAACTATTCCGCATTGCTTCAAATGTTAACCAAACTCGTAACTCAAATATTCTCCTCCACGATCAGATTGTAGAAACTTTATTATCTTGTTACGATGATTTTCCACTTCACTTTGAAATTCTTTGAACTTTTCAAATGTTTCAGACTTGTGTTTCATCAAGTAGATATACCCATATCTGCTCAAATCATCTGTGAAGGTTAGGAAATAAAAATACCCGGTGCGAGCCTTGTTAGACTGTGTCGAATATTGTGTACAAGGTAGGTTACAGTTGGACTTGTAGTTGTATCGTGTTTACATAGAATGTGGAGTCGTGTCCTAGTAGGACACTTGTATCCTAGGCCTCTCTTATATAGAGGGGGTAGACACACGATGTAACCTATGCCAACATAATAGCACAGGCGCGCAAGGGGGAGCCGGCGGCATGTGCCGGCGCCCGAGTGGCCGGTGTGCGGTATTGTGACGGTGTCACGGGGAGGAGCGCCCATAGTCATGCCCCGGGGATGTAGCCATATCGGTGAACCTCGTTAACAAATCTCGGTGTCGTGCTCGTGTGATTGCTTGGTCCTCGGATGATCGGCGGTATGCCTCGGTTTAATTCTAACAAGTGGTATCATGAGCTAGGTTGTTCGGAGGCTGTGAGTTGTTGATCTAGAGGAAGTATCGAGTTTGAGATGCAACCGATTATGGTGTGGTTCTCAGCAAAATTGGAAAAAAGGCAAATCAGAGTACAGGCGACGAGACTTGCAGCACACAAGACGTGCGGCGATCGATCCGCAAGCGTATAGGCAGGCGCGTGCGCGCATGGCAGCGTGAGGCAAGACGTGCGGCGGTCGATCAGGTGATCGATCGGGCGAACGTCAGGCGACACACTCGAGTTGTGGCAGCAGCGACGCGATCCGTGGATGGCCGACCTAGTGAGGCTGGCCGAGCTGGGCTGATGCTAAGGCCCATGGAGCAGCGCGTTGGATGTGCAGGTCTGTTGTGTACATACATGAGATTTGTTTTGAGAAAAAAAATAGGGACCGGGTCCCTGGAGGCAGTGGCCTCTCGTTGCGACGCGGAAGGAGGTAGACCGAATCGGGAAAGAGCAAATCTATCATGGTTCATATCCATCAAGGAGAACAGGACAAGGCAAAAGCTAGCATTAGAAGTTGTGCCTGGGAGCTAATACACGTGAAGACCAGAAGGATTTTTTGGTTGGAATTGCTAATAGTACGCGGAAGACCGGAGGTTCTGTTCACGTACTTTGGGGCATCGCGTGCAAAGCTTGGATAATTTTTCGCAGGGTCAGCCGTACAAAGAACCATGGCGCCAACGGGTACTAAGTTTGAGGTGGAGAAGTTCACGGAACTGAAAACCTTGGGTTATGGCAGACACGAATGAAAAATTTGTTGGCACAACAGAGATGCTTGAAAGCGTTGCGGGAAGTCATGCCAGCTAAGATGGAATTATCATGTGATGGATGGAAATTCACGGAAGACGATTTGGAAGCCTCGAGTGTGTCGTTGCAGTCGAACAAGTTTGGCTGGGTCGGACTAGATAGTCTGACGGATCGACGTGAGTCGGTTGGAACAGAAGACGGTGTGGGATCGGTGACAGTGATGCTGATGGTGACCGACTTTTGGGCGTGGAAACACGTGGCGCAGTCCCCGAGGGCTTGTGCGGCTTCAACAAGACTATGGCGCAGGGTTGATTCAAGGCAGTGCACACATGAGAGTTTGAAATCGACGGAGCACGGGGGTAGCATAGCGCAACTACATGGAGTCATGTTGAAGGTGGAGCTGGAGTCTGATGGATGACTATGCTCTGAGCTGATGGAGGGGCTATGGCGTAAGTTAACAGAGAGTCGAAGCCTATTTCAGCGGGATAGCGAGAGACACGTGGATCGGACTGGGTACCAGTGGTCTGATGGAGACGTGATACTCGGCATCGGTCGGTGATGATTGATGGTTCTCTGCAGTGGGGGTTGAGGCAGTGGGGGCTAGCTACCCGGGAGACTCGACCAGGACAGCAGAAGCTCGACGCGGTAATAGCGGCGAGGCGTGCGGTAAGCACGGGACACAGCGACAGGCCAAGGCACTGGTGGTCAGACATGTGGTCAGGCAAATTGTGCAGGGGGTGCTGAAGCAGTGTTGACGAGTACCAGATTCGAGTTGGTGACTGGGTCTATCAATGCCGGTTGATGGACAAGAGTTGACCATGGAGAATCTGAGAAAGTGATGGGAAGTCTGGAATTGTCAAAACAGAGAGAGTACATGGCCGTATATTCTGGTGTTCAGTGCACATGGCAAAGTGCGGATGACAAATACAGAAGGAGGCGGAGTGCTATAGCTGTGGGACATGCCAGAGACAATCCGGAAGAAGGGTGAGACAATTGCGAATTTGACTCAGGGTGACACAGGGCAACGGTGAAATTTCTTCAAGTTCCAGATAAGCAGTCAAGAAAGGAGCGGTGATGTTGAGTTCAGGTAACTCTTATGTGTGACACCCAATATGTGAGTTGTTCACTTTCACGCAGGTCAGTGATCGGTGTGTGATGGCGTTGACGGACACTCTGAAAGTTGGGAGCACGGACTGGAGTAACAAGGAACTTAATTTTTCTCGAGTGTTGACCGTGGTCAAGAAAAGAAGGAACTACAAGTTGCAGGTGGAGTCATATGGAGTCTTTGGAGTAGCAGCGGTGCTCATGGGATAAACTCAAGTCCAATGTACATGGAAGTTTGATGCATTGACGAATTCAAGGTGGTGGAGAATATTCGCCAAGGTGGAGTTTGTTAGAGTGTGTCGAATATTGTGTACAAGGTAGGTTACAGTTGGACTTGTAGTTGTATCGTGTTTACATAGGATGTGGAGTCGTGTCCTAGTAGGACACTTGTATCCTAGGCCTCTCTTATATAGCGGGGGTAGACACACGATGTAACCTATGCCAACATAATAGCACAGGCGCGCAAGGGGGAGCCGGCGGCATGTGTCGGCGCCCGAGTGGCCGGTGTGTGGTATTGTGACGGTGTCACGGGGAGGAGCGCCCGTAGTCATGCCCCGGGGATGTAGCCATATCGGTGAACCTCGTTAACAAATCTCGGTCTCGTGCTCGTGTGATTGCTTGGTCCTCGGATGATCGGCGGCATGCCTCGGTTTAATTCTAACAAGCCTCAATATTCATTGGACCACATACATCAGTATGTATGATCTCCAACAAATCAGTTGCTCGCTCCATAGTTCCGGAGAACGGCATTTTAGTCATCTTGCCCATGAGGCACGGTTCACAAGTACCAAGTGATTCATAATCAAGTGATTCCAGAAGTCCATTAGTATGGAGTTTCTTCATGCGCTTTACACCAATATGACCCAAACGGCAGTGCCACAAATAAGTTGCACTATCATTATCAACTCTGCATCTTTTGGCTTCAACATTATGAATATGTGTATCACTACTATCGATATTTAATAAAAATAGACCACTCTTCAAGGGTGCATGACCATAAAAGATATTCCTCATATAAATAGAACAACCATTATTCTCTGATTTAAATGAATAACCATCTCGCATCAAACAAGATCCAGATATAATGTTCATTCTCAACGCTGGCACCAAATAACAATTATTCAGGTCTAAAACTAATCCCGAAGGTAGATGTAGAGCTAGTGTGCCGACCGCGATCACATTGACTTTGGAACCATTTCCGACGCGCATTGTCACCTCGTCCTTAGCCAATCTTCGCATAATCCGTAGTCCCTATTTTGAGTTGCAAATATTAGCAACAGAACCAGTATCAAATACCCAGGTGCTACTGCGAGCATTAGTAAGGTACACATCAATAACATGTATATCACATATACCTTTGTTCACCTTGCCATCCTTCTTATCCGCCAAATACTTGGGGCAGTTCCGCTTCCAATGTCGAGTCTACTTGCAGTAGAAGCATTCAGTCTCAGGCTTAGGACCAGATTTGGGTTTCTTCTCTTGAGCAGCAACTTGTTTGCTGTTCTTCTTGAAGTTCCCCTTCTTCTTCCCTTTACCCTTTTTCTTGAAACTGGTGGTCTTATTGACCATCAACAATTGATGCTCCTTTTTGATTTCTACCTCCGCAGCTTTTAGCATTGCGAAGAGCTCGGGAATAGTCTTGTCCATCCCTTGCATATTATAGTTCATCACGAAGCTCTTGTAGCTTGGTGGCAGTGATTGAAGAATTCTATCAATGACACTATCATCAGGAAGATTAACTCCCAGTTGAATCAAGTGATTATTATACCCAGACATTTTGAGTATATGTTCACTGACAGAACTATTCTCCTCCATCTTACAGCTATAGAACTTATTGGAGACTTCATATCTCTCAATCCGGGCATTTGCTTGAAATATTAACTTCAACTCCTGGAACATCTCATATGCTCCATGACGTTCAAAACGTCGTTGAAGACCCGGTTCTAAGCCGTAAAGCATGGCACACTGAACTATCGAGTAGTCATCAGCTTTGCTCTGCCAAACATTCTTAACGTCGTCAGTTGCACCTGCAGTAGGCCTGGAACCTAGCGGTGCTTCCAGGACGTAATTCTTCTGTGCAGTAATGAGGATAATCCTCAAGTTACAGAGCCAGTCCGTGTAATTGCTACCATCATCTTTCAACTTAGCTTTCTCAAGGAATGCATTAAAATTCAACGGAACAACAGCACGAGCCATCTATCTACAACAAACATAGACAAGCAAAATACTATCAGGTACTAAGTTCATGATAAATTTAAGTTCAATTAATCATATTACTTAAGAACTCCCACTTAGATAGACATCTCTCTAGTCATCTAAGTGATCACGTGATCCAAATCAACTAAACCATGTCCGATCATCACGTGAGATGGAGTGGTTTTCAATGGTGAACATCACTATGTTGATCATATCTACTATATGATTCACGTTCGGCATTTCGGTCTCCGTGTTCCGAGGCCATATCTGTATATGCTAGGCTTGTCAAGTTTAACCTGAGTATTCCGCGTGTGCAACTATTTTGCACCCGTTATATTTGAACGTAGAGCCTATCACACCCGATCATCACGTGGTGTCTCAGCACGAAGAACTTTCGCAACGGTGCATACTCAGGGAGAACACTTCTTGATAATTAGTGAGAGATCATCTTAAAATGCTAACGTCAATCAAAGCAAGATAAGATGCATAAAGGATAAACATCACATGCAACCAATATAAGTGATATGATATGTCCATCATCATCTTGTGCTTGTGATCTCCATCTCCGAAGCACCGTCGTGATCACCATCATCACTGGCGTGACACCTTGATCTCCATCATAGCATCGTTGTCATTACGCCATCTATTGCTTCTATGACTATCGCTACCGCTTAGTGATAAAGTAAAGCAATTACAGGGCGTTTGCATTTCATACAATAAAGCGACAACCATATGGCTGCTGCCAGTTGCTGATAACTTCGGTTACAAAACATGATCATCTCATACAATAAAAAGTAGCATCACGTCTTGACCATATCACATCACAACATGCCCTGCAAAGACAAGTTAGACGTCCTCTACTTTGTTGTTGCAAATTTTACGTGGCTGCTACGGGCTGAGCAAGAACCGTTCTTACCTACGCATCAAAACCACAATGATAGTTCGTCAAGTTAGTGTTGTTTTAACCTTCGCAAGGACCGGGCGTAGCCACACTCGGTTCAACTAAAGTTGGAGAAACAGACACCTGCCAGCCACCTGTGTGCAAAGCACGTCGGTAGAACCAGTCACGCGTAAGCATACGCGTAATGTTGGTCCAGGCCGCTTCATCCAACAATACCGCCGAACCAAAGTATGACATGCTGGTAAGCAGTATGACTTATATCGCCCACAACTCACTTGTGCTCTACTCGTGCATATAACATCTACACATAAAACCAGGCTCGGATGCCACCGTTTGGGAACGTAGTAATTTCAAAAAAAATCCTACGCACAAGCAAGATCATGGTGATGCATAGAAATGAGAGGGGAGAGTGTTGTCCACATACCCTCATAGACCGAAAGCGGAAGCGTTAGAACAACGCGGTTGATGTAGTCGTACGTCTTCACGGCCCGACCGATCAAGCACCGAAACTACGGCACCTCCGAGTTCTAGCACATGTTCAGCTCGATGACGATCCCCGTACTCCGATCCAGCAGAATGTCGGGGAAGAGTTCCGTCAGCACGACGGCGTAGTGAAAATCTTGATGTTCTACCGTCGCAGGGCTTCGCCTAAGCACCGCTACAATATTATCGAGGAGGACTATGGTGGAGGGGGGCACCGCACACGGCTAAGAGATCTAGAGATCAATTGTTGTGTCTAGAGGTGCCCCCCTGCCCCCGTATATAAAGGAGCAAGGGGGGAGGGGGCGGCCGGCCTAAGAGGGGGCGCGCCAAGGGGAGTCCTACTCCCACCGGGAGTAGGACTCCCTCCTTCCTTGTTGGAGTAGGAGAAGGGGGAAAGAGGAGGGAGAGGGAGGAAGGAAAGGGGGGGCGCCGCCCCCCTCTCCTTGTCCTATTCAGACTAGGGGGAGGGACGCGCGGCCCAGCCCTTGCCTCCTCTCCTCTTCTCCACTAAGGCCCATGTAGGCCCATTAAGCCCCCCGGGGGTTCCGGTAACCTCCCGGTACTCCGGTAAAGTCCCGATTTCACCCGGAACACTTCCGACATCCAAATATAGGCTTCCAATATATCAATCTTCATGTCTCGACCATTTCGAGACTCCTCGTTATGTCCTTAATCACATACGGAACTCCGAACAAACTTCGGTACATGAAAACTCATAAACTCATAATACAACTATCATCAAAACCTTAAGCGTGCGGACCCTACGGGTTCGAGAACTATGTAGACATGAACGAGAACCGTTTCTGGTCAATAACCAATAGTGGAACCTGGATGCTCATATTGGCTCCTACATATTCTACGAAGATCTTTATCGGTCAAACCGCATAACAACATACGTTGTTCCCTTTGTCATCGGTATGTTACTTGCCCGAGATTCGATCATCGGTATCCTAATACCTAGTTCAATATCGTTACCAGCAAGTCTCGTTACTCGTTACGTAATGCATCATTCTGTAACTAACTCATTAGCTACATTGCTTGCAAGGCTTATAGTGATGTGCATTACCGAGAGGGCCTAGAGATACCTCTTCGACAATCGGAGTGACAAAACCTTATCTCGAAATACGCCAACTCAACATGTACCTTTGGAGACACCTGTAAAGCTCCTTTATAATCACCCAGTTATGTTGTGACGTTTGGTAGCACACAAAGTGTTCCTCTGGTAAACGGGAGTTGCATAATCTCATAGTTGTAGGAACATGTATAAGTCATGAAGAAAGCAATAGCAACATACTAAACGATCAAGTGCTAAGCTAACGGAATGGGTCAAGTCAATCACATCATTCTCCTAATGATGTGATCCCGTTAATCAAATGACAACACATGTCTATGGTTAGGAAACATAACCATCTTTGATTAATGAGCTAGTCAAGTAGAGGCATACCAGTGACATTAAGTTTGTCTATGTATTCACACATGTATCATGTTTCCGGTTAATACAATTCTAGCATGAATAATTAACATTTATCATGATATGAGGAAATAAATAATAACTTTATTATTGCCTCTAGGGCATATTTCCTTCACAAGTTCCAAGCTCTGGCCGTTGGCGCATTCATTTTGGCGGTTCAAGTAGAGTTGCTCTCTGAAGAGTAAGATGTTGGGTTCTTCTCCAAGATATACTTCACTGAACACTTGGAAATTGCAGATGTTAGACACGGAATTTGGTCCGATGTCTTGAGGGCGGAGGTCAAAGAAGTGCAAAACATCTCTGAAGAATTTTGAGCTGGGTGGAGAGAAACCCCGGTTCATGTGATCCGTGAAGACAATAACCTCCCCCGTTTTGGGCTGAGGAAATTCGTCCTCCGGGTTAGGAGCGCGATAGGACATGATTCCTTCTTCAGCAGATAGCCGGTCTTCACAAAGTCATCAAGTGTGCTGTCTGTAACAATAGATTTGACCGAGTTGCAGGAAGTGGGTGCTTTCGGTGCCATTGCGATGAAAGCCTAAGACAGAGTAAAAATTACCGGTTCAAATTTAAGCCGGAGAAAGATATTTCAATACATATTCAAGATGGCGGCTTATAAGGGGCCTAATGGTATAAGGATAATTATGTCAACATTATTTAAGCCGCCATAGGCTCCATAAGCAGTTAAAGTTGTCTAACCGCCATGAGTGGTCAAGGTTATCAATTGAGCATTGTCCTTTTTAAGCCGGTGATAAGAGTCGCCATGACTAGGTGGATCTAACAAATACATGTTTTTGCCTAAGTGTTGCATAAACAAGTTTCACAAACTGCAGCTACTATTTTGGATCAAATGGCTGTTCAGAAAAGAAAAATTTCTAGAACTAAAAACATGGTACAGAGGAGTTCATACGTTCTAATGAGGCTTCTCTACAAAGAAAAAGGATCTGCTAGTGCCAAAAATGGATGTGAAACAGCAACCGCATGAGTTCTATGCTGTTGTTGGATCAAACTAGGCTGCGGCAGAAGAACCACGAAGAAACCGAGATGAACTATGAAGTGTATAGAGGAACTCGCAAACCCTAGCATGGATCTAAGATGCAGAAAGGGGAAAACTTACAACGACGGATCTGTTGCAGAGGGGCGCCGCCTTTCTCTAGATGGATTCAGGTTGATGCAGCAGCCAAAGTCGACGGAGACGAGGTATGCTGCAGCGGCGGCGAAGCTCGAGCAACAGTTGGGGTGCGAGAGGAAGAATAGGAGGAAGGGGGAGAATGAAGAAAGACCTGGTCGGGTCTATTTGTAAGGAAAGGCTGCTAAAAGGGCACGAAAAACAAGGAGGCCGAAAACATAAGTTATCCAACTACGAGGACGCCTCGATTTTCGGGAAGGTCATTAAGATAAAGATCCGTTGAGATACATTGGACAAAACATGCATTTATGGCAGGTGACGTCATGGTGGGTTACAACAAATCCAATGGGTGACGTCATGCTAGGTTACAGAAACTTTGTAAGCAAGGATCAGAAGATTTTTTTCTTAAGTATCGAAGATTGACATGAACCAGTTCAAATCAATCCGGGGCCTAATGTTGGGGATAACTATTTGGTATGACCCGCCCAGGAGGGGCCGATTTATACCTATGAATATTCTTGAAGCCCAAAACCAAGGTTGAAGATGGCGGTTCAGTAAGGGCCCAAAGCCCAGAGGCGACTTAAGGCCCGTAGAGATAAACCGCCATATGTACATGACTTGTGTTGTAAGGCAGGAATAGTTAGAGACCGAGCCGGACATTGTTTATGAGCCGTCCGGGACTCTGAGAGCCGCCGGGCATCGATCTCTCTATATAAAGGGATGAGCAGGCGGTGGTTCAAGGCAGGTAACATCAGATCGAAAGCAAGGTCAAGCGATTCCGCTCCCTGGTAATCGAGTCATAAGCAATCCCACTCAAAACTGGATCGTAGGCTTTTACCTTCACCGTAAGGGGCCGAACCAGTATAAACCCCATGTCCTTTGTCCTGATTAACCCCTTTAAGCTTCCTCGTTGCAATGGATCCACGACTAAGTCCTTTCACTAGGACATCTGACGTGACAATTCCACGACATGTGGGTTGAGGCAGAGGCCTTGCAACCCTCTGTATTTGTTGTGGGGATCAATGGAAGGGCTTTGAATTAACATCCCATATGTGTGAAATAAAATTGTTCCGTAGATGTCTCGTGTCTTGTCCATGATCTTCATCCCAGCAGGTACCCAGGATCATGGAGATCGGGCACCGGTTAGGCTAGGAGCAAGGCGACATGAAGTGTTATTCAAAACACGAGTGACAATAAGGTTCAGTACGTAACATGGATCCAATCCTTGGGGATTCATGAGGTGTAGCCATTAGATGTCCAAAGCTCTTGTCTGATTTCATTATCTTACTTATCAAGGCAACCCCATGCGATGGATAGGGCCTGCACTAGGACAACTTATTCTTGATACAGGACTCGTGCTCGGTCAAGATGTTATTTGGACACATCCCCCACTTTGGTACGTAACAAGCACAACTCGATGGGTGACTTCCAATGCACAAATTAAGATCATATCTGGTCCCACCACAAATACATGGTTGTAAGCATTAAGACCTCATACCCATACCTCTTTTTATTATAAGTGTTTTAATCACTATTTGCTTAATTGATCCGATCAAAAGCTGGAGTTGATCCTTTAACATAAGCTTGGTAGAGACCATCGCTTACACGTCAAAAAAATGCTAGAGAACATTGCTTCAAGGGAACCTTCCTCTCATGGGTTCAATAACCCAGGGTCACCTCTGGGGAAATAAGTGTGGGATACTCTTTTCTGTTCCATTACCGAATCACTAGCAGGAGGCATCAAGCCCCTTTTTTGGCGTCGTTGTCGGGTGTAGTTTAGTATTCCTAGTCTTTGTGTTTAGAGTTTTTGTTAAAGTTAAGTTTCGTTTTTTTTACTTTTTTGTTCTTTGGTTTAAGTTTAATTTTTGTTGCAGGTCTTGTCAGTTGAAAAATCCAAAAAGATACCCTGGCTCGTATTCTTCGTAGTTTTTCTACTCCTAGCAACAACTTCATGCATGAACCAATAGCACAACCTGAGGTTGCAGCTGCTGAGTATGAGATCAAACCTAACTCAGTTTCCATGGTTCAACAGGACCAATTTGGATGCTCTACTTCTGAAGATGCTGGTACGCACTTGCATAATTTTACTGAATTGTGCAACATGACACGCATTAGAGATTATGATCCACATGCTTTGATGTTACATCTATTTCCTTTCTCTCTGAGAGAAAAAGCAAACGAATGGCTTCTAGCTCTACCTAAGGCAGTATTACTTCTTGGGCTGATTGTTGCAGGAAATGTTTGTCTAAGTTTTGTCCACCTATAGAAATTATGCAATTACATTCTCATATTACAGGTTTCAATAAGGAAGAGCGTGAGCCACTAGCGCTTGCGTGGGATAGAATGAAGGAAGCTATAAGGAATTGTCCTAATCATGGAATGGAGAAATAGTTAATGCTTCATATGTTTGATAATGGTTTAAATCATATGTCAAAAACTATGCTTGATACAGCTGCAGGAGGAACAATCATGGCAAAGCCCATAGATGATGTCAAGAAACTACTTGATGATTGAAGGAAATATGCCCTAGAGGCAATAATAAAGTTATTATTTATTTCCTTATATCATGATAAATGTTTATTGTTCATGCTAGAGTTCTATTAACCAGAAACATAATACATGTGTGAATACATAGACAAACATAATGTCACTAGTATGCCTTTACTTGACTAGCTCATTAATCAAAGATGGTTATGTTTCCTAACCATAGACGTGAGTTGTCATTTGATTAACGGGATCACATCATTAGGAGAATGATGTGATTGACTTGACCCATTCCGTTAGCTTAGCACTTGATTGTTTAGTATGTTGCTATTGCTATCTTCATGACTTATACATGTTCCTACAACTATGAGATTATGCAACTCCCGTTTACCGGAGGAACACTTTGTGTGCTACCAAACGTCACAACGTAACTGGGTAATTATAAAGGAGCTCTACAGGTGTCTCCAAAGGTACATCTTGAGTTGGCGTATTTCAAGATTAGGTTTTGTCACTCCGATTGTCGAAGAGGTATCTCTGGGCCCTCTCGGTAATGCACATCACTATAAGCCTTGCAAGCAATGTAGCTAATGAGTTAGTTACGGAATGATGCACTACATAACGAGTAAAGAGACTTGTCGGTAACAAGATTGAACTAGGTATTGAGATACCGACGATCGAATCTCGGGCAAGTAACATACCGATGACAAAGGGAACAACGTATGTTGTTATGCGGTTTGACCGATAAAGATCTTCGTAGAATATGTAGGAGCCAATATGAGCATCCAGGTTCCGCTATTGGTTATTGACTGGAGACTTGTCTCGATCATGTCTACATAGTTCTCAAACCCGTAGGGTCCGCACGCTTAAAGTTAGATGACAGTTATATTATGAGTTCATGTGTTTTGATGTACCGAAGATAGTTCAGAGTCTCGGATGTGATCACGTACATGACGAGGAGTCTCGAAATGGTCGAGAAAAGAAGATTGATATATTGGACGACTATATTCAGTCACCGGAATGGTTCCGGGGGTTATCGGATATATACCGGAGTACCGGGGGGTTACCGGAACCCCCCGGGGGGTTAATGGGCCTCATGGGCCCAAAGTGGAGAAGAGGAGGGGCGGCCAGGGCAGGCCGCGCGCCCCCTCCCCCTCTAGTCTGAATAGGACAAGGAGGGGGCGGCGCCCCCTTTCCTTCCTCCCCTCTCTCCCTTCCTTCCCCCTCTCCTACTTGGACATGGAAAGGAGGGAGTCCTACTCCCAGTGGGAGTAGCACTCCTCCTGGCGCGCCCCTCCTGGCCGGCCGCCCCCTCCCCCCTTCCTCATTTATATACGGCGGCAGGGGGCACCTCTAGACACAACAACAATTGATCCTTGAGATCTATTAGCCGTGTGCGGTGCCCCCCTCCACTATCTTCCACCTCGGTAATATCGTAGCGGTGCTTAGGCGAAGCCCTGCGTTGGTAGAACATCATCATCGTCAGCACGCCGTCGTGCTGACGGAACTCTCCTTCAACACTCAGCTAGATCGGAGTTCGAGGGGCGTCATCGAGTTGAACGTGTGCAAGAACTCGGAGGTGTCGTGCTTTCGGTGCTTGATCGGTCAGGCCGTGATGATGTATGACTACATCAACCGCGTTGTGCTAACGCTTCCGCTTACGGTCTATGATGGTACATGGACAACACTCTCCCCTCTCGTTGCTATGCATCACCATGATCTTGCGTGTGCGTAGGAAATTTTTTGAAATTACTACGTTCCCCAACAATGGCATCCGAGCCAGGTTTTATGCGTAGATGTTATATGCACGAGTAGAACACAGGTGAGTTGTGGGCGATACAAGTCATACTGCTTAGCAGCATGTCATACTTTGGTTCGGCGGTATTGTTGGATGAAGCGGCCTAGACCGACATTACGCGTACTCTTATGCGAGACTGGTTCTACCGACGTGCTTTGCACACAGGTGGCTGGCAGGTGTCAGTTTCTCCAACTTTAGTTAAACCGAGTGTGGCTACGCCCGGTCCTTGAGAAGGTTAAAACAACACTAACTTGACGAACTATCATTGTGGTTTTGATGCGTAGGTAAGAACGGTTCTTGCTCAGCCCGTAGCAGCCACGTAAAACTTGCAACAACAAAGTAGAGGACGTCTAACTTGTTTTTGCAGGGCATGTTGTGATGTGATATGGTCAAGATGTGATGCTATATTTTATTGTATGAGATGATCATGTTTTGTAACCAAGTTATCGGCAACTGGCAGGAGCCATATGGTTGTCGCTTTATTGTATGCAATGCAATCGCCCTGTAATTGCTTTACTTTATCACTAAGAGGTAGCGATAGTCATAGAAGCAATAGGTGGCGAAATGACAACGATGCTACAATGAAGATCAAGGTGTCGCACTGGTGACGATGGTATCATGACGGTGCTTCGGAGATGGTGATCACAAGCACAAGATGATGATGGCCATATCATATCACTTATATTGATTGCATGTGATGTTTATCCTTTATGCATCTTATTTTGCTTTGATTGACGGTAGCATTATAAGATGAGACCTCACTAAATTTCAAGGTATAAGTGTTCTCCCTGAGTATGCACCGTTGCGAAAGTTCTTCGTGCTGAGACACCACGTGATGATCGGTCGTGGTAGGCTCTACGTTCAAATACAACGGGTGCAAAACAGTTGCACACGCGGAATACTCAGGTTAAACTTGACGAGCCTAGCATATACAGATATGGCCTCGGAACACTGAGACCGAAAGGTCAAACGTGAATCATATAGTAGATATGATCGACATAGTGATGTTCACCATTGAAAACCTCCATCTCACGTGATGATCGGACATGGTTTAGTTGATTTGGATCACGTGATCACTTAGATGATTAGAGGGATGTCTATCTAAGAGGGAGTTCTTAAGTAATATGATTAATTGAACTTAAATTTATCATGAACTTAGTACCTGATAGTATTTTGCTTGTATATGTTTGATGTAGATAGATGGCTCGTGTTGTTGTTCCATTGAATTTTAATGCGTTCCTTGAGAAAGCTAAGTTGAAAGATGATGGTAGCAATTACACAGACTGGGTCCGTAACTTGAGGATTATCCTCATTGCTGCACAGAAGAATTACGTCCTGGAAGCACCGCTGGGTGCCAGGCCTGCTGCAGATGCAACTGACGACGTTAAGAACGTCTGGCAGAGCAAAGCTGATGACTACTCGATAGTTCAGTGTGCCATGCTTTACGGCTTAGAACCAGGACTTCAATGACGTTTTGAACATCATGGAGCATATGAGATGTTCCAGTAGTTGAAGTTAATATTGCAAGCAAATGCCCGGATTGAGAGATATGAAGTCTCCAATAAGTTCTATAGCTACAAGATGGAAGAGAATAGTTCTGTCAGTGAACATATACTAAAATGTCTGGGTATAATAATCACTTGATTCAACTGGGAGTTAATCATCCTTATGATAGTGTCATTGACGGAATTCTTCAATCACTGCCACCAAGCTACAAGAGCTTCGTGATGAACTATAATATGCAAGGGATGGACAAGACTATTCCCGAGCTCTTCGCAATGCTAAAAGCTGTGGAGGTAGAAATCAAAAAGGAGCATCAAGTGTTGATAGTCATTAAGACCACCAGTTTCAAGAAAAAGGGTAAAGGGAAGAAGAAGGGGAACTTCAAGAAGAACAGCAAACAAGTTGCTGCTCAAGAGAAGAGACCCAAATCTGGACCTAAACCTGAGACTGAGTGCTTCTGCTGCAAGCAGACTGGTCACTGGAAGCGGAACTGCCCCAAGTATTTGGCGGATAAGAAGTATGGCAAGGTGAACAAAGGTATATGTGATATACATGTTATTGATGTGTACCTTACTAATGTTCGGAGTAGCACATGGGTATTTGATACTGGTTCTGTTGCTAATATTTGCAGCTAGAAACGGGGACTACGGATTAAGCGAAGACTGGATAAGGACGAGGTGACGATGCGCGTGGGAAATGGTTCCATAGTTGATGTGATCGCGGTCGGCACACTACCTCTACATCTACCTTCGGGATTAGTTTTAGACCTGAATAATTGTTATTTGGTGCCAGCGTTAAGCATGAACATTATATCTGGATCTTGTTTGATGTGAGACGGTTATTCATTTAAATTAGAGAATAATGGTTGTTCTATTTATATGAGTAATATATTTTATGGTCATGCACCCTTGAAGAGTGGTCTATTCTTATTAAATCTCAATAGTAGTGATACACATATTCCTAATGTTGAAGCCAAAAGATGCAGAGTTGATAATGATAGTGCAACTTATTTGTGGCACTGCCGTTTGGGTCATATTGGTGTAAAGCGCATGAAGAAACTTCATATTGATGGACTTTTGGAATCACTTGGTACTTGCGAACCGTGCCTCATGGGCAAGATGACTAAAATGCCGTTCTCCGGAACTATGGAGCGAGCAACAGATTTGTTGGAAATCATACATACTGATGTATGTAGTCCAATGAACATTGAGGCTCGCGGCGGGTATCATTATTTTCTCACCTTCACAGATGATTTAAGCAGATATGGGTATATCTACTTAATAAAACACAAGTCTGAAACATTTGAAAAGTTCAAAGAATTTCAGAGTGAAGTGGAAAATCATCAAACAAGAAAATAAAGTTCCTACAATCTGATCGTGGAGGAGAATATTTGAGTTACAAGTTTGGTTTACATTTGAAACAATGCGGAATAGTTTCGCAACTCACGCCACCCGGAACACCACAACGAAATGGTGTGTCCGAACGTCGTAATCGTACTTTACTAGATATGGTGCGATCTATGATGTGTCTTACTGATTTACCGCTATCATTTTGGGGTTATGCTTTAGATACGGCCGCATTCACGTTAAATAGGGCACCATCAAAATCTGTTGATATGACGCCTTATGAACCGTGGTTTGGCAAGAAACCAAAGTTGTCGTTTGTCAAAGTTTGGGGCTGCGATGCTTATGTGAAGAAACTTCAACTAGATAAGCTCGAACCCAAATCGGAGAAATGTGTCTTCATAGGATACCCAAAGGAAACTATTGGGTACACCTTCCATCACAGATCTGAAGGCAAGACTTTTGTTGCTAAATTTGGATCCTTTCTAGAGAAGGAGTTTCTCTCGAAAGAAGTGAGTGGGAGGAAAGTAGAACTTAATGAGGTAACTGTACCTGCTCCCTTATTGGAAAATAGTTCATCACAGAAACCGATTCCTGTGACGACTACATCAATTAGTGAGGAAGCTAATGATATTGATCATGAAACTTCAGATCAAGTTACTACCAAACCTCGTAGGTCAACCAGATTAAGATCCGCACTAGAGTGGTACGGTAATCCTATTCTGGAAGTCATGTTCCTTTACCATGGCGAACCTACGAACTATGAGGAAGCGATGATGAGCCTAGATTCCAAAAAATGGCTTGAGGCCATGAAATCTGAGATGAGATCCATGTATGAGAACAAAGTATGGACTTTGGTTGACTTGCCCGATGATCGGCAAGCCATCGAGAATAAATGGATCTTCAAGAAGAAGACTGATGCTGATGGTAATGTTACTGTCTACAAAGCTCGACTTGTTGCAAAAGGTTTTCGACAAGTTCAAGGAGTTGACTACGATGAGACTTTCTCACCCGTAGCGATGCTTAAGTCTGTCCGAATCATGTTAGGAATTGCCGCATTTTATGATTATGAAATATGGCAAATGGATGTCAAAACTGCATTCCTGAATGGATTTCTAGAAGAAGAGTTGTATATGATGCAACCATAAGGTTTTGTCGATCCAAAAGGTGCTAACAAAGTGTGCAAGCTCCAGCGATCCATTTATGGAATGGTGCAAGCCTCTCGGAGTTGGAATAAATGCTTTGATAGTGTGATCAAAGCATATGGTTTTATACAGACTTTTGGAGAAGCCTATATTTACAAGAAAGTGAGTGGGAGCTCTGTAGCATTTCTGATATTATATGTAGATGACATATTGTTGATTGGAAATGATATAGAATTTGTGGATAGCATAAAAGGATACTTGAATAAAAGTTTTTCAATGAAAGACCTCGGTGAAGATGCTTACATATTAGGCATCAAGATCTATAGAGATAGATCAAGACGCTTAATTGGACTTTCACAAAGCACATACCTTGATAAAGTTTTGAAAAAGTTCAAAATCGATCAAGCAAAGAAAGGGTTCTTGCCTGTTTCACAAGGTGTGAAGTTGAGTCAGACTCAATGCCCGACCACAACAGAAGATAGAGAGAAAATGAAAGATGTTCCCTATGCTTCAGCCATAGGCTCTATCATGTATGCAATGCTGTGTACCAAACCTGATGTATGCTTAGCAATAAGTTTAGCAAGGAGGTACCAAAGTAATCCAGGAGTGGATCAATGGACAGCGGTCAAGAATATCCTGAAATACCTGAAAAGGACTACGGATATGTTTCTCGTTTATGGAGGTGACAAAGAGCTAGTCGTAAATGGTTACGTCGATGCAAGCTTTGACACTGATCCGGACAATTCTAAATCGCAAACCGGATACGTGCTTATATTGAATGGTGGAGCTATTAGTTGGTGAAGTTCTAAACAAAGCGTCGTGGCGGGATCTACATGCGAAGCAGAGTACATAGCTGCTTCGGAAGCAGCAAATGAAGGAGTCTGGATGAAGGAGTTCACATCCGATCTAGGTGGCATACCTAGTTCATCGGGACCAATGAAGATCTTCTGTGACAATACTGGTGCAATTGCCTTGGCAAAGGAATCCAGATTTCACAAGAGGGGAAAGCACATCAAGAGATGCTTCAATTCCATCCGGGACCAAGTCCAGGTGGGAGACATAGAGATTTGCAAGATACATACGGATCTGAATGTTGCAGACCCGTTGACTAAGCCTCTTCCACGAGCAAAACATGATCAGCACCAAGGCTCCATGGGTGTTAGAATCATTACTGTGTAATCTAGATTATTGACTCTAGTACAAGTGGGAGACTGAAGGAAATATGCCCTAGAGGCAATAATAAAGTTATTATTTATTTCCTTATATCATGATAAATGTTTATTATTCATGCTAGAATTTTATTAACCGGAAACATAATACATGTGTGAATACATAGACAAACATAATGTCACTAGTATGCCTCTACTTGACTAGCTCATTAATCAAAGATGGTTATGTTTCCTAACCATAGACATGAGTTGTCATTTGATTAATGGGGTCACATCGTTAGGAGAATGATGTGATTGACTTGACCCATTCCGTTAGCTTAGCACTTGATCGTTTAGTATGTTGCTATTGCTTTCTTCATGACTTATACATGTTCCTACAACTATGAGATTATGCAACTCCCGTTTACCGGAGGAACACTTTGTGTGCTACCAAACGTCACAATGTAACTGGGTGATTATAAAGGAGCTCTACAGGTGTCTCCAAAGGTACATGTTGAGTTGGCATATTTCGAGATTAGGTTTTGTCACTCCGATTGTCGGAGAGGTATCTCTGGGCCCTCTCGGTAATGCACATCACTGTAAGCCCTGCAAGCAATGTAGCTAATGAGTTAGTTACGGAATGATGCATTACATAACGAGTAAAGAGACTTGCTGGTAACAACATTGAACTAGGTATTGAGATACCGACGATCGAATCTCGGGCAAGTAACATACCGATGACAAAGGAACAACATATGTTGTTATGCGGTTTGACCGAAAAAGATCTTCATAGAATATGTAGGAGCCAATATGAGCATCTAGGTTCCGCTATTGGTTATTGATAGGAGACTTGTCTCGGTCATGTCTACATAGTTCTCGAACCCGTAGGGTCCGCATGCTTAAAGTAAGATGACAGTTATATTATGAGTTCATGTGTTTTGATGTACCGAAGATAGTTCGGAGTTCCGGATGTGATCACGGACATGACGAGGAGTCTCGAAATGGTCGAGACATGAAGATTGATATGTTGTACGACTATATTCGGACACCGGAATGGTTCCGGGGGTTATCGGATATATACCGAAGTACCGGGGGTTACCGGAACCCCCCGAGGGGTTAATGGGCTTCATGGGCCCAAAGTGGAAAAGAGGAGGGGCGGCCAGGGCAAGCCGCGCGCCCCCTCCCTCTCTAGTCCGAATAGGACAAGGAGGGGGGCGGCGCCCCCCTTTCCTTCCTCCCCTCTCTCCCTTCCTTCCCCCTCTCCTACTTGGACAAGGAAAGGAGGGAGTCCTACTCCCGGTGGGAGTAGGACTCCTCCTGGCGCGCCCCTCCTAGCCGGCCTCCCCCTCCCCCTTGCTCATTTATATACGGGGGTAGGGGGCACCTCTAGACACAACAACAATTGATCCTTGAGATCTATTAGCCGTGTGCGGTGCCCCCCTCCACTATATTCCACCTCAATAATATCGTAGCGGTGCTTAGGCGAAGCCCTGCGTCGGTAGAACATCATCATCGTCACCACGCAGTCGTGCTGACGGAACTCTCCTTCGACACTCGGTTGGATCGGAGTTTGAGGGACGTCATTGAGCAGAACATGTGCAAGAACTCGGAGGTGCCGTGCTTTCGGTGCTTGATCGGTCGGGCCATGAAGACGTACGACTACATCAACCGCGTTGTGCTAACGCTTCCGCTTACGGTCTATGAGGGTACATGGACAACACCATGATCTTGCGTGTGTGTAGGAATATTTTTGAAATTACTACGTTCCCCAACAATGATATGCAAGAAAACCATGCCCAATGGCATGTGGAAAGAGCTACCACCAAAAGGGTGAATGCAATTGAAGGAAATAGCACCGAGTTGACAACCAAACTTGATGAACTTATCTCTGTGATGAAAGGTAAAGAAGAGGTAAATGTGAATGCCATCACTAATGAAGAAACTAGTGTGAATTTTATTGCTTGCAATAGCTATAATCCCAACTAGATAAATAATGGTTATGCTCCCAGACTCCCTTATCCTGGTAATGGAGGAACATCAAATAATTTTAATGGAGCTAACAGCAGCAATAGAAATACTCTTGAAGAAACTTTGAATTTTTTTATTGCTAGTCTAAGTGAGCAAAATGAAAACTTCAAGAATATCTTGAAGAATGATGATAAATTACTTGGTCAATTGACCAGTAAGATTGTTGGACTAAGAAATGATGTGCAGGTACTTGAAGGAAGATCCAAGAATATGGAAGCACGAGTGGCTAAAATTGCAGAGAGCTAAACATTAATCCTAGCTAAGTTTGCAAGTTCACCGGAGTTGGAGATGTTAAGGTGGTAAGAAGCAACGAAGGGAAGACCGAAGAGCTAGACACAAGCCATGTGCCAGAATATAATTACACAAATGCAAATTTTGTGAAGATGATATCAATGACGTATCCATTACCTAAGGTAACTAATGTTGAAGCATATAATGTCTTTGTTGAACAAGTTGTAGCCAAGGTAAGTCAACTTGATGATGAAATAAAGAAGCTCTACACTAAGTTACCAGGTAAGAAAGGAGATGCTTTTGAACCTACTATAGAGATTGAGATTGGATTGAGTAAATTCAGTGCTTTATGTGATAAAGCGGATAGTGTTTCCATTATCCCCGAGTCGGTTTCTAATAGCCTCAGTCTAGGTCCTTATGCAACTACTAATATTATAATGAATATGGCTAATTCTAATTCTGCTTTTACTCAGGCATGGCATTAAGCATGGAATTATAGTTCAAATAATGCTTCCCATGTCATGATTGATCTTGTGATAGTAGATATACCTGAAGATCCTATTGCTCCTATAATTCTTGGAAGACCTTTTCTAAGGACCATCAAAGTTGTGATAAATGTGTTTGAGAGGAATGTGAGATTTGACTTACCAGCTAAAGAAACTTCTGTGAGAAATTTCCCCTGGAAAAAAATGAAGACCTATATCGGAGAAGGCATCATCATGAATGCCAAAACCTATGGTCTGGGTGTGATAGCACCCCCTTGATCACTACGACGGTCGAGCTAACTGACCCAAAACAAGCGCTTCGTGGGAGGCAACCCACGTGAATAAATTAGACAAGTTTTTTATTTTTGTTTCAATAAAAGAATGATTGAAGTTCTAGATAAGGAAGTAAGTTTGGAAGAGTATCATTCTAATCAAGCCTATGCTATGCAACAATTAATTTATATGTTGTATTGATGTTTGGGTGCCTGGAAATATGTTTATGTATTGTGTTGGAACTAACCCCGCGGGAAAACGAAGGAAAAGAAAAGTTTCAAAAGAAATAGATCAAAATATGGTCTTTCAAACGATCGTAGCAGTCGTCTGGGCGGTCGCATGACTTCCTGGAGGTTCCAACGCAAAATAACCAAAGGCAACAGGGTGATCGACAGTGTTCCATACGAGCACACGCGCTCGCATGAGCGGTTGTTTGATATCTCTACAGAAACAAAAATTAACCAGAGCATTTGATGGTGTTCCATGCAGGTGCGCCCGCCCATTCGAGTGGTCGTATGACATCCTCGACCAGAAGAAGGAAACAACCAAAGAGATCGATGGCGTTCCATACGGGCACTGCCATCCGTTTCAGCGGTCGCATGAGGTATGCACATACGCATGTAGGCAATCAGGGTAAACGGCGGAGTTTCATATGAGCTCTTGCACTCGTATAGGCGGTCGTATGGACCCCTAGCGGCCAAAATAAACCCCAGGAAGGAGGTAAATCACCCCTGTCTCTCTCTTTTCTTGTTCTTCTTCCTCCAAACCCTAGCAAAACTTTGCCCGGTCTCCCTACTCGTTCGTTTTCAGTACAAATCCTTCTATGTGATCGATCTATGGTACGTTCCTCCTTTGATCCCCAGTTTATTTTTCGCGAATCCGTGTTCTACATGCCTAGCATTGCCATGTCTAGGAGATGCATATTTCTTATCCAAATTTGAGTTTGGCTTGGATTCGTTAATGTTTTTATAGGAATATGATGTTGTAATTACCATAGGATCAATATTGTTTAATTGTATTGGAATGAAATATTGTTTTGTCGATGTTTACGAGGTCCACTCATGTACGTAGTGCTTCGAGTTCATCCACCGCACCGCCAGAACAAATTTTCACTCAGGGGATCGTCTTCACCGACTGTGAAGCAACAAAGAAATTTTAGAAGCTCACTTCAAGGAATATCAAAGCATCCAAGTGGGCTTGCGAGTCAACACTCGCTAAGCTAGGTATTACCAATGATTTCAATTTTCTTTGTGATAATGTCGGGTTGCATCATTTTGTTTATCAAGGATGTGAGACATATGAACACATGATGCTTGAGCTTCTTAGTACTCTCTTGCATAATGTTGGTTTGATGCCAAATACATATGAGGAGGAGTGGATCACTTTTCGTCTCTTGGACCAAGACTTCGACATCACTCTTGATGAGTGGTGTAACCACTTTGGCTTCCCCACCAACCATGATGACATTCGCTATGTTTATGAATTTACTAACCCGCACCCAAGGCAATCCTTCAATGAGATGAGCATGGCTCAAGAGCCAGTAGTATTGAAAGTCCTGCTATACATTATTTCTTTTATGATATCACTAACTTATTGCAGGCACGAGGAGAAGTTTCTAATGTGAGTGAAGAGAATATGCCAATTCTCGGGAAAGCATCAAACCTTGACGTCGGTTGTTTGCCCAACTTAGGGGCAATAGTTTTGCTACACCTCGCGCATCAAGTAAATCATGCACAAGGAGATGCCATGTGTGGAGGAGTGATCACCATGTTGGCCAACTCCCTTGGTCTCAACTACAATCACCTTCCCCCCATTATCGGTAACAACCTTGTTAATATTCGTGTTCTTACTAGTGTTGGAATGGTAGTAGTTATCCATGGTCGTCATTGCATCAGAATTCCTGGAGTGGCATACTTGTTGCCTACTCCTATGCCTAACCTTTTTTCCATAGAACATGGACAAATGCATTATGTTGCACAGGTAGGAGATGCACCTTTTGACCAAGAAGGCCTGGAACCTAAGCAGGTAGACAAAGAAGAACTTGCCACCTGTGAAGAAGACAAGCAGTTCCAAGAGCAGCCACAACAAGAAGCCTACACCACCTATGCGGACCTCAACAGTCTCCAGTGCTCTATTGATGACATGAGAAACCTCGCCTCGTCCCTTCGAGCCACATACGCCTAAATGAACACTAACTTCTCTAACTGGAGCAGGATGGGCTCCTGACCAAACTCCACAATGCCCCCGCCGGTTTGGGCTTGCAAAAAGCGGGAGATCATCACCACTTCTACATCAAGATGTGGCGGTATTATTTGAAATCAATTGTAATGAGGCTAAATCTCATGGAGCTTCAAAACACTTGTGTTGGTTTGTTCCAACACTTTGCTTTTTATTTGCTTTTGTTTGTATTTGCCTTTGCAATTTTTTGTTTGCAAGTTAGTTTTCAAAGCGCCAAAAACTAAAAAAAAGCTTTGCTTTGCTCTTACTCTTTTTACCCCTTTGAGTTTGTTTGCACTTTTTTTAGAGGAGTTGATCTACGTCAGACAACGAGGAATGCTAGAGTAAAGAATAGAAGTGTGAAAATTCACAACCGTGAAGGTATGTCCTACAAGTCCCATCTTTTGCCACTGAAATACTTAGAGTAGCCAGCAGCAGCAGCACGAGGAGGAGCAACAGCAGCAGCAGCATCAGTCAGGAGCAGTAGCAATAGCAGCATCAGCATCAAGAATAGCAGTAGCAGTAGGTTCAGGTCCTTGCTCCTCCTACTGCTACTGCTACACACCCTTCTCGCTAGGTGATCTCCATAGTGTTGGGGTTCTACTGGGAACTTCAGGCCCTTCCTCCTCTAAAGTTCTCGCTGTTTCTGATCTTGTCTCTTAGCATGAGGCTAGGGTAGATTCTCTGTGATGGGTTCTTGCATTGTTGGCTTAGTCTTTCTCGCAGGTCTGGTTGCTCTGTAATTCTGGTCCAAATGCTTCCTTGCAAATGGCTCTGGATGTTGCGCTCTCCATGCATCCGTGGAATGATGTGGTGGGTCGCTCTCCATTCGCTTATATGGATAGTCCTTTGCGAAATGTCACCTTTCCTTGCAACGGTAACATTCCACTATGCTCATATCTCTCCAAGGTCTGACCTCCTTCTTAGCCTCCCATTCTGTCAGCATGGTCTCCATCTCTTGTGGGCCAATCTTTACAGTCTTACTATCTTGCAGATTTCCTCGCTTCCTCTTACATCTCTTGAACAATGATGTTTCTCCTACATACATTTCACAATCACATGGTGACTCATCTTCTTCAGGGTCTACGCTACTCCTTTTCCTTTATCTGGTGCTTGTTCTCCTTAGGTTGGTGTTTCTTCCTCCACGGTGGGTGTGGTATCTCCTTTTTGTTGATCGGGTGCTATTTCTCCTTCCTCAAGTCCTCCTTCCATATGGTACCCGGGTTCCTTATCATCCAATTCCTCTCCTTTCTCCTTGGAATCATCCTCTGTGGTTAGGGTTTCCTGGATCTAGAAGGGAGCGGTAAGCCCTTTTCCTGTTGTGAAGAGACCATGGAGATGTAAAGATGAGCTTGCTCGTAAATATACGATAAGAGCATCTCTAGTAGACCCTGTATAATGCTGACCCGCAAAACGCGTATAAAGTTTGCGGGAAAATGGCTTTGCGGGCCGACGCGGGCGGCGACAGTCAGACCCCGCAACATGGACCCGTAAAAAGCATATTCTGATCCATATTGCGGGGTCTATTCGATCGCCACCCGCGCAATATCCTTTTTTACAGGTCCGCGTGGCAGGGTCTGTTCGGCTGCCTCCCGTGCCGGGCCGCAAAGTGGTAATTTGCATTTCAATTTCAGACATGAAAACACATTTCTTTGCTTTTTTATTTTCTTCAACGGCATTGGATACATAGTAATTCACCAAATCTTTACTAGAATAGCAAGACCAAAGAAAACAAGAACCATAATTATGCATTTTAGAAGATATCCAACTTCCATAAGTGCTCCCACTAGTTGGACCAATATCTTCTCCATGCCTTTGTTGTTGATCTGCAGATTCTTGATCTTGCATTCTACATTCTTCTTCTTTGATTCTAAAGAAGTAGACCTTGCTTCCCCACTAGTTTCTTCTTGAATTGCACATGCAGCTGCATCATTAGCCTCAATTGTACTAAGGAGTGCACGAACATCTATTAAGTTTCTTTCTATCAATAAATCAATGTATTCTCCTTCCCAAAACCAAAATGAGCAACCATCTTTCTACACACATGACGATGTCCATAAGCTATCGAAATTGAAACAAATATGGTAAGACAAAGCCGAATGGAAACAACAACATACCCTGTTGTTTTCTGATTTGAAGAGTACCCATTCGGGGTGCTTCGGTGTGCTAGAAGTTAGTTGCACCACCGTCAGCGTGCAGTCGTCGTACTGTATGAGCGGCATCGGCGAGTCGGCGAGTCGTTGCGCGAGCGCCGAGCCCGACGGACGGTCGGCAAACCGACAGCGGCGGCTACAGGACGAACCAGTACCTGCATGCAGCGCTGGGGCTTTGTCGGGGCTACGGGGTGCTTCCCGACCAATCCATGGCTTGGCGCAGCCAGCGGTGGCCAAAAACGCCAAATCCGGTCGCCGCGACAAACAGAAGCCGAGTTGCAACTTTCTGGCCCGCCGACGCAGGCGGAAGTGGTGGAAGGCAAGCTCGGGCATGTGGCGGCCCTCCGGCATGATGCCACTGGCTAGTTTGGTTGGAATCGTAGGCGGAGGCCCGACGGCGGGGGTTGAGAAGAAGCGCGGGGCGAGGGGGAGAGGGGCGGCGGTGGGTGGGAAAAGCACGGGCTGAAATGTCCCCCCCCCACCAACCACTACCGCTATTTACAGGGCACCGATGGGTCGAGGGGGGAACCCGCATTTTCGCGGGTTGGGATGGGAATTATGCCGCGCCCCGCAAAAAAAATTACGTGTCGGACGCATTTGCGGGGTTTGATAGGGCAGCAATTTCTGTGCTGACCCGTATTTTGGCGGTTATTTTGCAGGTCGCGGCATTAGATGGGGTCTGCTAGAGATGCTCTAAGAGTTCAAGTGGCATTTTTAGGACATGTACCTTTGATCGGGATAGTAACAAAACAGGGTAGTGATTTATCCTTGCTATCAGAAAAGCATATGTAGAACCTCACATGAAAAAGTTAAAAAATGAATTAATCAGACTGATAAAACCATGCATCAATAAAAAGAGGGAGAATTACATACAAGATTATCCGTAGCAGTCAAGGTGCACATGAAGGTTGCACTAGAATAGCATATGTGTAGAGGAAATAGAGAACACCAAATTACACATTACTCAAGTGAACATAGCAATTGGCAAGAAAATATAAGAGAATAAAACTATGAACATGTTTTTTTGCGAATAAAAACTATGAACATGTTTTTTTAAGCCCGGAACCGTAGAACAATATTTCTACGGTATATTTTCATTAATATAGAAAAACAAAAAAAACAATAACAGAAAAAGTTCAGTGTACACAGGTCATCCTACTCCAGTTTTCTCAAACATAGAAGAAAAATTAGAAGTTATTTAACACCCACTGATTGAAAGTGGTGGAGTGTTTGTCTTTGAGCTTATGCAGGAGAAGTAGTAGTTCTGCTTTCACATAGATCTTCCAGGTTTGAGGGTTGTGCTGGATGTTTCTGAAAACCTTTCCATTTCGATGTGTCCAAATGACCCAACATCCAACCATAATTATCTCTAGGGCAAAGTCTTTAGGTAGTTTCTTTGTAGCAAGCATGGTATCTTGAAACACTGATGTGCCCCTGTGTCTTTTGGGGATCAAATGATCCCAGCATGACTGTGCAGAATCACAGTCCCACAGCATGTGCATTAAAGTTTCATCACAGGCATTTGAGCAGGAAGGACAAGTTTTGTCATCCAAGTGCATTCCCGTCCTTATAAGCATGTCCCTGGTATTTACTCGATCATGAGCTATCAACCAAAAGAGGATTTTATGTGTTAGTCTGCTTGTGCTTTTCCAGATGTAACTGAAGAATGGGTGTGCCTCATGGGAATCAACAATTGCCTTATACATTTTCATGGAAGAGTATCTCCCAGGCTGCTTATTGCAAATCCATCTGTCTTTCTCTTGGTTGGTTAAAGCAGGCGGAGTAGATTGAACTTCTATGAGTTGCTCAAAGGCCATATTGGAGAGTGGTAGGTTGAAAAGATCAGTGTGATTTTTAGATTGCACAAACGATTGGAGAGTGATGTTGTCATCTTTTGCAAAGGAGTGAAGCTAGGCAGCCTGTTCTTTCGGTGGGATATTGTTCCAAGAATCAAACCGGAATAGAATGGTATCCCTAGAGTGTGCTGTGCAGGTGGAGACTTTTTTGAACTTTGGCAATAGTTTCAGATGGGCTTTCCACCAGAATGAGCCCTGCAGGCTAGCAGTTGGGGGAGTTGCACTGTAATATGTTTCCCAAATTAGATTAACCCAGGGGATATTTTCCTTATTGAGGAACTTGTAGATGTTTTTCATAAGAAGTTCCTCATTGTGAGTTTTAATATCAAGTATCCCCAGCCCTCCTAGTTTATTTGATCTGCAAACCTTGTCCCAGGCAACAAAACAAATGCCTCTGTGCTCTTCTCCAAATTTTCTCCAGAGAAAGTTTCTGAGATATTTGTTTATCTGATCTATAATTCCAGCTGGGAGTGCTAAAGTGGACATGAAGAAGATAGGCAGAGCAAAAAAAACAGAGTTGATAAGTAGGATTCTTCCATCGTATGAGAGCATTATTGAGCAGCCTGTGAGTCTTCTTTCAATCTTCCGCATGATGGGATGAAAGTCTTCTATCTTTGGCTTGGTAATACCCATTGGTAGCCCTAGATAGGTGAAGGGAAAGCTTCCCTGTTGGCATCCCAAGGAGTTCAAAATAGCCTGGAGTATATTTTCAGGCACATGCAGGGGCACTAAAACTAATTTATGATAATTGACTTTCAGGCCAGTATATTCTGCATAATGTAGCAGGAGGTTCTTGACTTGATTGATTTGAGATGCATTGGCAGGAAGAACCAAAATGGTATCATCAGCATACCGTATGGAAGGGAAGTCAGGAAAATAAGAGTGTTGAAGTGGTGACTGGATGATATTGTTGTTCAGTGCTGCATTCAGAATAGACTGGAGAAGATCAGCAGCAAGTACAAAGAGTAGAGGAGAAAGAGGCTCCCCTTGCCTGACTCCTCTTTTGCAGTGAAAGATTTTCCCAGGCACACCATTGAGCAGAATAGATGAGGTACTAAATTTAAAGATTTTATCCATCCACATTAACCATTTGTCTCCAAAGTCTCTTGCCTTAAGAATCTCCATAATAGTGGAATGCTCAATTAGATCAAAAGCTTTCTCAAAATCAAGCTTTAGTATTAGAATTTGCTCTTTGGACATATGGCACTGGTGCAAATACTCAAAAGCTCATGCAAGACAGTCTTGGAATGTTCTACACTTGAGGAAACCATATTGATGAGGGTGTACCAATTTAAGGATAACTTTTTGAAATCTGTTTGCAAGCAGTTTGGTAATGATCTTGATGGAGCAGTTTAACAGAGAGATTGGCCTGAAATCATTTGCAGTGAGTGGGCATCCTTCTTTGGGATCAGAATGATAAATGAGGCATTGATGCTTTCTAACTGGCATCTTCCTTGATGAAAAATCCTCAATGAGCTTGTAGAAGTCAGCAGAGATGATATTCCAGCAAGCTTTGATGAAATTTCCATTGAAACCATCTGGTCCAGGGGCTTTATTTGTGGGCATCTCTTTGATCACTAAATCAATTTCTTCCTTGGAAAATGGCTCCTCTAGGCATAGGAGATCATCTCTTCTGGTGAGCAAATCTTGCAGATGTAGGGGATTACTGGTGGTTTTGGATTGCCCTAGCCTTTCTTTAAATGCTGCTCTGAGAATGTTAGCCTTGTCATTATGCTCAGTATGCTCATTGTCTGACTCATACTACAAGAGTGTGATGTGATTTTGCCGACACTTCAAGGTTGCTTTGGCCTGAAAGAATTTGGAGTTTTCATCTCCAAATTTCACCCATTTTATGGTAGCTTGTCTCCAAATAGCTCTTTGATAATGTAGGAATTTCAGAAGATGAACTTTTAAGATCTCTCTGCCATTGTATTCCACAGTGGAGAGAACTCTAAATTCCTCAATAGTGTCCCAAAAGGCAAATACTTCATTTGTGGCATGAATGATACCTGCAAGATTAGAAATTACTTTTGACCAGATTTTTAAACCCTCTCTAAGTCTTTTGAACTTTGCAGTGATAATCTTGGCAGAATCTTGCTCATCCACTTGCTGATTCCAAATTCTTTCCACCACTGCCTTGAAGTCAGGATGTTCAAGCCATAAATTTTCAAACCTGAAAATACTGGACTTTGGAATGGGGGTCCCAATTTTGATAATACAAGGAGTGTGATCTAGCACAGGTTTGGATAGAGGGAGGGCTAAAGTGCTAGGGTCAGAAGTTGTCCAATGCTCTGAAGTGAAGACCCAGTCTAACTTTTCTAAGAGTGGTGCATCTTGCATATTACTCCAGGTGAAGTTTCTGCCATTGAGTGGGATCTCAACCAAACCAAGTGTGCTGATGGCCTCATTAAATTTCATCATATTGGAAAAATCCCGGATGCTCTGTTTCTGTTGGTTGGGTATCTTATATAATTGAAGCCTCCTGCAATAAGCCAGTCTGTATCTGAAGGCATTTGAATGTTCTGAAACCAGTCAAGGAATTCAGTTTTGCCCTCGGTGTCACAAGGGCCATAGATGTTGGTCAAAATCCAAGAGTTTGCACTGTGAACAGATGTGAATCTGATAGAGATGGAATAGGTGTTTTTGATGAGACATTCTCCATGAAAATAGTTGTCATTCCAAGCAATTAAGAGCCCTCCTGATGCTCCCACAGATGGTACATAATCATAATTATTAATTCTAGCAGGGCAAAACTTTTTCAAGTAATCATTGTCAATATGTTCCCTTTTGGTTTCTTGCAGGCAGATTATGGAGCAATTATTATCTTGGATTTTGTTGGAAATGGACAGCCACTTGTTGCTGGAATTTAAACCTCTTACATTCCAGTTAAGTATGTTCCAAGCTCTATTCATTGGGAGGAAGTGGATTCATCATCTGGTTCAGAAGCTGGAGAAAATCATGCATAACATGGTTTATAAGCCAACAATTAAAGCTTGAAAGGGTAACCAAATTCCAGTACATCCATGTTCTGATCATTACAGTCTGACAAATCAACATATTACATAATCTCAAAATTAGCTCTAGCGACATGTAGTCCTCCATAATACTGATACTACTTGTAGCTTTGAAGTTCAGTCAATAGGGCGGATACTCCTTGTTGCCCTTCCCTTTCCCTCCTTGCTTTGTCCTCTTCTTGACCAGCAGCTCCTATGAAGTGTCCTTAGCATACACCTTGCAATAAGAGGAATTAAGGTTTTTAACAATTTTGTTATTGCAGAGGGGGGGTTTAGCATGGCAGGGAAGGCAATTTCTATCTTGGCAAGTGTCATGGAATTGTCACGTCAGATGTCCTAGTGAAAGGACTTAGTCGTGGAGCCATTGCAACTAGGAAGCTTAAAGGGGTTAATCGGGACAAAGGACACGGGGTTTATACTGGTTCGGCCCCTTACGGTGAAGGTAAAAGCCTACGATCCAGTTTTGAGTGGGATTGCTTATGACTCGATTAGCAGGGAGCAGAATCGCTTGACCTAGCTTTCGATCTGACGTTACCTGCCTTGAACCGCCGTTGGGTCGTCCCTTTATATACAGAGGTCGAAGCCCAGCGGCTCACAGAGTCCTGGCCGGCTCATAAACAGTGTCCGGCTCGGTCTCTAACTATTCCTGCCTTACAACACAAGTCATGTACATATGGTGGTTTATCTCTACGGGCCTTAAGTTGCCTCTGCGCTTTGGGCCCTTACTGAACCGCCATCTTCAACCTTAGTTTTGGGCTTCAAGAATATTCATAGGTATAACCCGGACCCTCCTGGGCGGGTCATACCGAATAGTTATCCCCAACATTAGGCCCCAGATTGATTTGAACTGGTTCATGTCAATCTTCGATACTTAAGAAAAAATCTTCTGCTCCTTGCTTATGAAGTTTCTGCAACCCGCCATGACGTCACCCTTTGGATTTGTTGTAACCCGCCATGACGTCACTTGCCATAAATGCATGTTTTTTCCAATGTATCTCAACGGATCTTTATCTTAATGACCTTCTCGAAAATCGAGGCATCCTCGTAGTTGGATAACTTATGTTTTTGGCCTCCTCGTTTTTCGCGCCATTTTAGCGGCCTTTCCTTATAAGTAGACCCGACCAGGTCTTTCTTCATTCTCCCCCTTCCTCTTCTTCTTCCTCTCGCACCCCAATTGTCGCTCGAGCTCCGCCGCCGCTGCAGCGCACCTCGTCTCCGTCGACTTTGGCCGCTGCATCAACCTGAATCCGTCTAGAGAACGGCGGCGCCCCTCCGCAACAGATCTATCGCTGTAAGTTTTCCCCTTTCTGCATCTTAGATCCATGCTAGGGTTTGCGAGTTTCTTTGTACACTTCATAGTTCATCTCGGTTTCTTCGTGGTTCTTCTGCCGCAGCCTGGTTTGATCCATTAGCAGCATAGAACTCATGTGGTTGCCGTTTCATATCCATTTTTGGCACTAGCATATCCTTTTTCTTTGTAGAGAAGCCTCATTAGAACATATGAACTCCTCTGTACCATATTTTTAGGTCTAGAAATTTTTCTTTTCTGAACAGCCATTTGATCCAAAATAGTAGCTGCAGTTTGTGAAACGTTTATGCAACACTTAGGGAAAAAACCTATATTTGTTAGATCCACCTAGTCATGGCGACTCTTATCACCGGCTTAAAAAGGACAATGCTCAATTGATAGCCTTGACCACTCATGGCGGTTTAGACAACTTTAACTGCTTATGGAGCCTATGGCGGCTTAAATAATCTTGACATAATTATCTATATACCATTAGGCCCCTTATAAGCCGCCATCTTTAATATGTATTAAAATATCTTTCTCCGGCTTAAATTTGAACCGGTAATTTTTACTCTATCTTAGGCTTTCATCACAATAGCACCGAAAGCACCCACTTCCTGCAACTGGGTCAAATCTATTGCAAAAACAGCACACTTGACGACTTTGCGAAGACCGACTATCTGCCGAAGAAGGAAATCATGTCCTATCGTGCTCCTAACCTGGATGAGGAATTTCCTCAGCCCAAAATGGGGGAGGTTATTATCTTCATGGATCACATGAACCGGGGTTTCTTTCCACCCGGCTCAAAATTCGTTAGAGATGTTTTGCACTTCTTTGACCTCCGCCCTCAAGACATCGGACCCAATTCCGTGTCTAACATCTGCAACTTCCAAGTGTTCAGTGAAGTATATCTTGGAGAAGAACCCAACATCTTACTATTCAAAGAGCTATTCTACTTGAACCGCCAGAATGAATGCGCTAACGGCCAGAGCTTGGAACTTGGTGGTGTCTCAATCCAACGTCGGAGAGACGTAATTTTTCCTTATGCCAATCCGCCGAGTCATCCCAAAGACTGGAATCAAACATGGTTTTATTTCCAAGACACCTCTCCGGCTGGTGAGAACCCTCCGCCCGGTTTTCGTGCTCTACGTCTTGGGTCCAACCATCAGCTTCCTGACAAGATTACAACCACCGAGCGCAAAACACTCGCCCCCACCCTAGCTAAGATCAAAGCTCTCCTAGGGAACGGGTTAACTGGCATCGACTTAGTCCAGGTTTGGCTCGCCTGGCGGGTCATTCCATTGAGCCGCCGCCCTGGCTTGATGTGCACCTACACAGGCAAAAAGGAGGACCCTCTGCAACACAACCCTGATGACTTGCCTGAAGATGTCATCAACAACATGACAAAGTCCCTTTTGAACGAGAGCCTAGCAGATTGTGGTAAGGTGGGTTAGCCCCCTTCTGCGAGGCTAACCCGGCTCCAGCGGTAAGCCGCCATCTGAATAAATTACTTTGGTTTCTCGATGTTTTATCCATACTCATACCTCTGCTAACTCTTACAGGCGGGTGACAAATTTTGGAAGGTCAAATATGACCATGAAGCTGCGAAAAAAGCCAGGAAGGCCAAGAGAGCCGCCAGAAAAGAGGCTGCAAAGAAGAAGGGCAAGAAAGCCACCGCCTCTGACTTGCTTCGGCTAGAAGATTCTTCTGAGTCGGAGATAGCCCTTGACTCTCTTGGCTCCTTTTTTAACCATTTTATTGACACTGATTATCAACAGGATGACACAGGAGCAAGCCGTAGCAAGGATGAAGAGGTAACTATCATTTCCTCCGACTCCGAGCCTTTGCCAAGACAGAAAATCCGCAGAGTAACCCGGAAAGTAAGATTTTTACATCCCTTAGCTTATCAAGATCCTCAATTTCTTTTGAAGCGACGGATTTATGAGAGCCGGAGGCAGACCCGGACCACCAAAGATGCGGAGCTCTCCTCCGGCTTACCTAATACTCCAAGGAAGCGCCGGAATGAGGTCACCTCTGATTTAAATCTCTTTTATCCTTTGGCGGGTCTCACTCGTCTACCACTCAATTCTTCTGACTCGGATTATCAGGAAACTTCCCTTCCTCTGGCGAATCAATTCAGTCCAATCTGCCTGCTTTCAAGACCGCTCCAGGGTAATGATAACCTGCTTATCTTGTATTCATTTCAATTCATTTATGTTTGCACTGACCTTTTGGTTTTATACAGTGGAAAAGCAAAGCCCAGTAAAAGGGTGAAGAAGACCAAGCCGACTGAAGAACCGATTCTTAATGAGCCGAAACTTGATGTCGGAAAACCTGGAAGCTCCTAGCCCGGTCAGGATGGATGATCCTCAAGACCGTGATGTCGAAATCACCAAGACCAGTTTTGCTGAGCCGGGGAGGCCGACCGTACTGGCCAAGTGTTCCGCCAAGGAGGAGCTTCTGGAACGCCGCCGGGTCAAGCTTGATGTCGCTGACTATACGCACATGAGCATTGAGAAGTCTTTTCTGGCTATATGAGCCAAGTGCACAACAGCCGTGACATCGAAATTGACATGGTGAAACAGATGCACCAGAAATTTGAGGTACAATCCTTTCTCTGTATTCATTTACCCTTACTATGCCAGCCCCCAAGTCTATTGCTTATGATGAATATGCTGTAGACTTAGAAACAAATGTAGTGACATTAGTAATATAGATGGACAAAAATATGTAAGAAATCCGGCTTACTCCGTAGTCCCCAAGGGGCGGCTTAACCAGGATGGTTGAGCCGGTCCTTCATATGGTTTTATTGAATAAAGTGCTTGAAAACCTTAAACGGCAATATGCATTAGCCCCCAAGTGCCAAGTACTCTTGCTTGCAAAGTGCTTGGGACTTTAATGTCATGAACCGCCACTTTAAATAAAATTCTTCAGTAGACATTAGCCCCCAAGTGCCAAGTGTTGTTGCTTGCAAAAGGCTTGGGACTTAATATTGCATCATGATTGTCCTGATTTTGACTCGGTATTTGTACAGGCCACCACTAGTCAACTTGAGTCAGAAATCTCTGAACTGAAGAACCACCTTGAGGCCCAAGAGACGGAAACCCAAAGAGCTGACTCCAAGTTTAAATTCAGCATTTCTGAACATGAAAAACTGAAGAAAAACTTTGAAATGGAGAAAAAGGCCTGGGCCGATGAAAAAATTGTGTTGATTAATCGAGCTGAGAAGGCAGAGGCGGCTCTTGAAGAAGCAACCGGTGAATTATCCGGCTTAAAATGCCATGTCTCTCAGATGATCTCAGTGATCTTTGGTAAGTCGCCCTGCAAGTGTTAAATAATTGAACCTTTCAATTGATCATATAAATTGAAATGAACTCACCTGGCAATGTTTATGCAGGCCCCAGGAGTTCAAATCTAAACCAAGATATGTTGATCAAGCTCAAGGCGGTTTATACGCTGGTGGAACAACTGTACACCGGGTCTCATCGTGCCTTAGCCACGGTGGCCCTGTCCAATGAAGTGCGCACACTCCTGGTAGATGTACTAAAGAAACTTTCTGTGCTACCCTAGCGATTCACCGAACTGAGGCGGTCGTCTGTAAGAGTCAGAGTTGTGGCTGCTTTAAGTCGGGCCAAAGCTTGGCTACCGGAGTTAGACCCGGCCGACCTCGCCACTGGCTATCCAAGCTTTAAGGAGGATGGCACTCCCTTTGAACAGGAAGACTTCGCCGTTTGCGTGAAGGAGATACGCCCTTTGGCCACCCTGATAGCTGATGAAGTAGATCTCTCCAAGTACCAGCCGGGCTATGACGCGGAGAACCGGAGAATTCCAACGCCTCATTACAAAGTCACCAGCCTGAATCCCCCACTCCGTAAGCATACCTTCGCCCCTGAAGTTGACCCGACCAGACTAGTTGATGATGAGGCTGAATTTGAAGCTTTGAATGGCATTGACTGGTCATCATCAACCTTCCAGGAAAGGGAACAGGGCGAAGAAGCGGACAAGGCTAACCCGGACGTTTCAGGACAACATGAGAGTTAATCCGCCGTGGCAGCTCATACATGTGATGTGCTAAAAAACAATATGAATCATTTGGACTCGGGGAGTCGTGTAATAGAATAGAAATAACTTTGCTTTTGCCGTGCCATCGTGCACCTTTTTGGTGCTTAATACTATTAAGCCGCCATATTATTCACCCGTGGTATACTTTCCATCTGCTTTCCTTATGCTTGACCCAGTCTTTTAACTGTTCTGCACATAGAAATAGATCACAAAATCCCTTGGCGGCTTACCGCAAGGCGGGTCATAATAACTTGATACATTAAGATAGAAAAAGAATCACAGATAAGCCTGTTGTAACATATAATGTTGAAAAACAACTACAATCTTATACCTGTGATCTTTTGAGGTGCATTGCCAGCTTATATGCCCCGGACAGTAAGGGTGATAACCCAATCTTTTGGAAACCAATACTTCCAAAGGTATGATGATTCTCATATATTGGCGACTTATCAACCAAAATCAAACGGGTTTAAATTAACCACACTTGTGCTTTTGAAACCCAAAAAAGTCTCAAGTCAAATAAAGGCTGCTTTCAAAGAAAACTTAAACCAAATAGAATATAAAAATGCAAGGCTTCTGATTCGAATACAATGAGTGAACCGTTCCAAAGGGGTCAAGCTAGGATTCGAATACGATCATGTAGCCCCCAGTGGCTTTGGCGTTGCGCCGATCAAGAGGGTACCGACAGCTATGTTCTCTTTGGTTCGAATACGACCTATGTTTGAACACGAAGCCCCCTAATGACCTTGAGAGTTTTTTAGCGACTCTGATTCGAATACGATCAAAGTCGGTTCCCAAAAGGGGTTGAGCTATTATTCAAATACGATCAAGAAGCCCCCTAATGAGCTCGGCAGTGTGCCAATCAAGAGGGTACCGATAGCTATGTTCTCTTTGGTTCGAATATGACCTATGTTTGAACAGGAAGCCCCCTAATGATCATAAGGTTTAACAGTTAGATTCAGATACGATCATAAGTCGGATCAAATGGGTCAAGATAGATTCGGATACGATCAGCCCCCAAGTGATCATTTGAGATGACAATGACAATGGCATATTACCTTTGAGGATGAAAAAAGGACAGAGGTCCTGCTTTATTATTTATCATAATATATACATCGTCAAAATATGTACATCATGAGAGCCGGCGGCTCAAGTGTAGTAAGGCCGAAGATGAGCGATATTCCATGGCCGGCGGGTCTCCTCCTCCGACTTACGTGAGTCTTTCTGCTCTCGAACATCGATAAGGTAGTATGATCCGTTGTTCAAGTTCTTGCTAACCACAAAGGGCCCTTCCCAAGGTGGGGATAACTTGTGCACATCAGTTTGATCCTGGATGAGCCGGAGCACCAAATCACCTTCCTGAAAGGTTATGGACTTAACCCGGCGGCTGTGATAGCGGCACGGATCCTGTTGGTAAATCGCCGAGCAAGCTTCTGCCAAGTCACGCTTTTCATCTAGCAGGTCAAGGGCATCCTGGCGCGCTTGTTCATTATCCACCTCCACATAAGCCGCCACACGGGGCGAGTCATGGCGGATGTCACTAGGGAGAACCGCCTCAGCTCCGTAAACCATGAAAAAAGGCGTATAACCCGTAGACCTGTTAGGAGTAGTATTGATGCTCCATATCACAGAGGGTAACTCCTCAACCCAACAACCCGACGTCCGTTGCAAGGGGACCAAAATCCGGGGTTTGATGCCTTCCAAGATTTCCTGATTGGCTCTCTCAGCTTGACCATTGGATTGTGGGTGAGCCACTGATGAAACATCAAGTCGAATACGCTCACGTTGACAAAATTCTTCCATGGCGCCTTTACACAGATTAGTACCATTGTCAGTTATAATGTTGTGTGGAAAGCCAAAGCGAAATATCACCTTCTTCATGAACTGAACCGCCGTGGTTGCATCACACTTACTAACTGGCTCTGCCTCAACCCACTTTGTAAATTTATCAACCGCCACCAAAAGGTGGGTCTTTTTATCTTAGGACATTTTGAAAGGCCCAACCATGTCAAGCCCCCAGACTGTAAACGGCCAAGTAATTGGAATCATCCTCAATTCCTGAGCCGGCACGTGAGCACGTCTCGAGAACTTTTGACAACTGTCGCATTTACTGACCAGGTCCTCTGCATCAGCATGAGCCGTCAGCCAATAAAATCCATGACGGAATGCCTTGGCCACAAGGGATTTTGACCCGGCATGATGGCCACAATCCCCTTCATGAATCTCACGAAGAATTTCTTGGCCTTCTTCAGGAGAAACACAACGCTGAAATGCCCCAGTGACACTGCGATGATGCAACTCGCCATTGGCAATCGTCATTGACTTAGACCGTTGGGTTATCTGTCTGGCCGAGGTTTCATCCTCAGGCAACTCTCGCCAGGTCATTGTCAGTGTACTAAAGTAGGGGTACCTTAGTACCCCGAACTTGTGCATGGGCGGTTGCAGCACCCCGCGGCAAGGCTCGCCGGGCGTCCGCCAAGACCCTCCGACATTTCCACTTACTGCCATTCAAGAACAAAGTGTCAACCAAGTAGACAAAGCCCCGGCAAGAGGAGCTTGCCGGGAAGAGCAAGGCCCCGGCAAGAGGAGCTTGCCGGGAAGGCCAACCAAGGCGATTCCAGAAGACTTGCCGCGACGCCCCGCGCGTCCCGGCAAGGCCTGGCGACCGGCAAGCTTGCCGGCGCGACGAGAGAAGGGCTGCGGCGAGGCGCTTGCCGCGGCAAAACTGCCACCCTGCACCCAAGCTCCAGCGCATCCAACGACGTGTCACCCCAGGGCCATCCCAGGAGCACGTGGCGAGGCGCTGTGCAGACATGCGGTGCGAGGTGGCAAGTGGAGCTGACAAGGAGGCCATCATGGCGATCGGTGGCGCACCTAACGGTCGTTTCCTTGTACTGTTGGGGCGACCGGACGGGCATTAAATGCCCTTGTCCCCTGCCGTCAGAGTTAGGTAGGGGCACTGTTGGACACTGTTGTACCAACCTGCGTTTTTACTCTTTTACCCCCTCTTTCTGCGTTGCCACCTGTCGGTGACCCCCTTTAGACTATAAAAGGGAGGCCCATGCGCACGTAGAAGGGGTTCGGTTCGTTTTGGGTTCGGTCAGTTCGACTCATTCGAGGTCATAGCTTATTCACGTTTCCAAACAAGAACACAAATACAAACACAAAGCAGCAGTAGGAGTATTATCTCTCCGGAGAGCTCCGAAGCTGGGTAAAAATCCCCCGCGTGCCGTCGCCTCAATCTGCTCTACATGCGCGCCCCGCTCCCTTGCCGGACTAGAAGGGGCCCCCTGCCCCATAGGTGCTCGTTTCCCACACGACATCTTTGGCGCGCCAGGTAGGGGGGCGTCGAGGTCGTGAGCATCTGATCCGGTCTCTGCGCGTGCTACATCAACGTCTTCATCAACATACCACCAAAGAAGAAGCCTTCGGAGGTGGCCGCTCCGTCTACATCGATTCTACCACCGCCGCAGGAGCAAACGGGCGGTGGGGCGGACGCCGGCGGAGGAGCGGGCGCCGGTGGTGGGACTCACGTCGTCACCAGGTCCAAAAACAAGGCCCCGCAAGCGTCGGTGTCTGGACATCCATCGCGCCCCTCTCAGGAGGTGCAAGATCAACAACGCCACGGTGCCCCTAGCACCGTGCTCGCGTTGGAGCAAGACCAAGCTGGTGGGTCGCGGGACATTCAGGACCAGCGTGCACGCCAGCATGCTGGCGCAAGCGAGGTCCGGTCGCCCGGACGGGGTGCTGCTCCTTCCAATCCAGTTGGGAGCCCGAGCACATCTCGCTCCTCGCGCCGCTCGTCGCTGCTGCCACCCAAGACTCCAGAGGAAGCGCTGGCCCGAGCCCAGCTGCTTCTAGATTACCCTCCGGCGCCGCACAAGATTGACGACTGGAGGATGACCATTTATAGCCTCATCGGCTTCGCCAACGGCGACAAGCCCCGGCAACCGAGCGCATCGAAGCCCCGGCAAGACGCCCAGGCGCGAGCCGACGCCGACAAGACCGCTGGGGGTGCCACCACCATGCACTCCCCGCCCTGAAGGCCGAGGTCGCCGACACGATCAATGCCACGTTCTCCAAGAACGACGACACGAAGACGCTCGTACTCGCATCGAGCGCAGAAGAGAAGCGCGACGTCAATCTGACCGGCGCGCTAGGCCCACTGTCGATATGCATGCGCTAGGGGAACCAGGCGACTTGCCGTACGCGGCAGGTTGCCCCGCGTTCACCCGTGAGCTGCGGCAAGTCCAGTGGCCCAGTACCAAGAACTTCAAGCCAGACGTGCCCGAGAAGTACGATGGCAGGATACATCCGTCGGAGTTCCTCAGCGTCTACACCATCACGGTGCAGGCTGCCGGGGGGCGAGACGAGAAGATCCTCGCCAACTACTTCTCGCTGGTGCTCAAGCCCAACGTCAGATCTTGTCTCATGCACTTGCCGGACGGCTCCATCTCTTCATGGGCGGACCTGTGCCATCAGTTTGTCGGCGCCTTCACGGGCGGCCACAAACCACATGGCCAGGAGAGCGATTTGCATCTGCTCGTCCAGAAGGAGGGAGAACCCCTGCGCAAGTACATACAGAGATTCAGCCAGGTGCAGCGCAACATCCCAGACGTCCACCCTGTCGCGGTCATCAGCGCGTTCCATCAGAACGTGCGTAACCGCAGGATGAGGGAGGAGATGGCGATGTGCAAGATCAGAGATGTCAGCGAGCTTTATGCTCTGGCCGACAAGTGTGCACGGGTTGAGGAGGGGAGGAAAATCCCCGGAGAGACTGCAGGAGCAGAAGGATCTGACAGTGAAGAGGACGCCCCTCCGGCAAGGAAGAACCGGAGGCGGAACAACAGAAAGAGAAAGGCTAAGGATGTGCTAGTCGTTGAGCAGTCCGGCAATGAAGGCGGCTCCGGCAAGGCCAAAGCCAGCGACTCCGGCGAGGCTGTGGTGGCCGCCGACAAGCAGGACGGCTCCGGCAAGCTATATTGCAAGATCCACCACACCAAGGGCCATGACCTCTAGGCCTGCAAGAAAGTTGAGCAGATGGCGGAGCTACAGAAAGCTGAGTACGAGCGCTGCGACAAGGAGAAGGCCCAGAAAGGTGGCGGAGGATCCGGCAAGAAGCTTCCCGCCCGGGGAGGGCGCCACGGCAAGCCCAAGCAGCGGCAAGGTGACAGACCTCCCCGGGGCCGCGACAAGGACGAAGAAGAAGATGAGGATGATGAGATGGATGAGGATGAGACTGATGATCAAGAGTTTCGGAAGGCGACGGAGGTTTTGTGCGTTGACGGCGGTGCTTCTCTGCACACCTCGCACCGTCAACTCAAACAATGGGCGCGGGAGGTGAACGCAGCAGAGCCATCAGTCGAATCGCGCAAGCCCCTGAAGTGGTCCAGCACGCCCATCGTCTTTGATGTTGAGGACCACCTGACCGCATCACTGCGGTCGGGTGCTTGCCGATGTTGGTCTCACCAACTATCCGCAACCTCAAAGTCACAAAGATGTTGGTTGGCGGCGGGGCCGGCCTGAATCTCATCTCCTCCGCAGTGCTCAACAAGCTCCAGATCCCCGACAGCGAGCTCGAAGAGACTGGTACCTTCCAAGGGATAAATCCGGGAAGGAGCAAGCCAAAGGGGAAGATCACACTGCCAGTGACGTTTGGCAGCGAGCTGAATTTCAGGACAGAGAGAGTCACGTTCGACGTTGCTGATTTCCCATTGCCCTACAATGGGATACTCGGCCGTCCAGCGCTTGCCAAGTTCATGGCAGCCTCGCACTATGCTTACAATGTGCTCAAGATGCCTGGTCCGATAAGTGTCATTTCTGTCCACGGCGACAAGAAATATGCACTTATCTGCACCGACAAGATCTACCGGGAAGCAGCAGCCGCAGCAGAGCACAAACCACTTGCCGCTGAAGCTCCCCGGGGGAAGAAGAAGGCCAAGTCCGGCAAGAGTAGCTCTGATGCCTACTCCGGCAAGCGCACCTCTTCGGAGTGCTGCGCTACCGTCGAGGACGCACCATCGAGCTCCACCGGCAAGTGCAAGAAGGCAAACACAGTTTCGCCAAAGACTAAGTCCGGCAAGAGTAGCTCTGGCGCCCACTCCGGCAAGAGCACCTCTCCGGAGTGCTGCGCTACCGTCGAGGACGCACCATCGAGCTCCACCGGCAAGTAGAGCAAAGAAAGCAGTCAGCTCCAAACTTTTGAGTCACATTCCTTGAAGGACCGTGCCTTGTATGGAAAACCTGTGCGCGAGGGAATCGAATCGCGGCTACGTTGCGCCCTTGATCTGTTTCGAGTCCGCTCAACAATGAAAGCGTGCTGCAACTAGCCTGACGAGGTTTCTTGCCGGAGGCAACACCACCAGCGGGCTGCTGATGTTCCGCACTCAGCAAGTGTGTTAGCGCCGGCAAGTTTCCTAAAAGCGTGAGGGTGAAAACATACAAGGGAGGGAATCAAGGGAGAAGTACGGCCTTGCCGGAGCGCCGAAGACGGAAAAGCTAAGTTGCCAAAGTTTGAGTACAGAGCACCGTTAGTTTTAAATTTTTATGTTATATTCCTTGAACGTCCGTGCCTTGTATGGAAAAACCTGTGCGCGGAGGAACCGGCTCGCGGCTACGTTGCGCCCTTAACTTTGTCTCGAGTCTGCTCGACAGTGAAAGTGCGCTGCAACTAGCCCGACAAGGTTTCTTGCCGGAGGCGACACCGCCGGCGGGCTGCTGATGTTCCGCACTCAGCAAGTGTGTGCGTGCGCCGGCAAGTTCCCTAAAAGCGTAGGGTAAAAACATGCAAGGGATGTGATGGGGTAGAGGATGTAACATAGCAAGCCTTGCCGTGGGATATCCTTTGTGTGGAAAACATGTGCGCAGAGGAGCCGGTTCGTGGCTAAGTTGCGCCCTTGATTTGTTTTTGAGTCCGCTCAACAATAAAAGCGCGCTGCAACTAGCCCCGACGAGGTTTCTTGCCGGAGGTAACACCACCAGCGGGCTGCTGATGTTCCGCACTCAGCTAGTGTGTCTGCACCGGCAAGTTCCCTAAAAGCGTAGGGTAAAAACATACAAAGGATGTAACATAGCAAGCATTGCCCAGAATGAAGTTACATTACAAAAGTAACTTATTGCGGCACTGTCTAAGTTGTTTTCATAACTGGAATGACAGCGACAAGGAAAGAGCAGAAGGGCGCACTGGCACCTGGGCCCCGGCAAGCCAGAGTTGCCGGGGGCTGCGAGTACCAAGATTCCTCCGCGGCAAACCAGGGTTGCCGGGGGCTGCGATATCAGATAAGTTTTTCATCCCTCATCATGCATCCTCTTATGGGCTGGGGAATGCGAAGCCGCGTCCTTGAACGGGCGTGCCTTGTATGGGAAACCTGTGCGCAGAGGAATCGACTCGCGGCTAAGTTGCGCCCTTGGTTTTGTTTTCGAGTCCGCTCAACAATACAAGTGCGCTGCAACTAGCCCGACGAGGTTTCTTGCCGGAGACAGCACCGCCAGCGGGCTGCTGATGTTCCGCACTCAGCAAGCGTGCTTGCACCGGCAAGTTCCCTCTAAGCGCAGGGTAAAAACGTACAAGGCATGGAACCAAGTAAAGGACATAACCCGGCAAGCATTCCCCTTTTCATTAAAAAAAACATCCCATTCCAGTACAAGTCCATAGAGGATGAAAAACATGAAAGAGAGGATTACAAGTTTTAAATGCAGCTAAGGCCCGAAGGCTTACAAATTGAAAAGATAAGATGCCCGTAATCCCTTTCCTGTTCCTCTCTTCAGGAGGTAGGTCAAGGAGGCCCCGGCAAGAGAAGTTTGCCGGGAAGGGCAAAAGGGGCACCTAGGTGAGCTACGGGTGCCAGAAGACACCAAGAGAACATCCCGGGGGCCAGCCGGGGGCTTGGCGGAGACGGAGGCGCCGGAAGCAGAGCTCGAAGACGGGGCGGCAGGACGTCAGCACGCTGTCGAGGGCACCACGCCCTCGTACTCCGACTTGACGGCCTTGCCGCCACCCCTCTTCCTCTTCCGCAGCCTCCCTACGCCAGCCGCCCAAGGAGACGACCCCGGGGAGTTCAAGGGGCCGGCGACCCGGATGATGGGGTCGCCGGTGGCGCACGAGGCGACGCCCGACGCCTAGTCGGACCCGCCGCCCTCGTCGTCACTGTCGCTCTCCTCCTCGTCACTCTCGCTCGAGGAGGAGTCTTCGCTATCGGAGGAGCTGTCCACGCAGCATCTCGCCCGGGTGCCGGAGTCCCCGAAGACCTTGACGGAGAGGAGGTCGCCCTCCATCAACTTGAAATGGAGGGTAAAACCCGCCGTCAAGCTGTGGATGTGGGCGAACGTCTTCCACCCTCGATCAAGATACATCATGCCGGGGGCTGGGGATACGACGCTGACTCGCATGCCGCTGATCCCGCAGCCCCTCATGTGCAATCTCAGCGTCTCGGGCGGGTCCGGCTCCATCGCGCTCGCAAACGGAGTCGGAAGCCGGAGGCGACGGCGGGGTGCCCGGAGCAGCTTGACGAAGAACTCCCAAGGGTCATCCCCCGTGTGGACCGCCGGGAGGAGAGGAACCGCCGGCGGAGGCGAAGCCGACGCGCCGCCCCGGCCGCCTCTTCCCCGCGCGCCTCGACCTCGCCGTCGACCTCGCCCACGACCGCGCCCCCTCCCTCTCCCCCTTGGGGCTGGTTCTGCCACCACGGGTGCGGGATAGGGAGGGATGCGCTGCCTGGCAGCGACCCTCGCCGCCACCGACGAAGGGCCAGGGTTCCCTTCCTCCATGGCGTATGAGAGGAAGGGGAGCAGAAGTTGAAGGAAGGAGAAGATGAGGAAGTGCGGGTTTCTGCGCTCCCCTCTCGCCCTTCTTAAAGGAGCGAGGTGGGGGCTCGGCCGCCCCGCTCGACGAATCAGAGCATGGGAAGGGCAGGGAATCGGGGCCGACCCACTGCCTCCGCCCGTGACGGCTCGGTTTTCCAGCTCCACCGCCTACGACCCCATGCGCATGGGAGCCGCGTGGCGGGGATGCAGAGCCGAGGCGACAGGTGAAGTAACTACGCCCCGCCCCGTGATCGCAGGGATGGGCGCCTTGAAAATCGCGCACGCCACCCGCGCCTCCCACAACGCCGCGATTGACGCGTGCCGTTGCAGGAGGGCGCGGTGGATACGGAGTGGACTTGGTATGGACCCAGGCCACGTGTGCCCGTGCACTGTTTTGGGCCTGGCCCAACAGCGCTCGGCACCGTGTATGGCCCAGGCCCGGGGGCTCCTGTCGGTGTACTAAAGTAGGGGTACCTTAGTACCCCGAACTTGTGCACGGGCGGTTGCAGCACCCCGCGGCAAGGCTCGCCGGGCGTCCGCCAAGACCCTCCGACATTTCCACTTACTGCCATTCAAGAACAAAGTGTCAACCAAGTAGACAAAGCCCCGGCAAGAGGAGCTTGCCGGGAAGAGCAAGGCCCCGGCAAGAGGAGCTTGCCGGGAAGGCCAACCAAGGCGATTCCAGAAGACTTGCCGCGACGCCCCGCGCGTCCCGGCAAGCTTGCCGGCGCGACGAGAGAAGGGCTGCGGCGAGGCGCTTGCCGCGGCAAAACTGCCACCCTGCACCCAAGCTCCAGCGCATCCAACGACGTGTCACCCCAGGGCCATCCCAGGAGCATGTGGCGAGGCGCTGTGTAGACATGCGGTGCGAGGTGGCAAGTGGAGCTAACAAGGAGGCCATCGTGGCGATCGGTGGCGCACCTAACGGTCGTTTCCTTGTACTGTTGGGGCGACCGGACGGGCATTAAATGCCCTTGTCCCCTGCCGTCAGAGTTAGGTAGGGGCACTGTTGGACACTGTTGTACCAACCTGCGTTTTTACTCTTTTACCCCCTCTTTCTTCGTTGCCACCTGTCGGTGACCCCCTTTAGACTATAAAAGGGAGGCCCATGCGCACGTAGAAGGGGTTCGGCTCATTTTGGGTTCGGTCAGTTCGACTCATTCGAGGCCATAGCTTATTCACGTTTCCAAACAAGAACACAAATACAAACACAAAGCAGCAGTAGGAGTATTATCTCTCCGGAGAGCTCCGAAGCTGGGTAAAAATCCCCCGCGTGCCGTCGTCTCAATCTGCTCTGCGTGCGCGCCCCGCTCCCTTGCCGGACTAGAAGGGGCCCCCTGCCCCATAGGTGCTCGTTTCCCACACGACAGTCATGTAAGCCAAGTATGGCACTGTCCAATCTGGGATGACGTGAAGAGCCGCCACCAATTGTGCTTATGGGTTAGGCACAGCCAAGTCTTCCTCTATAGGTAAATTGACAGAAGGGTTATGCAAAATATCCAAGAAAGTATTAGGCGGCACCGGCTTACGCTGAGAGCCCAGCCGGCTTAAGGCATCAGCCGCCTCATTCTTTCTGTGGTCAATATGCTCCACCTGGTAACCCTTGAAATGTCCAGCAATGGCATCAACTTCACAGCGATAAGCCGCCATGAGAGGATCCTTGGAATCCCACTTGCCCGATACTTGTTGAGCCACCAAATCTGAGTCACCAAAGCACCTTACCCGGCTTAAACTCGTCTCCCTAGCCATCCAAAGACCATGGAGTAAGGCCTCATACTCAACTGCATTGTTAGTACAGGGAAACATCAACCGTAGCACATAACAAAATTTGTCACCTCAAGGGGAAGCTAAAACAACCCCAGCCCCCGAGCCCTCCAATTGCCTGGACCCATCAAAGTGAATAGTCCAATACATGTTGTCTGGCTTCTCTTCAGGCATCTCCAGTTCTGTCCAATCATTGATGAAGTCCACCAGTGCTTGAGATATGATAGCAGTACGTGGCACGTATTTTAAACCATGAGGCCCAAGTTCAATGGCCCACTTGGCGACTCGTCCTGTGGCTTCTCTGTTTTCAATGATATCTCCTAAAGGAGTAGAACTGACCAAGTGATGGGATGACCCTGGAAATATTGCTTAAGCTTCCGGCTTGCCATGAATACCCCATAAACGAGTTTCTGCCAATGTGGATACCTTTGCTTGGACTCAATAAGCACCTCACTGATATAATAAACCGGCCATTGAACCGGATGCTCTTTGCCAGCCTCCTTGCGCTCCACCGCGATGGCGACACTGATAGCCCGCGTGTTAGCAGCCACATATAATAATAATGTCTCCTTATCAATGGGAGTAGCAAGGACCGGCGGCTCCGCTAGCTGTCTCTTCAAATCTTCAAAGGCAGCATTAGCAGCATCACTCCAGACAAAGTTATCTGTTTTCTTCATCATTTGATACAGTGGTATAGCCTTCTCACCTAACCGGCTTATGAACCGGCTTAGAGCAGCGATACGACCCACCAAACGCTGAACATCATTGATGCACGCTGGCTTAGCCAGAGAGGTGATTGCCCTGATCTTCTCTGGGTTAGCCTTGATGCCCCTGTTAGAAACCAGAAAACCCAAAAGCTTGCCTGCAGGCACACCAAAAACACACTTGGTCGGGTTAAGCATCATCTTGTAGACCCGAAGATTATCAAAGGTCTCCTTCAGATCATCTATCAAGGTCTCCTTCTCTCTGGATTTCACCACAATGTCGTCCACATAAGCATGAACATTGCGCCCAATCTGATTATGAAGACAATTCTGCATGCACCGCTGGTAAGTCGCCTGGGCACTCTTGAGCCCAAAAGGCATAGAAACATAGCAGAAGGCTCCAAACGGAGTAATGAACGCCGTCTTCTCCTGGTCCTTAACTGCCATCTTGATCTGATGATAACCAGAGTAAGCATCCAAAAAACTCAAACGCTCACAACCTGTCGTAGCATCAATGATTTGATCAATACGAGGGAGAGCGAAGGGATCAGCCGGACAAGCTTTGTTTAAATCTGTGTAATCCACACACATACGCCAAGTGTCATTCTTCTTAGGCACCAGCACCGGGTTAGCCAACCATTCCGGATGAAAAACTTGAACAATGAATCCGGCCGCCAAAAGTCGGGCTACTTCCTCACCAATGGCCTAACGCCTCTCTTCGTTGAATCACCAAAGAAACTGCTTGACCGGCTTAAACTTTGGATCAATATTTAAAGTGTGCTTAGCGAGTTCCCTCGGTACACCCGACATGTCATAAGGCTTCCATGCAGAGATATCCCGATTCTCACGGATGAACTCGATGAGCGCGCTTTCCTATTTGGGATCTAGGTTGGCACTGATATTGAACTGCTTAGATGAGTCGCCTGGAGCAAAGTCAACAAGCGCATCGGCCGACTTAAACTTCATTATCAGCTCATGCTCTGTGGTTGGCTTTTTCAAAGATGTCATATCTTCCGGATCAACATTGTCCTTGTAGAACTTCAACTCCTCTGTTGCACCAACAGATTCAGCGTAAGCAGCATCGCCTTCCTCACATTCTAAGGCTATCTTCCGGCTCCCATGCACTGTGATGGTACTCTTATGACCCGGCATCTTGAGCTGCAAATAAACATAACACGACCGTGCCATGAACTTGGCATAAGCCGGTCGTCCAAACAGCGCGTGATACGGACTCTTGATTTTGACCACTTCAAAAGTTAACTTCTCAGCCCTGGAATCATGTTCATCTCCAAAGGCTACTTCCAGCTCAATCTTACCCACTAGGTATGCTGACTTACCAGGAACCACTCCACGGAAAACAGTGTTGGAAGTCTTGAGATTTTTATCAGTCAGACCCATGCGACGAAAAGTCTCATAGTAAAGGATGTTGATGCTACTGCCTCCATCCATGAGCACCTTAGTGAATTTATATCCACCAACCTGAGGGGCCACCACCAAGGCTAAGTGACCCGGATTGTCAACCCGGGGAGGGTGATCTTCCCTACTCCACAGAATAGGCTGCTCAGACCATCTTAAATAACGAGGAACTGCCGGCTCAATAGCGTTCACAGCCCTCTTATGAAGTTTCCGGTCCCGCTTACACAAACTGATGGTAAACACATGATATTGCCCACTACTCAGCTGCTTTGGATGGCTCTGGTATCCACCCTGCTACTGCTGCTGCTGACCTCCCTGGCCATATTGCTGATTATAACCTCCTTGATTACCTTAAGAGTTTTGAAAATTGGAATTTGAACCACCGTTCGGGCCATGAAAGTCGCCGCCACCTGAGCCGCCGCCCAGCCCATGATTACCGTCAAACATGTTGGAATTCTTGAAAGTCTTCATGATCATTCAGCAACTGCTCAATTGTGGGGCTTGACCCGCCGGACCGAGGGGGTGGCCTCCCCTTACGTCGTTGATTGTTGCCTTGTGCATTGGTGTTAGCCACAAACTCCAAGCTACCATCAGCCTTACGTTTATTATTGCCTCCTTGATTCGCCGGGTTATGCTGAGGGGCCTTGCCATTCTTCTTTCCCTTCCCTGTCTTTTCATCGTCAGACTCGGGATCCTTGGTACTGTCAGTCGGCGTACTTGACCAGAGCCACCATCAGCGTACCCATATCATTACAATCGCGCTTGAGCCGCCCTAGCTTCATCTTCAGAGGCAAAAAACGGCATTTTTTCTCCAACATTAAGACTGCAGAGTCGACATCCATCTTATCAGACGAATGTATTATGGCTTTGACCAGGCGCACCCAATGGGTCGTGGACTCACCTTCCTCCTGCTTGCAATTAGTCAAATCCACAATTGACATGGGCCGTTTACATGTATCTTTGAAGTTCTGAATGAAATGGGCCTTTAACTCTGCCCATGATCCGATGGAATTAGGCGGTAGCCCCTTCAACCAAGTGCGGGTAGTCTCATCCAACATCATGGTGAAGTACTTGGCCATCGCGGCATCACTGACCTCCAGTAACTCCTAGCCATCTCGTAGCTTTCAATCCATGCCCCAGGCTGTAAGTCGGCCGTACAATTAGGCACCTTCCTAGGTCCCTTGAAATCCTTGGGAAAACGCTTGTTACGCAGAGCCGGCACCAGTCAGGGGACACCTCCGGTCCTGGTGGCCACGCCTGCCTCAATAGAATTCATCGGATAAACCAAAAAAGGTTGGTAAGCCGTCAGTTGAGCCACCTGCTCAGCCGCCTGCTGAGCCGCCCGCTCAGCCTCTTGACGTATTCTGTCTTGATCCACCAAGTTAAAGGCTCCATTGCGCGCCGGGTCATGCCCTCCTGGCTGGTTAAGGCGTCGGGCGTTGCTTGAAACGGCCGCTGAGTCCATGTGCCTGCTAAACTCGGGCTCCGGCTGGCTATATGAGTATGCCTCTGGCTGTGCTAAAGCCGTCTGAAGAAGTTCTCTGACCCTGCGGGTTTCAACCGCCGTCGGAGAGTCGCCCTCCACCGGGAGAGCCACCAGTCGTGCCACCGCAGCGATCATGTTCTCCAATGGGTTAGAATAATGACCCGGTGGTGTTGGGACATACTGAGGTGGAGCAGTATTCATCCGAGGAGTCCCCATCACCTGTGGTTGAACCGGCGTTCCAGCCCCGGGTGCTGCAACCCGGTCTATCTCCGGCGGCTTACTGGGCCCTGCGCTGGGTGTATGGAAGAGGTTTCGAGGATCATAAACCGGAGGGAGCCGAGACTGAGTCTTCTGGTATCTTCTCATGACCCCATTGGATGCGTTCTGATCCATCGTGAGCCGGAAAGTCTGCGCCTGAATCCACTGAGCCTGAGCGTCCAGAGTCGCCCGCTCTGCGGTCATCCTGACATCTTCTGCCGCCAGATCTTCCTTAGCCTGCACTATATCTAGTTTTAACTGCGCCACTTCCGCATCATGTTGAGCTTGATCCGCCGGGTTGACCGCGGCGGTTAACAGAGCGGTCCTCTTATCTGTGAGATCCATCAGCACCTGAGCCGGCGAGCGCAGAGGGCCTCCTGCTCTGGCTGCTGCTGACCCGGAGGTTATTGCTGCCGCAGTTGTGGAGTATTGAATAGGCTGTGTGCCAGCCATGAAGATTCCAACCCTGCTCGACGGCTTAGGAGATTCGGAATACTGCTGTCGTCGAACAGCCCCCAAGCCCGCCGTCTTGCAGTTGAGACAATGAATCCGTCTCGCATGTGGACGACTCACCATCAGAATAGATGGCCGTCTCACCGCCAGATGTAGATCCTTCAGAGAGTCCTCCGTGGATGCATCACACGAAGGCATGCTTCACGGCTGGCAAAGGCCAGGCTGGTCTCGCACGCTGAGCCGTCTCGACGATGTCGGTGCAGATGTCCGTCTCAGGGCCCGGCTCGCCGATCTTGCCGATGAAGACGTGAATTCCGCCGAAGGGGACCCGGTACCCGTACTCAAATGAGCTGGCGTTGGGACCCCAGCCTACGTCGTCCATGTAGAGCTTGCCGCGACGACTCCTGGTCATCCGGCCCACGGCGTATCCCTTGAGCCCTTCAAAGCTGCCCTTCAAGAACTCAAATCCACCATGCGCTGGCCCCACGATGGGCGCCAACTGTCGTGGAATTGTCACGTCAGATGTCCTAGTGAAAGGACTTAGTCGTGGAGCCATCGCAACTAGGAAGCTTAAAGGGGTTAATCGGGACAAAGGACATGGGGTTTATACTGGTTCAGCCCCTTACGGTGAAGGTAAAAGCCTACGATCCAGTTTTGAGTGGGATTGCTTATGACTCAATTACCAGGGAGCGGAATCGCTTGACCTAGCTTTCTATCTGATGTTACCTGCCTTGACCCACCGCCGGGTCGTCCCTTTATATACAGAGGTCACACGCCCAGCGGCTCTTAGAGTCCCGGCCGGCTCATAAACAGTGTCCCGCTCGGTCTCTAACTATTCCTGCCTTACAACACAAGTCATGTACATATGGCGGTTTATCTCTACGAGCCTTAAGTCGCCTCTGGGCTTTGGGCCCTTACTGAACCGCCATCTTCAACCTTGATTTTGGGCTTCAAGAATATTCATAAGTATAACCCGGCCCCTCCTGGGCGGGTCATACCGAATAGTTATATCCCCAACAACAAGATTTTTTTCTTGAATCCATTACAAAGTTGTTGTTGAAGGAAATATGCCCTAGAGCAATAATAAAGTTATTATTTATTTCCTTATTTCATGATAAATGTTTATTATTCATGCTAGAATTGTATTAACCGGAAACATAATACATGTGTGAATACACAGACAAACAGAGTGTCACTAGTATGCCTCTACTCGACTAGCTCGTTCAATCAAAGATGGTTAAGTTTCCTAGCCATAGACATGAGTTGTCATTTGATTAACGAGATCACATCATTAGGAGAATGATGTGATTGACATGACCCATTCCGTTAGCTTAGCACTTGATCATTTAGTATGTTGCTATTGCTTTCTTCGTGACTTATACATGTTCCTACAACTATGAGATTATGCAACTCCCGTTTACCGGAGGAACACTTTGTGTGCTACCAAACGTCACAACGTAACTGGGTGATTATAAAGGAGCTCTACAGGTGTCTCCAAAGGTACATGTTGAGTTGGCGTATTTTGAGATTAGGTTTTGCCACTCCGATTGTCGGAGAGGTATCTATGGGCCCTCTCGGTAATGCACATCACTATAAGCCTTGCAAGCAATGTAGCTAATGAGTTAGTTACGGAATGATGCATTACGTAACGAGTAAAGAGACTTGCCGGTAACGAGATTGAACTAGTTATTGAGATACCGACGATCGAATCTTGGGCAAGTAACATACCGATGACAAAGGTAACAACGTATGTTGTTATGCAGTTTGACCGATAAAGATCTTCGTAGAATATGTAGGAGCCAATATGGGCATCCAGGTTCCTCTATTGGTTATTGACCGGAAACGTGTCTCGGTCATGTCTACATAGTTCTCGAACCCGTAGGGTCCGCACGCTTAAAGTTTCGATGACAGTTATATTATGAGTTTATGAGTTTTGATGCACCGAAGGTTGTTTGGAGTCCCGGATATGATCATGGACATGACGAGGAGTCTCTAAATGGTCGAGACATGAAGATTGATATATTGGAAGCCTATATTTGGATATCGGAAGTGTTTCGGGTGAAATCGGGATTTTACGAGAGTACCGAGGGCTACCGGAACCCCCCGGGGGCTTAATGGGCCATAGTGGGCCTTAGTGGGGAAGAGGAGAGGCGGCCAGGGCTGGGCCGCGCGCCCCTCCCCCCTAGTCCGAATAGGACAAGGAGAGGGGGGCGGCGCCCCCCTTTCCTTCCTCTCTCTCCCTCCTCTTTCCCCCCTTCTCCAAGTCCAACAAGGAAAGGAGGGAGTCCTACTCCCGGTGGGAGTAGGACTCCCCATGGCGCGCCTCCTCCCTGGCCGGCCGCGCCCTTCCCCCTTGATCCTTTATATACGGGGGCAGGGGGCACCTCTAGACATAACAATTGATCTCTAGATCTCTTAGCCGTGTGCGGTGCCCCCCTCCACCATAGTCCTCCTCGATAATATTGTAGCGGTGCTTAGGCAAAGCCCTGCAACAGTAGAACATCAACATCATCACCACGCCGTCGTGCTGACAGAACTCTCCCTCGACACTCGGTTGGATCGGAGTTCGGGGGACGTCATCGAGCTGAACATGTGCTAGAACTCGGAGGTGCCGTACTTTCGATGCTTGATCGGTCGGGCCGTGAAGACGTACGACTACATCAACCGCGTTGTTCTAACGCTTCCGCTTTCGGTCTACGAGGGTACGTGGACAACACTCTCCCCTCTCGTTGCTATGCATCACCATAACCGTGCGTGTGCGTAGGTAATTTTTTGAAATTACTACGTTCCCCAACAGTTGTAACCTAAGGCTTCTTCTTACCTCAGATTCCACAACGGGTGCTCTTTCTTTTCTTTTTCCCTTGGATTGGAGTGCACTACTTGAGAAAGTAATATGCTCTTGATTGTGACTCTGCTTTGATTTTCCAGCCTGAGGGGTGGAGAAAGGCTGATTATGCTCCTCTCTGCTTGTTTCCTGTGAACATGAGGGAGCCATAGAAACAGGGCAGAGCTTAGGGATATGAAAAATATGGTTTTCCTCAAAGACTGGTCCTTCTAGAATAAAGCTCCACATAGGAGATTTAAGAAAGTTCTTAGCCCATTCAAATCTGTTAGGGTCCAGAAGAGTGCAGGAAATGAACATTACCCATTCAATAGGCACAATAACCTGTTGGGTTTCCTGAGTAGCAGTAGCAAAGTGCTGAGACCATTCTTTCATGGTTGTCATACTCTCTTGATCATTCTTTGAATCAACTGTATATTCTTGCAAGTTTGAGGGGTCACTATTGCTGGAAAGCTGAAGGAATCTGCCTTTTATTGGGAATCAAGGTGGTGGTGCTGAATTATCTGAGAGTTGTGTTTCTGAGCAAGCATCCTATGGGTGAGCTGGCAGAGGTGAAGCTTGATTTTCTGGCATGGAATCTTTCTTACTTGTGATGTCAGAGATCAACAGTGGCTGCTCAATAACCTCAGTTTCTTCATCCACAGGTGTATTGTATCCTGAACCAGGTGAAGCAGTCACAGAGGCAACCACTGGGTCTGCAAGCATAATAAGAGGACTCAGATCTTCATGCTCAGGCAACAGGGTGAAATCTTCATTTAGTTCCCAGTTGATTGCAAAAGCTTGAGGGACCGAATTGAGATCAAGCAGTGGCAGATCTTGAACTATCTCAGGTTCTGGCATTTGAGCTGCAAATTGTTCAATAGGCAGGATCTCCAGTGTCACGCCCAATATGCGACCCTATCCAAAAGAAACTCGAAGGTCCCACCAAGGATAGACCCGCATATTGAAACGCTTTTTCAAGGTGGATATCATTATATCAACATTACATAATAGATGGGGATACATACAAAAGGCATACAATGCCACACGAATACATCATCATCTTACATAAGAGCACCATCCGACTACGGATGAAACACAAACAGAAACTCAAACGACATCCACCCTGCTAGCCCAGGCTGCCGACCTGGAACCTATCCCCTGATTGAAGAAGAAGCAGAAGAAGAACTCCAAAACAAGCAAACATCGCTCTCGCGTCGTGATCATCGCGTAACCTGTTCCTGCAACTGTTGTTGTAGTAATCTGTGAGCCACGAGGACTCAGCAATCCCATTACCATGGGTATCAAGACTAGCATAGCTTAATGGGAAAGGAACGGGTAAAGTGGTGAGGTTGCAGCAGCGACTAAGCATATATGGTGGCTAACATACGCAAATAAGAGCGAGAAGAGAGCAAAAGGAACGGTCGTGAAGCTAGCAATGATCAAGAGGTGATCCTGAACTCCTACTTACGTCAAACATAACCCAAAGACCGTATTCACTTCCCGGACTCCGCCGAGAAGAGACCATCACGGCTACACACACGGTTGATGCGTTTTAATTAAGTCAAGTGTCAAGTTATCTACAACCGGACATTAACAAATTCTCATCTGCCACATAACCGCGGGCACGGCTTTCGAAAGATAATACCCTGTAGGGGTGTCCCAACTTAGCCCATGATAACCTCTCGCAATCAACGAAGGATATTCCTTCTCCCAGGAAGACCCGATCAGTCTCGGAATCCCGGTTTACAAGTCATTTCGACAATGGTAAAACAAGACCAGCAAAGCCGCCCGAATGTGCCGACAAATCCTAATAGGAGCTGCACATATCTCGTTCTCAGGGCACACCGGATTGTCCAAACTTCCGGTAGGCCATCCCAAAGTTGCCCCTGGTGGCCACCGGCGGCTGACAGGTTGGACCAACACTCATGACGAGCACTGGCCCGGGGGGTAAATAAAGATGACCCTCGGGCTCCGGAAACCCAAGGGAAAAAGGGCTAGGTGAGGCAAATGGTAAAACCAAGGTTGGGCCTTGCTGGAGGAGTTTTATTCAAAGCGAACTGTCAAGGGGGTCCCATAAATCACCCAACCGCGTAAGGAACGCAAAATCCGGGAATATAATACCGGTATGACGGAAACTAGGGCGGCAAGAGTGGAACAAAACACCAGGCATAAGGCCGAGTCTTCCACCCTTTACCAAGTATATAGATGCATTAATGAAATAAGAGATATTGTGATATCCCAACATAATCCTGTCCACCATGGAGCAATCTTCAACTTCACCTGCAACTAACAACGCTATAAGAGGGGCTGAGCAAAGCGGTAACATAGCCAAGCAACGGTTTGCTAGGAAGGGTGAAAAGGTTAGAGGCTGACATGGCAATTTGGGAAGGCTTGAGGAACAAGTGATAGGTAGCGCAGCATAGCGATAGAACGAAGCAACTAGCATAGCAATGATAGTAGTGAGATCCAAGGTGACGATCATCTTGCCTGAAATCCCGCTAGGAAGAAGAACGAGTCCATGAAGAAGATGAAGCCACGAAGACGAACCGAGCATAGACGAACGAATCCTCACGATCGCAACAAAACATGAACTATCGAGAAGAAGCACACAACATAGTAAACACACCACACAAGAACAAGGCATGATGATCAACCAAGCATGATGCATGACAAACTAAATGAGGCTACTCATGGCAAGAGATGATGCATACAAGAGCAACACATCAAAACAAGTTTAAATGAGGCCGGGAACAACATATAACAATTCCGGTAAGTCCTCATATGTAAATTTCGAAGTTGGTCCAGAACTGAATAAACATTATGTTCAAGTTGTTAAACATCAAGTTAAGATGCACCAAGATGATCTACACGAGATTCTAGTCAAGTTACATATAAAGTTCATTTAATTCGGAGCTACGGCCTAGAAGATATGAGCAAATCAAGTTAAGCATGGCATTGATGCAAAATGCATACAAACATCAAACAAACACCTTAAAACAATGAGGCAACATGATAATATGAAACAACATGCAATTCTAAGCAAGTTTCATATAGAGCACACTCAAAACGGAGCAACGGTTCAACACATACACTATACAAGTTTAAAGGACAAGCTGTCCAAAACAGCAAGTAGGCATATTGCAAGCACCAAAACAACATGCTACAGCATCTCAACGTAATAACAAAAGGCATGGGCATGATGTACAGGTAAAACATGACAAAACATGAACACTGAGCTATCTCCAGAAATCACTAGAACATGCTCAAAAGGACATCTCAAGATTGCAAATAATACCAGTTTCAGACTTAACAGAAATAACATCAGGTTGCAATGTTTAGAGCTATCAACCAACATGTTACAAGAACTTATCCTGGGAAACAAAGGCATGTCATGAATCTACTAATTGCATATAACAAAAGTCTCTTACTGACCATGAGCCAAAAGGGCACAGAAAATATGATGGCACCCACGTAAACATGGCAAGTTATATGACAGATTCATACATGGCAGGAATAAAATAAGTAGGCATGTTGGTGAGCTTGAACCACTCACCACAGAGCAATACATGGCATGGCAAGGCAACCAACAGTAATAATGCATGTTTATGAAGCTAATCATGGCAAGAGCAAGTTCATAGGGTGCATGGATCACTAGAAACAATCATGGCAACATTGAACTTAATGTTAACAGGCAGACAGCAACATTATTTAGCAGTTTTGAGGGCAAGATAACAACATGTCACAGCAGACTATAAATGCAACCAGGGGCATGAATGGATAGAGCAAGACATGTATAACAAATCATCCTTAGTGAACATCTCCAGATTAAGCATAGAATGACTTGTAGCAGCAGGTTTACATAGCATCACAATATAACAGAATCAGCCTAGCAAAATAGCAACAGCAAGTACCCTACTTAACAATCTCGATGCACTCAGCACACAACTCACAAAAATACATGGATGGCACCCCTGTAAAGATGGCATGACATAGTTCAAAACACATGTAGATCTCATGCTCATAGGATGCACACATCAAATGCAACAAAAATGACAAATCACCAAGTTATAACAGTTTCAACAGGTTAACATCATATGGCACTTTGCAACGATGATTCAGGCATCAAGATCGACTCAAATAAACACGATGCAATGGAATGAAATGAAGTACTCGTTGAGACGAACAATTTGGCATATTACACGCACGAAATGGAGCAGTATGCATGAAGATATGGCATGATGAACTAGGGACCAGAATGCAAGATAAATCGGGACTTGGAAGAAAAATGGACCTCGAGGGGGGAAAAGTCAACTCGCCGGAATCTTGCCGGAGAGCGGTCGGAGGTGAGGCGCGGGGGCCAGAGGAGACCGGGGATGACCAGAGGGAGTCGGGCCGGCCGGATCCGGGCGGTGGCTCGCCGGATCCGCGGGGAGGCGGCGGCGCACGACGCGGAAGGCGGTGACTGGCGGCGGCGGAGCGGGGCGCCGGCGTTGGTCGCCGG
>NC_041381.1:314198899-314201650 GCF_002162155.2 Triticum dicoccoides | reverse complement strand
CCGGGAGGTGCGGCGGCGCGGGCCAAACGGGCGGACGGCGGCGGCGGCGCGAGCTCACGCGGGCCCGATCCGGGTCCCGCGGGCCGCGCGGTGGAGGGAGGAGAGAGAGGGTGAGGTGGCGGCCGGCGGTTGGAGGAGAGTGACGGCGGGGTGACGTGGCGTGATGCCATTGGTCGAAGCGACGTGGCTGCCGGTGGTGGACACGTCCGGCGGCGGGGTGGACATGTCCGGCGGGCGAGAGGGAGGTTTGATATAGGGTTAGACCGGGATTTTTGGAGGGGGAGGTGTTTATATAGGTAGAGGAAGCTAGGAGAGTCCAAATGAGGAGCGGTTTTCGGCCACGCGATCGCGATCGAACGACCAAAAGCATGGAGGGGGTTTGGATGGGTTTTGGGCCACTTTGGAGGGGCGTTGGGCTGCAAGACAAAAGGGGCTTTTACGGTTACCCGGTTAACCGTTGGAGTATCAAACGACCTCCAAATGGCACGAAACTTGACAGGCGGTCTACCGGTGCTATACCAAGGCCACTTGGCAAACCTCGGGCCATTCCGAGAAAGTTTAACACCCACTCACAACAAGAGACAAACGGGGGGCGCCGGAGGACATAGGAGTGCCGGATTGCAAAACGGACAACGGGGAAAATGCTCGGATGCATGAGACAAACACGTATGCAATTCAATGCACATGATGACATGATAAAATGCAACACGCAAGCAAATGACATGGCAACAGCGGCGAATAACTGGCAGACACCTGGCGCATCGAATCTGGGGCGTTACAACTCTCCTCTACTAACAAGAGATCTCGTCCCGAGATCTTAGGACCTAGACGAAGGGGAAAAGGGATGAGGTGAAACAAGAACTCTAGAGAAGAAGCAAAGAATCGAGAGCACTCGAGAAGAAGAGAGGAACGACGAGGATGACGAGAATCGAAAGCTCACGGAATCAGATAGACTATGAAACCACTCCGGTTAGAACGAGATAAGAAACGAATAAGACTGAAAGGGATTTACGCAGCACTACAGCTGAACAAAGAAAGATTAGAACATGAATTTCACAAGATGGGATGGCACTTGATGAGATCCGAAAGAATTGAAATAGAAAGAAAAGAACTTAGAAGGAAGTATTGAATGGAATTGTTGAGAAAATCAACAACGAAAAGAATAGGCTTGTTGTGGACTTATAGATAACGTCTCAAGATCATAAGGTATTAACCGGCCACAAACGAAAAAGATTGGATAGCTGAGAAGAACGAAGAAATGCAAAACTCCTCTTCAAAAGAATACGGAGAATTAATTGCACTTAGAGACGTGAGAAGAAAAGATACTTGAACTCCACCAACAAGAATCTTGATGAACCCTTGAAGAATGAATTAAATCATGAAGAACCACCATGAAGAGCTCCGGTGACAAAAGGATGATGAGATAGAATGAAGGAAGAAAGAATAATATGAGCCTTGCGATGATTTAGATGGAGGTTCCGACGAAATGGCCGAGGAAATTTGAACTCCGGAAAATAAAAGATGAAAACACTTGGAACTAGAATTTATTCATCAAGAACAAACTCTGAAGGAAGGGATTACTTGACGATGATGAAACAAGAATAAGATTTATTGTATGCTTATCCTTCATCAAATTAAATTGATGACAAGCAATGGATTTTGCATACTACTTATTCTTGTCGAAAAAGGATTAAGGGGAATATAGCACAAAACTTGAGAAAGTCTTCATGAACCACCGGTAGGATTAAAAAGAAACGAATGAAATAATATGATAAACAAAGAAAAAGAATCTTGAACGAACCACCGTAAGAATTCGCAACTGACTAATGAAAGAGAATGAATCGCCGGGAAGAATTAGAAAAGCACAAAGATACTTGAGGGAATTAAGAGACAAGATAACGAAGGGATCGCGAACTGATTGAAGAATACTTGAACGAAGCACCGGAATAATTGGATAATGGTAGCTGAAATGTGGGGAAGAAGAATTCTTCTGGAACGATGGCCTCCGGTGAAAAGAAATGGAAAAACAACTCCTGACATGCTCCGGATGGGTAAGCAAAGGAATATCTGACAAATGGAATAATTCGAGACTGATAACATGAAGCTAGAACCACAAAACTTTGAGAGAACGGACAAGATTTAGAGAAAAACTATTCTTCGGTCTTCAAATGACGACGGAAAACACCACCAAAATTACTGAGATACACCGGGAGAATAAAAATCAAAGAGGTTGAGCCAACAATGAAAAGAATTTGAAATCGATCTTGGAGAAGGCATGTGACTGATGGAATCCATTCTTACGTCACACTTTGAAAAGAATTGAGAATAACTCCGAGAGGATTAGAAGAGTCAGGTAAGATCCTGGGAAAAGACCTATGGGTTAGGGCCCACTAGAAAGAAAACACCGTTGGAAAGGATTGTTGAACAGGTATATGATGCACCGGAACAATTGAAATATTTGAATGAGGTGACACCCTCGGATTAATTCGAACACAGACAAATCTCCTGAGATGTCACTCCGGAAGGATAAACTGGCGAGAGACGAACGAGCAGGGGAAACACTTGATCCAAGGAAAAGAATATGATCAACGCGAAAAACTTAAATTGAAACCATTGGAAAGAAAAAGAGATGAAGAATGCCAAACAAAAGAGAATTCACCGGTTGAAACAATTGTCGAAAGACTGAAGATGTTCCACACGAATGAAATTGATGGTCGAAAGAGACTCAAACTCCAGGAAGAGAAAGGGTGG
>NC_041381.1:314194796-314198883 GCF_002162155.2 Triticum dicoccoides | reverse complement strand
AGGGCGGGAAAAACAGGGCAACTTGGAAGGGGGAACCGACGAATATCTTGAAGAGAAAACACCGATTGAAATTATTGAGGAGAGAAAGCAAAGGATTTGCACAACTAGAATGGATATTCGATTACGGACTCCGGCTCCGAGAAGGAAAAGGGTGGGCGGGTGGGAAAAAACAAAGACAACTCCAGATGGGAAAAACAACATCGATTGAAAAGAGCTGAGGATTGATCTCCCAAAGACAAAGAGGTTCGAATCAGCTTGACGAGGAATGCGCCAGACAAAAGAGGATGGACAACGAACGAAAACTAACCGTGTGATCCTAAAGAAAAATTTGAAGGGGAAGAGGAGTAGTTCAAAACACCTACGTCAAGATTCCTTACCAGAGCGACGAAGGGGCAGAGGAGTAAAAAGAATTCCTACTCTCCGATATAACTAGACTCCAAAAACAGTTTTCTTCTAGACTCGACAATGGCCAAACTACACGATCAATCAAGGGGGCTCCTATGGTCGGTCGAGGCTCTGATACCAACTTGTCACGCCCAATATGCGACCCTATCCAAAAGGAACTCGAAGGTCCCACCAAGGATAGACCCGCATATTGAAACGTTTTTCAAGGTGGATATCATTACATCAACATTACATAATAGATGGGGATAAATACAAAAGGCATACAATGCCACACGAATACATCATCATCTTACATAAGAGCACCATCCGACTATGGATGAAACACAAACAGAAACTCAAACGACATCCACCCTGCTAGCCCAGGCTGCCGACCTGGAACCTATCCCCTGATTGAAGAAGAAGCAGAAGAAGAACTCCAAAACAAGCAAACATCACTCTCGCGTCGTGATCATCGCATAACCTGTACCTGCAACTGTTGTTGTAGTAATCTGTGAGCCACGAGGACTCAGCAATCCCATTACCATGGGTATCAAGACTAGCAAAGCTTAATGGGAATGGAAGGGGTAAAGTGGTGAGGTTGCAGCAGCGACTAAGCATATATGGTGGCTAACATACGCAAATAAGAGCGAGAAGAGAGCAAAAGGAACGGTCGTGAAGCTAGCAATGATCAAGAGGTGATCCTGAACTCCTACTTACGTCAAACATAACCCAAAGACCGTGTTCACTTCCCGGACTCCGCCGAGAAGAGACCATCACGGCTACACACACGGTTGATGCGTTTTAATTAAGTCAAGTGTCAAGTTATCTACAACCAGACATTAACAAATTCCCATCTGCCACATAACCGCGGGCACGACTTTCGAAAGATAATACCCTGCAGGGGTGTCCCAACTTAGCCCATGATAAGCTCTCGCGATCAACGAAGGATATTCCTTCTCCCAGGAAGACCCGATCAGTCTCGGAATCCCGGTTTACAAGACATTTCGACAATGGTAAAACAAGACCAGCAAAGCCGCCCGAATGTGCCGACAAATCCTGATAGTAGCTGCACATATCTCGTTCTCAGGGCACACCGGATTGTCCAAACTTCCGGTAGGCCATCCTAGAGTTGCCCCTGGTGGCCACCGGTGGCTGACAGGTTGGACCAACACTCACGACGAGCACTGGCCCGGGGGGGTAAATAAAGATTACCCTCGGGCTCCAGAAACCCAAGGGAAAAATGGCTAGGTGAGGCAAATGGTAAAACCAAGGTTGGACCTTGCTCGAGGAGTTTTATTCAAAGCGAACTGTCAAGGGGGTCCCATAAATCACCCAACCGCGTAAGGAACGCAAAATCCGGGAACATAATACCGGTATGATGGAAACTAGGGCGGCAAGAATGGAACAAAACACCAGGCATAAGGCCGAGTCTTCCACCCTTTACCAAGTATATAGATGCATTAATGAAATAAGAGATATTGTGATATCCCAACATAATCCTGTCCACCATGGAGCAATCTTCAACTTCACCTGCAACTAACAACGCTATAAGAGGGGCTGAGCAAAGCGGTAACATAGCCAAGCAACGGTTTGCTAGGAAGGGTGAAAAGGTTAGAGGCTGACATGGCAATTTGGGAAGGCTTGAGGAACAAGTGATAGGTAGCGCAGCATAGCGATAGAACGAAGCAACTAGCATAGCAATGATAGTAGTGAGATCCAAGGTGACGGTCATCTTGCCTGAAATCCCGCTAGGAAGGAGAACGAGTCCATGAAGAAGATGAAGCCACGAAGACGAACCGAGCGTAGACGAACGAATCCTCACGATCGCAACGAAACAGGAACTATCGAGAAGAAGCACACAACATAGTAAACACACCACACAAGAACAAGGCATGATGATCAACCAAGCATGACGCATGACAAACTAAATGAGGCTACTCATGGCAAGAGATGATGCATACAAGAGCAACACATCAAAACAAGTTTAAATGAGGCCGGGAACAACATATAACAATTCCTGTAAGTCCTCATATGTAAATTTCGAAGTTGGTCCAGACCTGAATAAACATTATGTTCAAGTTGTTAAACATCAAGTTAAGATGCACCAAGATGATCTACACGAGATTCTAGTCAAGTTACATATAAAGTTCATTTAATTCGGAGCTACGGCCTAGAAGATATGAGCAAATCAAGTTAAGCATGGCATTGATGCAAAATGCATACAAACATCAAACAAACACCTCAAAATAAGGATGCAACATGATAATATGAAACAACATGCAATTCTAAGCAAGTTTCATATAGAGCACACTCAAAACGGAGCAACGGTTCAACACATACACTCTATACAAGTTTAAAGGACAAGCTATCCAAAACAGCAACTAGGCATATTGCAAGCACCAAAACAACATGCTACAGCATCTCAACGTAATAACAAAAGGCATGGGCACGAAGTACAGGTAAAACATGACAAAACATGAACACTGAGCTATCTTCAGAAATCACTAGAACATGCTCAAAAGGACATGGCAAGATTGCAAATAATACCAGTTTCAGACTTAACAGAATAACATCAGGTTGCAATGTTTAGAGCTATCAACCAACATGTTACAGGAACTTATCCTGGCAAACAAAGGCATGGCATGAATCTACTAATTTCATATAACAAAAGTCCCTTACTGACCATGAGCCAAAAGGGCACAGAAAATATGATGGCACCCACGTAAACATGGCAAGTTATATGACAGATTCATACATGGCAGGAACAACAATAAGTAGGCATGTTGGTGAGCTTGAACCACTCACCACAGAGCAATACATGGCATGGCAAGGCAACCAACAGTAAGAAGGCATGTTTATGAAGCTAATCGTGGCAAGAGCAAGTTCATAGGGTGCATGGATCACTAGAAATAATCATGGCAACATTGAACTTAATGTTAACAGGCAGACAGCAACATTATTTAGCAGTTTTGAGGGCAAGATAACAACATGTTACAGCAGGCTATAAATGCAACCTGGGACATGAATGGATAGAGCAAGACATGTATAACAAATCATCCTTAGTGAACATCTCCAGATTAAGCATAGAATGACTTGTAGCAGCAGGTTTACATAGCATCACAATATAACAGAATCAGCCTAGCAAAACAGCAACAGCAAGTACCCTACTTAACAATCTCGATGCACTCAGCACACAACTCACAAAAATACATGGATGGCACCCCTGTAAAGATGGCATGACATAGTTCAAAACACATGTAGATCTCATGCTCATAGGATGCACACATCAAATGCAACAAAAATGACAAATCACCAAGTTATAACAGTTTCAGCAGGTTAACATCATATGGCACTTTGCAACGATGATTCAGGCATCAAGATGGACTCAAATGAACACGATGCAATGGAATGAAATGAAGTACTCGTTGAGACGAACAATTTGACATATCACACACACGATACGGAGCAGTATGCATGGAGATATGGCATGATGAACTAGGGACCAGAATGCAAGATAAATCGGGACTTGGAAGAAAAATGGACCTCGAGGGGGGAAAAGTCAATTCGCCTGAATCTTGCCGGAGAGCGGTCGGAGGTGAGGCGCGGGGGCCGGAGGAGACCGGGGATGACCGGAGGGAGTCGGGCCGGCCGGATCTGGGCGGTGGCTCGCGGATCCGCGGCGAGGCGGCGGCGCACGACGCTG
>NC_041381.1:314109776-314194453 GCF_002162155.2 Triticum dicoccoides | reverse complement strand
GGGGCGCGGCGGCGACTCGGGGCGGTGCTCGCCCCGGCGAACGGCAGCGGAGCGCGCGGGGCGGAGCCCGAGGCGCGGGCCGGGAGGCGCGGCGGCGCGGGCCAAACGGGCGGACGACGGCGGCGGCGCGGGCTCACGCGGGCCCGATCCAGGTCCCGCGGGCCGCGCGGTGGAGGGAGGAGAGAGAGGGTGAGGTGGCGGCCGGCGGTTGGAGGAGAGTGGCGGCGGGGTGACGTGGTGTGACGCCATTGGTCGAAGCGACGTGGCTGCCGGCGGTGGACATGTCCGGCGGCGGGGTGGACATGTCCGGTGGGCGAGAGGGAGGTTTGATCTAGGGTTAGACCGGGATTTTTGGAGGGGGAGGTGTTTATATAGGTAGAGGAAGCTAGGAGAGTCCAAATGAGGAGCGGTTTTCGGCCACGCGATCGCGATCGAACGACCGAAAGCATGGAGGGGGTTTGGATGGGTTTTGGGCCACTTTGGAGGGGCGTTGGGCTGCAAGACAAAAGGGGCTTTTACGGTTACCCGGTTAACCGTTGGAGTATCAAACGACCTCCAAATGGCACGAAACTTGACAGGCGGTCTACCGGTGCTATACCAAGGCCACTTGGCAAACCTCGGGCCATTCCGAGAAAGTTTAACACCCACTCACAACAAGAGACAAAAGGGGGACGCCGGAGGACATAGGAGTGCCGGATTGCAAAACGGACAACGGGGAAAATGCTCGGATGCATGAGACGAACACGTATGCAATGCAATGCACATGATGACATGATAAAATGCAACACGCAAGCAAATGACATGGCAACAACGGCGAATAACTGGCGGACACCTGGCGCATCGAATCCGGGGCGTTACATCGAGGTTGCTTGGGTCTAAAGTAGCCACAACCAGGTTTAGATCAGGGCCAAGTTGGATGATAGGCCCATCCAGGTTTAGATCACGGCCAAGATGGGGAACCAAAGGTCCAGCCAGATTCAGGGCAAGGCCAGACTGGTGAACCTCCAAAGGCCCAGCCTGGTTGAGAGGGCCAGGTTGGTGGACTTCCATAGGCCCATTGGGAATGATGGGCTCATTCTGGCCTAGCAAATTCAAATGCTCATTTCCCTCTATCAATTGAGCAGGTTGATCCATGATCTTATTTGATCCTAAAGAAAGAGTTAACCCACTGTGATCATCCATGTCTGGCAGCTCAGCTTGGAAATTGTCTGGGAGATCTAGTGGTTGCATTAGATCAGCAAGCTCTAGAAATTCACCCTCTTAAAGCTCTTGATCAACATGAAATGCTGGGAGAGCCCAGTGCCCCCATCTAGGCATCTCTTCATCTGCATCTAAAGGTTCCTCATTAACATCCATGTTGTGATTTGCATCCTCAGCCTGATGTTGTAGAATTGGTTCCAAGAAGTGATTGAGCTGGATGGGGTGGAAGTTTGGATTTGCAGGTTGCGGATGAGGATTTCCATCACCTAGAATTGGATCCTCATCAGGAGGGCCACCTCCCAAAAGCTCCTGCTGAATGATCACCACAGACACTGTTCAAGACTCTGCATTGTGGGCATCACTTTCACCCACCACAATGCTAGCAGGAATATCTCTGAGCTCATCAACCTTAATCTTAACAAGTGCAGCCTTGGTGCTCCTAGCTCTGTCCCAAAGAACAAACTTCCCAAAACTTCTAACTGCATTAGCCACCTCATGGATTTCTCTTTTGTCGAAGGGAAAACCAATTAGCAGAGCCCAGACATCCCTAGTCAGATTCATATTTCTCCAGTTCAGATCCTGATTATGTTTCTGAAAGATCACATGAATGTCCCCAAAAACATACGGGCTTTGATTAACCAGAGCATCTCTATCGAAGACAGAGTTCAACTTTATGTAGGCTTGACCAAAGGGGCAGGGGAAAATTTCAGAGAAATCTAGATGCTTGACATAGCGGATAAATTCTCCCAATAGCTGCCTGACATTAGCAAAATGTACCTGAAGATCTGGCATTGGGACGAAAGTAGCGATCGCCCACTCTTCATGAACCGAAGCCGAGGGAGAAGAAATCGCCCGCACACGGGCAGGTCTGCCTTCCACTTGAATCGCTTGATGGCCTCGTGGAAGAAACGGGGTCGGGTCGAAGGGAAAATTCATCATGCCTGCCAAGTTTGCTCTATGTCGATTTTGCCACTGAGCGTAGGATGCAGGGACTGTAGGCCTGCGCTCTGATGGAGGAAGGGGAGGAGGCAGGGGGAGATTGGAAGGAGGCGTAGAGGGGATTGTAGTGCTGGTAGGTAAGGTAGTAATGTGCGGGATTGGATTAGCTTGTAAATCCGTGGAAGCACGAGCCAAAGGTGGTCTAATTGCATTGGAGCTAGCTATGGCAGGAGCAACAGAAATCGCGGCAGACTGTGGATTTGACAGGACAGGGGAGACAGAGTGACACCCACTGGCAATATGGCCCCACCGTTTACATTTTCGACATTTGATTCGGTTTGGGCCGGCAGATCTGGGGTGGCCCGTTAGTAGACAACGGACACAGAAGGCTTGAGACGTCGGAACAGGCCCATTTTGCTCTTGGGCTTGGACTGGGCCAGGCCCGTCCGACGAGGCGGAGACAGGTGTGTGGGCCTCAGCATCATTTTGAATCTGCGAAGATGGCGCCCCCGGATGGCCGCCTGGAGTGGGGAATTGAAGTTTATTGAAGACAGAGGAGACCGGAATTAGAGCAGCGGATCTTGAGATCGGATCTTGCCGGCCCCTTTGTGAGGAATGAGGAATGTTGTTGCGAGAACCAGCAAAGAATCTAGGTGCGCGAACTGCATCAACATATGAGTTACTTTTGCGCCCTCTGATGACTTCAGTTCAACCTTCTTCCAGCTCCGGCGAGAAAGGATCACCGATTTGATGTGATTTAGGTCCACTAGGGCCCAGAGCAAGAATCCCATGTTGAAAAGATGTGAAGAAATGTTACCTCCATTGTAGATGGCAAAATCCACGTCCAGAGATGAGACTGAGAATTTGAATTTGTTCCACTGGATGGCCTTAACTTTAAAGGAGGAAGCACGGCCTCCAAAGCACGACAGAAGGATTGTGCCAACAGATGCCTCGGATAGCTTGATCTTTGAGCGGGTGAACATGTTAAGCGGCAAACCTCTATAACTCGCAACTACACCAATGAAACGTAGTGTGCAATCTGATGTTACAAACCTGGCTAAACTTAGTAGAGTCAAAGGGCCCAAACGTGAGAGACAATAATGGCACAAGAAAATACCTCTCAACCACCTGCTTGCTAGATTTGTTTTAAAGTGGACCGTACGACCCCTACAAACTGAGAATGACAAACAATGCAAATTGAAAGAAAAAAAAACATTTCATCACCCAAGTAACCCACAACGCTAATGGCTAATCAAGTGAAATATATAGATGGAAATGTATAATAAAGGTTAAATAAAGCAGCCATCCATTAGTTCCATTAATTCTGCTATATAGCCAAAAATAGCACATAGGAGCAGATGAAGCAAACACAACTGTAACGGTCAAAATAGAACAGATGCTATGGAAATGGCCTTGTTAAGAACATAAGTCAAATTTTTCAGAGAATCAAAGTAGTCCAAAATAAACTTTTATTTGTCCAAACAAAAAACCTATGGAGATCTTAGGAACATAAAAAAAAACACCTTGGTTGCCATGGCTTGCTGCTCCAAGCCCCGCCCCATATCCTCCATTGTTTGCTGCTCCAAACCTGAGCAGCTCCCAAATAATCCATGGTCCATGAGACCATGACAAACTAGGGCCAGTCTGCACCTCCCGCCTGTCACCGGCCTCCTCCATCTTCCTTGTAGCTCCACCTCACCGAGCCGGGGGCACTGCCTATGCTGCTTCTTGTCCCCATCGCTGGCTTCTCCTAGGCACTGGCCTTGCTGCTCTTTCCCCCACCGCAGGCCTCTCCTACTACTTTAGCCCAACCGTGAAGACCCAGCTGCCCGCGCCTGGAACCAGACGTCTTTGATGCTTGGGTGGGCGTCGAAGACAAGGAAGGCGGGGGTAGGGAAGAGTGGGGGACGAGGAGGGAGTAAAAGTGAGAGAGTGTCATGTGCGTGCAGGCCACTCACCGACTCCAAACGCAAACAACGCACCCACTATCAACTGGCCCCAAAGGCGAACTAGCAGAGCAGTCATCTAACCTCAGCCCTAGCGTGTGTGTGCGCGCGCAAAAGGAACGAATGGTCCACATTGACAGCACGTAAAAACATGAACAATAAAAGCATCGGGAGGTTGAAAATGTTGCTCGCGCAGATGCCTCCCATGGCAGGGTAGCCAATCAGGTTTTATAGATAAAAATGATCCAACAAGTTCAATCTGCCTTGAAGCATTGTTGCAAGTTGGTCATTAGTACTTTGGATTTCCAGCCTTTTAAGTTCAAATTGTGTTTACTGAGTGCATAGTGAATTGGAACTATAAACTAGTCCCGCTGCTAATTTGGGTTCAATTGTTCATTGGGGTAGGCAACTCTTTGTATCCTACTGCATTAGAACCAAATGATAATTCTAATTTTAACCCTAATTTTAATGCTATGCTGACTAACAGCTCTAATTAAGTTGCCTAAACTACAATCCTTCCAAGTAACTAAATGTTATTAACTGCACAATTAAGCTGCCTACCGCTCATAAATATTTTAAGTCGCCTCAAATGCGTGCAGTCTATTCGCAGTCTGCTTAGGCATAACTAAGGACCCACAATAACATGAAAACACAATGGTTGGATAGCTGGTACCAAGGGACCGAATGAATCACGAGAATTTACAGTTCAATACGGTCTGCTTCACACACATCAATAATAGCAGTGCTGCGTAAGCCAGAAAACCTCCCTATGTTCCCTTACAATGTATTCCCCTTTCCAGTGCTGGCGGAGCGAATGGATTAGAGAACACCTTAACCAGCCCATAAAAGACGATGCAAGTCTATACTGATATAACATTGCTTCTCAAATCTCCAGGTTTAGTCGCTCTGATCATATCAATCACCGAGTTCATATCGCCATCCAGCCCAAATCAAGAACAAAGTGATACACGATGCAAGGAACATTCTTGCATTGACCAAACAAAACAACAATTGCAGCTAACCTGCCATCGTTACCCTCTGGGGCAATCTTGCAGAGGTGATTGGCGCCACTGGTTCACAATTAGCGTCTATTGGTGAGCCAACATCACTATGTTTGTCAGCATGGCTATCAGTCAGCTCAACAGGTTAATCTACAAAAATCCCTTCAGTACTTCAAACCTTCCATCATTCTAGGCATGCTGACATTCAAAAGCACTGACGTAGCCCTGGGTTAGATCAATATAGCAATCCGCGAAATGGCTGCCATGTAAGAAATGTAACACAATCAGCAAAGAACTCAAAATTATTACCACTCTTGCTTCAGTGAAGATTTGAACTAACACCATGAATGAACGCTAAGTACCAGGGCTCCCCCACACCAAATTAAATGGCGCAGCACAGGCAATAAACAAAGTGAACCACCAGAGGCAACAATCACAGAAGTGGATGTGGCAGCACTAAAACCCAATGACAACATGGTAAACTACAACACTTATACATACAGAAAAACATTTTTTGAGGGAAACATACAGAAGAAACATGACATCAATAAACTATATAGCTTTGAACATATTTCAGCTGTACAGGGTGAACACTACAAATTCAACATACAAATTACTGAAGTTGTTACGTATCATGTTGCTGTTCAGTAACAACGTATAAACTTAAATGTTCCCTAAAAAAAGGTATAAACTCAACTGTGAACCATCTTTACGGAGTATTAATTAATAACCACACCACTTACTGCTCCTAAGAACCAAGGATTGCACGTACAAAATAGCAGCACCATAAAGGAATGAATAGCAGCACCATAAAGCAAAAGTTGAAGATAAGAAGCAGCAAACTTGACCTGTTTTTAAGGGACAACTGCCAACGGCATTTTCTCAGCAGGCACACTCATCTGCCGGAGAGCATCATAGATCGTCAAACACAAGGAAAATTTGCCGTTCAGATCATTAACGGCAATCCTTATAGTTGCCCCGGCTAAAGTAGCCTACAAATATAAAACAAGACAATAAACTAGTGCAGGCTACAAAGGTTTCAAAAGTAGTAATAATTTTTTACAATAGAATATATAAATGAATGGGCACATTACCACATATAGATCCATGTTACTATCACCAAAGTGTCCTAGAATGTCTCGAGCAAAAATGATAAGTTTCTCAGTTTTGTCGGCCCCCCCCACCACCAAAGTATGCACCTTTGCGATAGTTACTCGAGAAAGACATGTTGGCAATGAATAGCTGTTCCCAATTCTGCTGCTGGACAATTTTTGTACTAGAAACCTGGTATTCCCCACTATTCAGTTTTGTAACACCCAACCTGACTTCATAATAATCAACGGAACCAAGCACGGTAGCAAAACCAGTAAGCGCACGGGTTCGGGATGACGCTGCATATAAAAAGAATACATAAATCCACAATTAAACTAGATGAATGCCTTTCAGGTGAGACAAGTTTCCACAATACCAATCATTGGAGGATTCTGAATGTTTGGCGGATTCTGAATGTTTGGCGGATTCTGAATGTTTGGCTGATTCTTAATATTAGTCTTCCCACTGCTTACAAAAATCCTAGCAGCTAAGATGGCGGCGTACTTGTCTTCAGATGTCCAAAAAAGAGGGTGTTTTAACACATCCTGCGCACTTAATCTGCAGATTCGCAGACAATCAAATTCTGAGGAAAGGAATGTTAAGAGCAACACTCAATCTGTAGATTCACATAGACAATCAAATTCTAAGGAAAGGAACGTTAAAAGCAAAACCAAAATCCTAGCCAATATGAACTCACAAAAACAAAGGCAAAAGCTGAGATCGATGAGCTTGCTAGGAGGAGTGAGAGCAGTAAAAACTCAGAAGATCTCTATGGACAAAATTGTTGATGCTGCTAAAAGGAAGAACTTGGAGGTGCTGCCAGGTATGGATGCTACTCCTACTGCTTTTTTTAACATATTACTAGTTCCATGGGTGTACAGTTGGGGTGCGGGGTGGGGGTGAAGGGTGATGTAAGGGGGATAAGAACATTTTGAATTATGCTACTAAGTACAATAAGGAGTTGTTTGGACCCGTGCTGCTGCTTGTTTCTCTTTCTTACCCTTCCTGAAGTTCTGTCCAACAGGGACAAAGAATTATCTATAGAGCACATCGAGCACCAGGCCCTCATGGGTTCTCTGTGGAGTTTTCTCAACAACAAAAAATGGTACTCCCTCCGTCCGGAAATACTTGTCCTCGAATTAGATAAAATGGATGTATCTATAACTAAAATAAGTCTAGATACAACCATTTCGAGGACAAGTATTTCCGGACGGAGGGAGTAGTACTTAATTGAGCATGATTTCCTGAAGCCTTTCAATGATATTATGAAGGTAAGCTCCAGCTTTGTAGGCTTAACTGCGGGATTGCAGTGCCCCTGTCTGAAGGACAGGGGGCTGACAAAATCTAAATGTGTAGACCCATTTGTCTTTTAAATGTGCCTTTCAAAAAGTCTTGAATAACAAAGCTGATAGACGAGTCTCTGATGCTCAATCTGTTTTTATGGAAGGTAGGTTTTACTTCATCAAACCATGCACTGCATGCCTAGAAAACTGCTTGTGGTTCCTGTTTTGTGTTTCAGCTTCAAGGTAGCTTGTGCCTAGAGCTTAGGAGTGTGTGATGTGCTCACTCAGTTTTATGAGACAAAAAGAGAAAAAACATAAAACTTCACCTTTTTTTTTTGCGCAAGCAACATCAAATGAAGTAGTTCATTGCAGTTCAGACCAATCACCGTGCCACAGATTGAATACACCAAGCTTGTAAATGCGCCAACAATTCTGTCAACGTAGATAGATTTACCTGGGGGAATTATAAAGTAGACAATTAATATATGTTAGAATATAAAAAATGAACAGAATTGCAAGACTTCCATTGTCAAACATAAATAAGTAAACAAAAAAACTATATTGTGCAGAATTCCACTTACAGGTTCTGGGAATTATGATGTACATGTTGTTATGTTTCAAGTATATTGTGATGCATTAAACGAAATAACAATAAAAATCAATAAACGAAAAATATATACTGTGAATTATATGAAGGGATCATGATTTATTTACCACTTTGGAATTGTGATGCAGGTATAGCAATATGTTCAACAATGCCACAATCCCACTTAACAAGGATCTGTGATGCCTCAAATTTAAACAGGAAATCGGCACCTTGCCCTTCCTTTAGGACTATCATGTACAGTTCCCTACAAAATATAATTCATGTTACAGGACCTACCAAACTCAGTGCAACTGAACTTAAAAGTGCAGACTTACTTTAGTATGTCAACTGCAAAGGAAGTAAAGCATAGCTTGGCATTGCTTGAGTCTGTAGGTTCAAAACACAGAACTTTGTATTGATCAAACAACTTCCATAAATTGATATAACCCTCTGGATCCTCCAGCAGCAGTCCCCCATCCACTTTAACATTAATTTCTATCTTCGAGGATTTTGAACTCACATAACTGACAGGGGTTTCCAACTTAGTGTTTGTACTACCATGGAGATGGCGAGCTGTATTGAAATAATTAAGAGCGGAAATAATTAATCAATAATTAGACACATTTTAGAGGATCACTAATTTAGAGTAGATGATGTACATTTAATCCTTTGGAGTATCAAAACAATGTTACTAAGGGACATACCAATAGTTATTGGCAGAGAGATAACTTTAGAGAATCTTCTGCCCCGGTGAGCCGAGAATTGAGATTCTGACAGAAGAGAGTAAGCTCGATGGAATTGAGATTCTGACAGAAGAGAGTAAGCTCGATGGCCACAGCGCATGCCTGAAGGTAAGAGTGCTTGAGAATATATTTTTATTGGAGCAAAATGAATAAATCTAACTAACTATATGCACTGAATCAAACAATAGGAATTAAATGTATTAAGCTACATCACAATCAATTGAATAGCGTAAATGCATAATAGTGAACAAAGGTGCAAAGTAGCAGACATAGCACATCATACTTGATACAGCACGGGTCTGGCTGCATTATTGAAGATACACTCTGTACCGGCCATATGGTTTTTTGTAATAAAAGCTAAAGATTCATTATTTTTCTGAAAGTTACACCAATAACCCTTTTACCTAAAAAAAGGGTTATTGTCTAACATGCACAATTATGTTGGGCTCATGCCAGCCGGAGTGGCAAAGCGCGCGGATTTTGCTTCTAGTAGTCTATTTCATTGAGATAACCAAAGATGGCCAAAACTTTCAAAATGCTAACAAAGATACCTGTAGTGATGGGCACACCAGAACGTGCAAGTCTTGCTCCTCGTGTAACATTTTGAATGAAGCGGCCGAATGAAGCCATCGTAACCTGTTTTATGAACTATACTTGTTAGCATATGATAGATCAATTCGCCAATCATTGTTCATATGGGAGTAGTGGAGCCAGGATTGAACCATACCCCGGCCAAAAATAAATAAAAAATCAGCAACATGGAAAGTTTTTTGCGCTTATAAGTAACCAAATATACCACATATCATTCCGAAATAATACCACATGTGAAAAATACAAAACAAAGCTTAATTGCTCAATGAGTACAGTACCTACACTCAAATGCTTAACAATCCAATAAAAGAAGAAAAAGAACCAACACCTTCAGGATATGAAAAATACAATTTCATAAGAGAAAGCATAAACATCATTGATAAAGCATGAAATAAAATTGATCAATTTGAGTTCGATCAACATATCAGATATACATTGTTCTTCTCAATCCAAATTTCAGTACAATGTTCAAATCATCAAAAGCATCTACACAAGTCCATCACATGCACGTGTATCAAAGGCAAAGTACAATCTGACCATTATTTTCCTAGTTGATTTTCATATGGCCCGATTTATTTCGGCATGCATATGATCTCTAGCCCTCCAACAAGATCCCTATCCCTCCGTAGAGGCACAAGACCCATAGAACTAAAACACAACAATGTAAAAGCATACATCCAGCCCTTAAGGCATACAGGACAAGTCACTAAGATCCCGCCCCAAGAGATTCCATGAAGTGTAATGGGGCATTTGGGGACAAACAGAGCCCAAAATAAACCCACTTCGACACATGTTTCACAAGGAAACAGATGTGCCAACAAAAGGTTCGAACTTAAAAACCCGACACCAGATTATCCATTTGGGGAAACAGATGCATACAAGACTAAGACTAGTAAAAAAATGTGATTTAGAACCTACAAAATCAACCTCGCAATTTTGTTCAAGTCGTCACTAAATTCAAAACAGGCACATGAAGTTGCACACGATAAATGGCCTGGACGGTGAACTAAACCTGCCACCGCGCACAAGCTGTCCCATGAAATCGTGCAACCGACTACTCTATGGAAAGCTTGACACTAAACCTTAGACTACTGTTTCGAGACCAATTCGAAATTGTGAACAAAACAAACCTTGGCAGCACAGCGGCCGTGGCGGAGTCCGGCAGGGGAGCAGCAGAGGCAGTCCTGGGCAGAGGGAGGTCGGCGGCCGAGGCCCGGGGCGAGGCGCGCAGCCGATCGGCGGAATGGCAAGGTCGGGCGTGGCGGGGGGAGCGAACGTCGCGGAACGGGCGGGAGGAGGGAGGAGCCGGGACGGCAGCGGAGGCGACGAGATGCGAACCCTTTTTCTTTTTTTGAGCGGATGCAAACCCTAGGTAGGTTTGGGCCTTTGCTTGCCTGGGCTATGCTGGGCTGACCCCCGGCCCAATACGAGATCTATATTTGAGTGGGACACCCGAGCTCTTTATTATGTCTCAAAAAAAAAACTGAGCTCTTTATTGCCTTTTTTTAGGGGAAAACACCAAGTTTTATTCATCATAGGCCACAAGTTGTGGGATACAAGCAGTGTCATGGGACTGGCCAAACTAGACATGGCGTCCCTGACCCAGCAAAAGAGAATACTTGGCTAAATTATGTGCTTCATGGTTCACAGCACGACCTTTAAAAAAAATTACATTGAAAAGTACTTACTAAAGACTCAATCTCACTAATGATGGCCCCATATTTGCCTATGGTTCCTCTACCAATATCAGCAATCACTTTCTTCGAATCCGAAGAAATCACCAAGTTTTGAATGTGTAGATCTTGTGCTAAAGCAAAAGCCTCCCGACAAGCTATAGCTTCCGGCGTAGCTGGGTCGTGCACTCCTGGGATCACGAGTGCTGAGCTGCCATAAACAACCCGTTTTCATCTCGACATACCGCTGTCGCCATTCCACCGATGTTTGGCCTGACACCGGCCTCCACATGTATTTTTGCGAAACCCTGTGGTGGCACCCTAGGGCGAAGATGCCATATCACGGTAGCTGGAGCTCCCCTTCCCCTGGCTCTTTATTGCTGAGAGCTCCTAAGTGGCGCTCCCGGCGCCTTAAGCGCCACTGTGAGCAACCGCCGCCCACGCGTGCCCCCTTCATGGGCCGGCCCACTCTGGCTTCCCTCCCTCGCTCCAGCTTCGTTGGTTCGCTCGCATGATGAAAAACTAGCGTTGTTTGCTTTTCTTTTTGGACTTTGCTAACTTCCACCTAGTCCGAAGTTAAGCAACGAATCTGCACAATTTTCCCCTTCCTAATTTGCATGCATGCATTAGCTTCATCTTATTTCTTTTTCTCGGCTTGTCCACTGTCAACTAGCAGTTAGTAATTAGCAGCTACTAATCATATACATGCAAAAAAATGAAATTGATGATGTCATCAAAGATTCTTTCCAATGCAAAAATTCAAAATATTTTGTAGCTCAAACCGTCGCTCCGATTGAAAAACCGTTTTCATATAAAAGATTCGTCGCGAGAAGATCTTTGAAACAAGATCCCATATTAATATGTTTCAACGTATTTTTGGGTCAAAAGTTATCAGGCTCAACCTAAGTAAGTTATCACGTCTCTGGTTCATAAGTTACCATCTTGTTTATATAGAAATTGTCAGGGGCATAAAAATGGTCAACCAACCTTCTTCCAAGGTGCAAACGAACCAGAGGAAATAAATAGGTGATGTCATCCTAGATTCCCCCCTATTTCAATACTTCAAAATGTTGTGTAGCTCAAACCGTCGGTCATATTAAAAATCCATTTTCACATAAAATATTTTCATGCGGCTGGCAGTGCAATATCGATTGTGGACGTCAGATAGAAGGGCTAGACACGGTTTGCAAGACCAAACGTCTAAATGCTACTTTTATGACCAACAGGAAGACACGGTCGACCACATCTTGCAACAATATGTGTTCTCGAGGCAAGTGTGGTACATATGCATGACCAGGATGGGATTGAGGATGGAGCTTTGCCCAACATATGAATCTCAATTGGTGCAATGGTGGACGGAAGCTAGAAAATGCATACATAAGCAAACTCGGAAATGATTTGACACATTCATAATGCTCATCTGTTGGACATTTTGAAAGCAGAGGAACGCGAGAGTGTTCGGATCGAGCCAAACTAAAAATGAATGGGAGACTGTGGACTTGATCTTCGACGATTTGAGGACTTGGGCTATGGCAGGAGCATTTGGAGGACGACCTATATCTGAGTAGTAGAGTAGCATAAGGAGTGGGGTGGAGGCTTGGTTGGGGTCGGCTTGTGACTACCAACTAGCGCAACTGTAAAACTCTTGTACACATTTTCTCCCTTCTATAAAACTAAGGTACACATTTGGCGTACCCTCGAAAAAAAAAACATAAAAGATTTGTTGCGATTAGACCTTCGAAACCAGATCCCATATTGATATGTTTCGAAGACTATCTTTCAGATCAAAAGTTACTGGGCCAGGCTAAGTAAGTTATCATGTATGTGATAACTAAGTTACATCTTGTTTATGTTGAAATTACCGGGGCATAAAAATGATCCTTCTACCTTCTCCCCATGTGCAAATGAATTAGAGGACAAAAAGCTGATGTCATCTTAGAATTTCCTCTATTTTAAAACTTTAAAATGTTTTGTAGTTCAAACCGCCAATCCAATCAAAAAAACCATTTTAACATAAAGATCCGTCATGACTAGAGCCTTGAAACTAGATCGCATGTTGGTATGTTACGACGTTTTTTCAGATCGAAAGTTACCACTAATGGGCTAAGTAATTTATCAGGCATGTGCTACATATGTTACCATGTTGCTTACATGGATATTAGGCATAAACCTGGTTTCTATAACCTCCTTATCATCTCAGGTTAAAGTTACTGCGATGTTTGTGCGTGAGTTATCACGTATACAATGCCTATATTACCAAACTATATACACAAATGTTATCGGGGTATGTTTTTAAACAACCCCATCGCAAAAGTTATCAGGACTGATGCACATAAGTTTTCAGGTCTGTGATGTGTAAAGTTACCATGTTATTCACACAATGGTTATCAGGGGATATTTCATCGACCCCCTTCCGCAAAGTTATCAGCATCGTGGCACATAAGTTATCAGGTCCGCGTTGTGTGAGTTACCATGCTATTCGCATAAAAGTTACCAAGGGATATTTCATTAACCACCGTTGCCTCCCCCCCACACACACACACATCGGCGGCAAAGTTACCAGGACAGGGGTACATAAGTTATCAGGTTTGCGATGAGTGAGTTACCATGCTATTAACATTAAAGTTGCCATGGGTACATTTTATCACCCCCTCGCCAAAGTTATCAGCACCGAGGCACATAGGTTATCAGGTCGGCGATGTGTGAGTTACCATGATATTCACGCAAAAGTTACCTAGGGATAAATCAGCCCCTCCCCCCATGCCAAAAAGTTATCAAAGACCTAGGTATATAAGTTATCAGGTCTGCAATATGTGAGTTACCATGCTATTCACATAGAAGTTATCAGGGGGATATTTCATCAACCATCCCTCCTCCCCCCCCCAGCGCCAAAGTAATCAGGACCGGGGTACATAAGTTATCAGGTATGTGATGTGTAAGTTACCATGTTGTGCATAAGAAAGCTAACGAGAGTATATTTCATCAACACACACCCCACCCCCTCCCCCCGCCTCCTCCGAGGTAGTGGAGGGAGCAGCCCCGCGCCTTCTTGATCGCGGGCGGCAACTCCTCGACGGTGAGACGGTGGTGGCGCAACGATGACGGTGGCGCGTGCGTGCGCCGGGACTGGCTGCATGGTGGGAACATTGGCTCCTCCTTGACCCGGTGTCCAATATAGACGCCACGATGGTGCGGGGGCAAGGCAGGCTCCTTCATGTGGAGTCATTGTCGGCTACATCATTAACACCATCCTCACCACCATTGAAGCATCCATGAAGACACGAGTCCAAATGTAGCACCCGTCAAAGACTCAGCCCTTGTGGATACACAAAACTTTCTCTAGCATGAGAAGTGATAAATTTAGTATGACAAGTTTGGATACTTTTGCATGAGCAGCCTGATTACTATAGCATGTACAACATGATAGCTTACCTTGTGCTATTGGGTAACAACATATTACATCTCGCGAGAAAATTGCTGACATGCATCTCATACTCGAGAAGGCATGCAACTTGTCTCGTAGAAGAATCTCATCCAGCGTGCCATGAGCAAAAACTAGTTTTAAAAGTCGAACTATTGATCCGATATTGACCTACATCTGCTATATTAAGTGCAATGCCCATTAAAGTGTTCCAAGATATATCAGTCTTATTTTCTCCACTTGAGTTATAGCGCAAAATGATGTACTAGACAAGGCTGAAAAAAACTTAGGAAATATCTCTATACTGATGCAATAGTAAACGAGGATAAAAAATGTTGATCTATATCTATCAAAACAAAAGCCCAAATGATAACGCCAACACATGTGGTACGTTTGCACTTCGCCCACACGCGTTGATACATGTTGTTTTTGTTTTGCACGAATCCTAAAAAAATATATTAGATTTTCAGTGCCACGTGGGCATTATCATGTGTGTGGGCGTTGAAGAGTTCGCCCACACGACCCGCAACACGCGGTTGCCAGCTGCGCCGTGTAGGCGAACCAATTTCTGTCCACACAGTTACCACATAGTCCATGCGTGTGTGGGTGAACTGATCTTCGCCCACACGATGCCTGTACGTTGTTAGATGGCAATTGCAGTTGCGCGTACATGGCATTGGCAACTAGATAAACACACATGACAATTATGATTCATTGCTAGATGGCAACTGTAGTTGTGCGTACGTGACAACTAGGTAAACACACATGGCAACTGTGATTAACCATACATGGCAACTATACTTGGACCACACGTGGCAGCTAGTTAATCATACATGACAACTATTGTTTGACCACGTCAGGCAAGTAGTTTATCACACATGGCAACTATAGGTCGAATACACGCGGCAACTACCGTTACTTAGACAGGGCAACTACATTTGCCACCCCGAGTGACTAAAGTTGTCATCCCCGGGGCAACTAAAGTGTCATCCCACGGGTGCACCAGGACGAGTCGGCAGATTTACTTCGTGCCACATACGCAGGGTGAGGATGAGTAGTAGTTTGTTGGTCGTGTGGCACGAAGTGGCTGCGCCCACACGTGTGGGCAATTTTAATTTTCCCCACACATGACCAATGTGGGCTGCCTCCTACTTATGCCACACACGACATGTGGGCGAATGTCTAATATGCCACACGTATGGGTGTTATCAACGTCCAAACAAAAGATGTGCTGAGGTTAGTTGGTTACGGGGCTACGCCATGCATATGGATTTTCATGTTCGAATCTTGGGTGAAGCATTCACGTAAGTAAATTTTTTCTCACCCCTGTGTTGTTTCCTTTTCCTGGCCCCACCCAACATGCATGTGATCGTGTCCAAATGTATGCAATCCTATTTTCACGTGGAGGTAAAAAAAACTGTGGGGACTAGCGTTCCGGAATCAGCGAAACCAATCGTACATGCGTTGAAGTCGGGGGAAAAGTTGTCGTGCGGCGCGCCGCGGGATCCGGATTGTGCGATAGGAGAACCATTCAGATCTGTTGTGAATTCCAGGTCGGGATCGTGCGGATCTCTTGCTAAATTCCTGCTGGCAGGAAATTACCTTTCTCGTTTCTTTTTTTTTGGCTGAGCAGTTGTTTAAAGTCTCATAAATAAGGAAAAATAACACACAAAAATCATGAATTATGAAAAATGTTCTTCGATTCCGAAAAAAGTCATCGAATTTGAAAAAATGTACATCAATTTTGAAAAAAGTTCATCGAAATATGAAAAAGTTCATCGATTTCAAAAAAAGTTCATCGAATACAAAAAAATCATCAAATTTGGGGAAATGTTCATCAACTTCAAAAAAATGCATCAAATTTGAAAAAAAAGTTCATCGATTTCGAAAAAAGTTCGCCAAATTTGAAAAAAAGATCATCAAATTTGAAAAATCTATTTTGAAAAAAGTTCGTCGAATATGAAAAAAACCACATCAATTTTGGAAAAATTTCATTGAATTTGATGAAAGTTCATGATATTCGAAAAAAGTTCGTGAACTTAACATCACGAATTTGAACGAGTTCGCGCATTTAAGAAAAAAAGGAAAAAAGAAACAAGAGAAAAAATGAATAAGAACCGCGACCTGGAGGAAGAATAAAAGAAAATAAGATGTATTTATGCACACCTGAGGTTGTGTCGTAGTGGTAAGTGTGCTGCTCTCTCCACCACGAGCTCTTGAGTTTGAACCCCGCCCGACACAGCGGTATGATGTGCGCTGGTACGTCCATTTTGCGTCATGCTTTTATATTAATATTTATTGTAGTATGGTTGTTACTATTACACATTATATCACAATACTTATGTCTATTCTTTTTTATTTTATAGGGACATTACATCTATGCCCCTAACTTGATCCCACTACTCAGATTTGCCCCTAATTTTGAAAGGTGCTTAAATTTGCCCCTCTGCCGTTAGTTGCCCTTATAGAAACGCCCTTTTGTGTCGTTACCGTCCGGTCAAAGGGCGTCAAAGGACTTTGACCGCCTCGAGAAAAATAGCAAAAAAATTCAAAAAAATCTGAAATTTTGTGGGATCGAGGACTCAAGTACGCAAGGTGCATGCAAATTTTCATGCTGTTTGGACACTCTAGGAGCTCATGGCAAAGGAAAAACAGTAAATATGTACGCCCATGAACAGTAAATTTAAAAAAATAGCAAGAAAATTCAAAAAATATGAATTTTTTTGGCATCGAAGATGCTCGGCTGCTCAAGGTGTGTGCAAAAATTTGTAGTGTTTGGATATTGTAGGTGCTCGTGGAGAAAAAAAACAAAATATGGCTCGAAAAAAACTTTGAAAAAAATACTTTTTTTGCTAGAGCTCCTCGCATGCCATTTCATAACACAATTTTGCACACACCTTGTGCAACCGATCATCTTGGATGCTAAAAAAATTCATGTTTTTTTGAATTTTCTTGCTATTTTATTTGAATTTACTATTCATAGGCATACCGATTTATTGTTTTCTCTTGGCATGAGCTCCTGGTATGTCTAAACATCACGAAAATTTGCACGCACCTTGCGCACCTAACTATCTTCGATGCCACAAAATTTTAGATTTTTTAGATTTTTTTGCTATTTTTTCAAGGTGGTCAAAGCCCTTTGATCGGACGGTAACGGTGCAGAAGGGCATTTCTATAAGAGTGCCTAACGGCAGAGGGGCAAATTTGAGCACCCTTCAAATTAGGGGAAAATCTGAGTAGTGGGATCAAGTTAGGGGCACAGGTGGAAATGGCCCTATTTTATAAGTTTTACATGAAGAGGGAGAATGTCGGCATCTGGAATCCTGGACTGGAAAAAGAGCAAATATTAGAGACTTATTCTGCACAACTCCAAAAGTCCTGAAACTTCACGGAGAGTCGTTTGGTAATTAATAAAAAATACTATTGGGCAAAGAAAGCACCAGAGGGGGGCCACCTGCCATCCCCAAGGGTGGAGGGCGTGCCCTACCCCCTGGGCGCACCCTCTGTCCTTGTAGGCCCCCTGGCAGGCCCCCGACGCCCATCTTCCGCTATATGGTGTGTTTTGACCTAAAAAAAATAGGAAGGAAGCTTTCGGGACGAAGCGCCGCCGTCTCGAGGCGGAACCTTGGCAAGAGCAATCTAGGGCTCTAGCGGAGCTGTTCTGCCGGGGACACATCCCTCCGGGAGGGGAAAATCATCACCATCGATCCTCTCATCGAGAGGGGGTCAATCTCCATCAACATCTTCACTAGCACTATCTCCTCTAAAACCCTAGTTCATCTCTTGTATCCGATCTTTGTCTCAAAACCTCAGATTGGTACCTGTGGGTTGCTAGTAGTGTTGATTACTCCTTGTAGTTGATGCTAGTTGGTTTATTCGGTGGAAGATCATATGTTCAGATCCTTAATGATAATTGATACTCCTCTGATTATGAATATGAATATGCTTTGTGAGTAGTTATGTTTGTTCCTGAGGATATGGGAGAAGTCTTGTTATAAGTAATCATGTGAATTTGGTATTCGTTTGATATTTTGATGAGATGTATGTTGTCTTTCCTCTAGTGGTGTTATGTGAACGTCGACTACATGACACTTCACCATGATTTAGGCCTAGGGGAAGGCATTGAGAAGTAATAAGTGGATGATGGGTTGCTAGAGAGACAGAAGCTTAAACCCTATAGTTATGCGTTGTTTCGTAAGGGGCTGATTTGGATCCATATGTTTCATGTTATGGTTAGATTTATCTTAATTCTTCTTTCGTAGTTGCGGATGCTTGCGAGAGGGGTTAACCGTAAGTGGGAGGCTTGTCCAAGGAAGGGCAGCACCCAAGCACCGGTCCACCCACATATCAAATTATCAAAGTAACGAACGCGAATCATATGAGCATGATGAAAACTAACTGGATAAAAAATTTCATGTGTCCTCGGGAGCGCTTTTCTTTATATAAGAGTTCGTCCAGGCTTGCCCTTTGCTACAAAAAGGATTGGGCCACCTTGCTGCACCTTGTTTACTATTGTTACTTGTTACCCGTTACGAATTATGTTATCACACAACTATCTGTTATCGATAATTTCAGTGCTTGCAGATAATACCTTGCTAAAAACCGCTTGTCATTTCCTTATGCTCCTCGTTGGGTTCGACACTCTTACTTATCGAAAGGACTACGATAGATCCCCTATACTTGTGGGTCATCAGGACTCTTTTCTGGCGCCGTTGCTGGGAGTGAAGCGCCCTTGGTAAGTGGAATTTGGTAAGGAAACATTTATATAGTGTGCTAAAATTTACTGTCACTTGTTACTATGGAAAATAATCCTTTGAGGGGCTTGTTCGGGGTATTTTCACCTCGATCAAAAGAGCAAAGAGTTGCTCCTCAACCTACTGCACCTACTATAAATATTTATTATGAAATTTCTTCGTGTATGATAGAGAAACTGCTAGCTAATCCTTATGCAGGAGATGGGACATTACATCCTGATATGCACCTAATCTATGTGGATGAAGTTTGTGGATTATTTAAGCTTGCAGGTATGCCCGAGGATGTTGTCAAGAAGAAGATATTCCCTTTATCTTTGAAGGGAAATACATTGACATGGTTTAGGCTATGTGATGATATTGGATCATGAAACTACAACTGATTGAAATTGGAATTTCATCAAAAGTTTTATCCTATGCATCTGGTTCATCGTGATTATAATTATATATATAATTTTTGGCCTCGTGAAGGATAAAGTATCGCTCAAGCTTGGGGGAGGCTTAAGTCAATGTTATATTCATGCCCCAATCATGAGCTCCTAAGAGAAATTATTATTTGAAACTTTTATGCTCGGCTTTCTCATAATGATCGATCCATGCTCGATACTTCTTGTACTGGTTCTTATATGAGGAAGGATATCGAATTCAAATGGGATTTATTGGAAAGAATTAAACACAACTCTGAAGATTGGGAACTCGACGAAGGTAAGGATTCAAGCATAAACCTCAAGTTTGATTGTGTTAAATCTTTTATGGATACTAATGCTTTTCGTGATTTTAGCACTAAATATGGACTTGACTATGAGATAGTAGCTTCTTTCTGTGAATCTTTTGCTACTCATGTTGATCTCCCTAAGTATAAAGTGGTTTAAATATCATCCTCTCATTAAAGTTAAAGTAGCAGTACCTATTAAAGTTGAAGAAGAAACTATTACTTATAATGTTGATTCTATTGTTCCTACTACTTATATTGAGAAACCGCCTTTTCCTGTTAGAATAAAGGATCATGCTAAAGCTTCAACTGTGGTTCGTAAGAGTTATACTAGAACACCTACACCCCCTGAACAAATTAAAGTTGAACCTAGTATTGGTATGGTTAAAGATCTCTTGGTTGATAATATTGATGGGCATGTTATTTATTTCTATGATGAAGCTGCTAGGATTGCTAAACTCGATACTAAAGATAAAAATAGACCTGTTGTTGGCATGACTGTTGTTTCTGTTAAAATAGGAGATCATTGTTATCATGGCTTATGTGATGTGGGTGCTAGTGTGAGTGCAATTCCTTTTACCTTATATCAAGAAATTATGAATGATATTGCACCTGCTGAGATAGAAGCTATTGATGTTACTATTAAGCTTGCCAATAGAGATACTATATCACCAATTGGGATAGTTAGAGATGTTGAAGTCTTGTGTGGGAAAATAAAATACCCTACTGATTTTCTTGTTCTTGCTTCCGCACAAGATGATTTTTGTCCCATTATATATGGTAGACCTTTCTTGAATACTGTTAATGCTAAGATAGACTGCAAGAAAGATATTGTTACTGTTGGTTTAGGGGATATGTCTCATGATTTTAATTTCTCTAAATTTCGTAGACAACCCCAAGATAAAGAATTGCCTAGTAAGGATGAAATTATTGGTCTTGCTTCCATTGCCGTGCCTCCTACTGATCCTTTAGAACAATATTTGCTAGACCATGAAAATGATATGTTTATGATTGAAAGAAGGGAAGTAGATGAAATATTCTTTAATCAAGGACCTATTTTGAAACATAATTTGCCTGTAGAAATCCTTGGGGATCCTCCTCCACCCAAGGGTGATCCCGTGCTTGAGCTTAAACAATTACATGACACTTTGAAATATGCTTATCTTGATGAAAAGAAGATACATCATGTTATTATTAGTGCTAACCTTTCAGAGCATGAAGAAAAGAATTTATTGAAAACTCTAAAGAAGCACCGTGCCACTATTGGGTATACTCTTGATGATCTTAAGGGCATTAGTCCCACTCTATGCCAGCACAAAATTAATTTGGAGGCCGATGCTAAACCAGTTGTTGATCACCAACGAAGGTTAAATCCTAAGATGAAAGAAGTGGTAAGAAATGAAATACAAAAGCTTCTGGAAGGAGGTATAATTTATCCTATTGCTGATAGTAGATGGGTAAGTCCTGTTCATTGTGTCCCTAAGAAGGGAGGTATTACTGTTGTTCCTAATGATAAGAATGAATTGATTCCACAAAGAATTGTTACATGTTATAGAATGGTAATTGATTTTCACAAATTGAACAAAGCTACTAGAAAAGATCATTACCCTCTACCTTTTATTGATCAAATGCTAGAAATACTATCCAAACATACACATTTTTGCTTTCCAGATGGTTATTCTGGTTTCTCTCAAATACCTGTGTCAAAAGATGATCAGGCAAAGACCACTTTTACTTGCCCTTTCGGTACCTTTGCTTATAGACGTATGCCTTTTGGTTTATGCAATGCACCTTCTACCTTTTTTAAAGATGTATGACTGCTATATTCTCTGACTTTTGTGAAAAGATTGTTGAGGTTTTCATGGATGATTTCTCAATTTACGGAACTTCTTCTGATGATTGCTTAAGCAACCTTGATCGAGTTTTGCAGAGATGTGAAGAAACTAATCTTGTCTTGAATTGGAAGGAGTGTCACTTTATGGTTAATGAAGGTACTGTCTTGGGGCATAAAATTTCTGAAAGAGGTATTGAAGTTGATAAAGCTAAAGTAGATGCTATTGAAAAGATGCCGTGTCCTAAAGATATCAAAGGTATAAGAAGTTTCCTTGGTCATGTTGGTTTCCATAGGAGGTTTATTAAAGACTTTTCTAAACTTTCTAGGCCTCTCACTAATCTTTTGCAAAAAGATGTTCCTTTTGTTTTTTATGATGATTGTGTAGAAGCATTTGAAATACTTAAGAAGGCCTTGATTTCTGCACCTATTGTTCAGCCACCTGATTGGAATTTACCCTTTGAAATTATGTGTGATGCTAGTGATTATGCTATTGGTGTTGTTCAAGGGCAAAGAGTTGATAAGAAATTGAATGTTAATCATTATGCTAGTAAAACTCTAGACAGTGCCGAGAGAAATTATGCTACTGCTGAAAAGGAATTTTTAGCATTTGTTTTTGCTTGTGATAAGTTCAAATCTTATATTGTTGATTCCAAAGTAACTATTCACACTGATCGTGCAGCTATTAAATATCTTATGAAAAAGAAAGATGACCTAGACTTATTAGATGGGTTCTCTTGCTACAAGAATTTTTATTTGCATATTATTGATAGAAAGGGAGGTGAGAACCCCCGTTGCAAACAACTTGCCTAGGTTAAGAAATGTTCTTGATGAACCACTGCCTATTGATGATAGCTTCCCTGATGAGCAATTAGTTGTCGTAAATGCTTCTTGTAATACTCCTTGGTACGCTAACTATGCTAATTACATTGTTGCTAAATTTATACCACCTAGTTTCACATACCAACAAAAGAAAAAGTGTTTCTATGATTTAAGACATTACTTTTGGGATGACCCACACCTTTATAAAGAAGGAGTAGATGGTGTTATTAGACATTGTGTACCTGAGCATGAATAGGAACAGATCCTACACAAGTGCCACTCCGAGGCTTACGAAGGACACCACGCTGGAGATAGAACTACACATAAGGTATTGCAGTCCAGTTTTTATTGTCCTACTCTCTTCAAGGATGCTCGTAAGTTTGTCTTGTCTTGTGATGAATGCCAGAGAATTGGTAATATTAGTAGACATCAAGAAATGCCTATGAATTATTCACTTGTTATTGAACCATTTGATGTTTGGGGCTTTAATTATATGGGGCCTTTTCCTTCCTCTAATGGGTATACACATATTCTAGTTGTTGTTGATTACATTACTAAGTGGGTAGAAGCTATTCCAACTAGTAGTGCTGATCATAACACCTCTATTAAGATGCTTAAAGAAGTTATTTTTCCGAGGTTTGGAGTCCCTAGATATTTAATGACTGATGGTGGTTCACATTTTATTGATGGTGCTTTTCATAAAATGCTTGCTAAGTATGATGTTAACCATAGAATTGCATCCCCATATCACCCTTAGTCTAGTGGCCAAGTAGAATTGAGAAATAGAGAGATTAAATTGATTTTGCAAAAGCTTGTTAATAGATCTAGAAAGAATTGGTCTAAGAAACTTGATGATGCATTATGTGCTTATAGAACTGCTTATAAAAATCCTATGGGTATGTCTTCGTATAAAATGGTTTATGGAAAGGTTTGTCACTTACCTCTCGAACTAGAACATAAGGCATATTGGGCTATTAAAGAGCTCAGTTATGATTTCAAACTTGCCGGTGAGAAGAGGTTATTTGACATTAGCTCGCTTGATGAATGGAGAACCCAATTTTATGAGAATGCCAAGTTGTTTAAAGAAAAGGTTAAAAGATGGCATGACAAGAGGACACAAAAGCGTGAGTTTAATGTAGGTGATCATGTTTTTTGCTATACAACTCTCTCTTAAGATTTTTATGCAGGAAAACTTCTCTCCAAATGGGAAGGTCCTTACATTATCGAGGAGGTCTATGTTCCGGTGCCATAAAAATCAACAACGCCGAAGGCACGAGTCCGAAGGTGGTAAATGGTCAAAGAATCAAACATTATATCTCAGGTAATCCCATAAATGTTGAGACCAATATAATTGACACCGTAACACCGTAGGAGTACATAAGGGACACTTTCCAGAATGTTTCAAACTCTGAAAAGGAATAGGTATGTGGTACGGTAAGTTAGACTCCAAAACTGTTCTAATATCAATTTTCTCTATTTTGGAATATTAAAAAAAATAGGAAAATTAAAAGTAGTCCGAAAGATACACGAGGAGGCCACAAGGGTGGAGGGCGCGCCCTACCCCCTTGGGGGGCACTGTAGGTGTCAAAACCGGCGGGTCTCGGGTAGGGGTCCCGAACTGTGCGTCTAAGGTCGACGGTAACTGGAGACGGGGGACACGATGTTTACCTAGGTTCGGGCCCTCTCTATGGAGGTAATATCCTACTTCCTGCTTGATTGATCTTGATGAATATGAGTATTACAAGAGTTGATCTACCACGAGATCGTAATGGCTAAACCCTAGAAGTCTAGCCTATGGGATTATGATGATTGTGTCCTATGGACTAAACCCTCTGGTTTATATAGACACCAGAGGGGCTAGGGTTGTACAAAGTCGGTTACAGAGAAAGGAATCTACATATCCGAATCACCAAGCTTGCCTTCCGCGCAAAGGAGAATCCCATCCGGGCACGGGAAGAAGTCTTCTGTCTTGTATCTTCATAGCCCAATAGCCCGGCCCATGTATATAGTCCGGCTGTCCGAGGACCCCTTAATCCAGTACTCCCTCAGTAGCCCCTGAACCAGGCTTCAATGACGATGAGTCCGGCGCGTAGATTGTCTTCGGCATTGCAAGGCGGGTTCCTTCTCCGAATACTCCAAAATAGTCTTCGAACACAAGAATCGTGTCCGGCTCTGCAAAACAAGTACCACACACAACCGTATAGAGTATAATATTTCACGAGTCCAATCCACTGGCAACTTTTTCTAGCATGACATCACGTCACTGTCCGGCCATTATTCGAACCATTTTTAGCCTGCCACTCCATATTTTGAGGTGCGGTTTCATTGGCACGTCTTGTCAAAGCAGAGATCGTGTCCCCTTATTGCGGGATTCTCATCAATACAAGTGTGGGTAACCCAACTGTGCCATACGCACGGCCCTTGGGGAATAGACAAGTTTTAAGGAGAGTGGGGAGGCGCATAATATTCACTGCCTTTATAAAGGAATAAGGATTCACCCCTTTTTCACCCACGCCTTCTCCTTCCTTTGCCCATCCATTCTCGAGCTCCAGTGCCCAAGCTTTCACCTTCTCCGTCCAAAAAAGCACTCCAACCATGTCCAGATCCGGAGCAGGAGGCAAGTGGATGGCCTCCTCTGTCAAGGAGAAGGACATCACGAAGCTCCGAGAAGCCATGTATCTGGTCAAGGAAATCGTCCATCGGCTTCCGGCCAAGGGACAAATCGTCCCCACCTCGGAGCCCTAGGAGAGGGTGGTGTTCATCTCACACTTCGTCCGCGGGCTGGGATTCCCTCTCCACCCGTTTGTCCATGGACTCATGCTCTACTACGGGATGGACTTCCATGATCTGGGCCCCAACTCCATCCTCAACATCTCAGCATTTATTGTCGTGTGCGAGGCCTTCCTCCACATCCCACCTCACTTTGGGCTATGGCTGAAGACCTTCAATGTGAAGCCAAAGGTGGTGAGCGGTCAGCAAGCAGAGTGTGGAAGCGCCATGGTGGGCAAAATGCCCAATGTCACCTGGCCCGACGGCTCCTTCATGGAGACCGTCAAAGGGTGGCAGTCGGGGTGGTTTTACATCACAGAGCCACGCGGCACCAACTGGGCAGCGGCTCCCGCATTCCGGTCCGGAGTCCCGATGCAGCTTACCTCCTGGCAAGAGAAAGGCCTGACCTGGTCTTCCTCTGACGAGCTGATGGTGCTCCAGACGCGCGTTCAGAACATGATAAACCACAAAATCAAGCTCATCAACGTGATCCAGGTGATGCTTGTTCGCCGGATCCTTCCGTGCTAAAGCCGGACTTGCCATCTATGGGAGTTCGATCCGGCCAAGCACCAGACCCTACTGGAGCTCTTCGACATGACGCATGAAGACATCTGGAAGGTGCTCTTCAAGGCCAACAAGGCGTCGCCGCCCATGACCGAGGATCGCGGGCACGATCTAACTCACCCTGCTAATCTGGTAAGTTCTTTCATGTTTTCAAGGTATATCCTTTACTTGTATATTAGAGGAAGGCATCTAAGCCTCCTTATTAATTTTTCAGACCTGGACAGAGATGGCGGAGCGGATTAACTATCCGGCTCCGTTGCCCGAAGACCTAGCAATCCCGCTTCTGATGAAGATGCTGGTTTTGGCGCCTTATCAGGTGCCGGAGAAGAAGGCCAAGGGGACCAGAGGTGGTCTCGTCGCAAGGGCAATTCAGACGTAACGTCTGAAGAGGCCAAGGCCCACTCCTCCGCCGCCGATGACGACGAGGAAGAGGAGGAGGAAGAAGAAAGCCATTCCCCCCTGTAGGGGGGAGGAAGAAGAGGACGACCTCCATGTGTCTGGAAGCCGAGGCACCCAAGAAGGGGAAAACCTCCCTTCCGGACAGCTCCGCAGCGGCCACTGACAGCAACTGGGAGTGGGAGCCCAGGGACAAGCCCCTGGCCAAATCGTAAGTGTTCGGACACGTGTATATATCTGGCCTCTTTATTTCATTGTTTTAATGTGCTGAATTATGTATTTACAGTCCGGCTCGATCCAACCTCGAGCTATCCTCCTCTTCGGAGGGTTCGCCGGATCCAGAGGCGATGGATAGCGGGTCCCTTCCGGTGGCCTCCCCCAAGGCCGTGGACAACACCGAGGTGACGTCTCGAGGGATCCCACTCCAGGGAGAGGCTCAGGAGGCCATCTTGGCGGCGCCGGAGGCTGAAACCTCGGTTGCCGAACACATGGGGGTACAAACCCCCATGGACACCGATGATGGGGGCCATATCCAATTTGGCCCTCGGCCGAATACAATTCCGGAGACCCATGTGGCTCCGGAATCAGGTAGGTCGCCTCTTTTGAAAGAGGGAGGTGTGCCTACTCCACCGGTGACCTCTGTCCATCCACAGGCACCAGACAGTTTACTGGAAGCGCTGCAAGCTGCTTCCAATTTTGACGAACACTGTACCCTTACGGGTATGGTGATTGAGAGGATCCGGTCCGTGAAGAGCAGACTGACCGAAGCGTGCACAAGCCTTCTAATAGGCTTTGAGGTAAGTAACACAACTATAAAAAGAATGTCACAATATAGACAGTAGCCCTGATACTCTGTCCGGTGTTCGGAAAGAAAAGCCGAACAGAGGATCAAATAATTTTTGTAGGAGTCTAACTTAATATGTCTTATGTGAATAAGCAGGCATCGCTGCTGGCCGTGACCTCGCATACTGCGGAGGTCTCCAGACTAAAGAAAAGTCTGGAGCGGACCGAGGAGGAGCTTGGCCGTGTTAAAAAGCAGCTCGAGGATAGCCGAGGTATGCAATAATCTTGTATACAGTCAGGAAGGATGAATAAATTATAGTGGCTGAACTGCCATTTTATTTGTTAGGAGCAGCGACCGAGGTGGAAACTCTCAAGAAGGCGCTGGCCGAGGCCGAGGAGAAAGCGGCCAAGGAGAAGGCCGCCTGTGAGAAGCACGAGGCTAGGGTCAGCGAGGTCCAGCAGAAGCTCCAGGACGCCGTCAAGAAGTGCGAGTCCTTGGAGCGCGACCTTGCAGATCAAAAGTTCGAACTGGACAAGGCTGTCCAGAACGCACACGATGCCCGAGTTGAAGCCCAAGGCGCCCTCCAAGAAATCCAGGAGGCCAGGAAAATCGCGGCGGGTAAGGCTTTGATGTCTACTATGCAACCTTCTTCTTGTAGATGTTGTTGGGCCTACAAGTGCAGAGGTTTGTAGGACAGTAGCAAATTTCCCTCAAGTGGATGACCTAAGGTTTATCAATCCATGGGAGGCGTAGGATGAAGATGGTCTCTCTCAAACAACCCTGCAACCAAATAACAAAGAGTCTCTTGTGTCCCCAACACACCCAATACAATGGTAAATTGTATAGGTGCACTAGTTCGGCGAAGAGATGGTGATACAAGAGCAATATGGATGGTAGATATAGGTTTTTGTAATCTGAAATTATAAAAACAGCGAGGTAACTAATGATAAAAGTGAGCACAAACGGTATTGCAATGCTAGGAAACAAGGCCTAAGGTTCATACTTTCACTAGGGTAAGTTCTCTCAACAATAATAACATAACTGGATCATATAACTATCCCTCAACATGCAACAAAGAGTCACTCCAAAGTCACTAATAGCGGAGAACAAACAAAGAGATTATTGTAGGGTACGAAACCACCTCAAAGTTATCCTTTCTGATCAATCTATTCAAGAGTCCATAGTAAAATAACGCGAAGCTATTCTTTCCGTTCGATCTATCATAGAGTTCGTACTAGAATAACACCTTAAGACACAAATCAACCAAAACCCTAATTTCACCTAGATACTGCAATGTCACCTCAAGTATCTGTAGGTATGATTATATGATATGCATCACACAATCTCAGATTCATCTATTCAAACCAACAAAAAGTACCTCAAAGAGTGCCCCAAAGTTTCTACCGGAGAGTCAAGACGAAAACGTGTGCCAACCCCTATGCATAAGTTCACAAGGTCACTGAACCTGCAAGTTGATCACCAAAACGTACATCAAGTAGATCACGTGAATATCCCATTGTCACCACAGATAAGCACATACAAGACATACATCAAGTGTTCTCAAATCCTTAAAGACTCAATCCGATAAGATAACTTCAAAGGGAAAACTCAATCCATTACAAGAGAGTAGAGGGGGAGAAACATCATAAGATCCAACTATAATAGCAAAGCTCGCGATACATCAAGATCATGCCAAATCAAGAACACGAGAGAGAGAGAGATCAAACACATAGCTACTGGTACATACCCTCAGCCCCGAGGGTGAACTACTCCCTCCTCATCATGAAGAGCACCAGGATGATGAAGATGGCCACCGGTGAGGGATCCCCTCTCCGGCATGGTGCCGGAACAGGATCCCGATTGGTTTTTGGTGGCTACAGAGGCTTGCGGCGGCGGAACTCCCGATCTATTGTGCTCCTCGATGTTTTCAGGATATATGAGTATATATAGGCGAAAGAAGTCGGTCAGGGGAGCGACGAGGGGCCCATGAGGGTGGGGGCGCCCCTAGGGGGTAGGGCGCGCCCTGGACCCTCGTGGCCACCTCGTTGCTTCCCCGACGTCCACTCCAAGTCTCCTAGATTGCGTTTGTTCCAAAAACGATTCTCTCGAAGGTTTCATTCCATTTGGACTCCGTTTGATATTCCTTTTTTGTGAAACACTGAAATAGGAAAAAAACAGCAATTTGCATTGGGCCTCTGGTTAATAGGTTAGTCCCAAAAATAATATAAAAGTGCATAATAAAGCCCATTAAACATCCAAAACAGATAATATAATAGCATGGAACAATAAAAAATTATAGATACGTTGGAGGCGTATCAAGCATCCCCAAGCTTAATTCCTGCTCGTCCTTGAGTAGGTAAATGATAAAAACAGAATTTTTGATGTGGAATGCTACCTAACATAATTTTCAATGTAATCTTCTTTATTGTGGCATGAATGTTCAGATCCAAAATATTCAGATAAGAGTAGTTCGGACTTGCTTGACGGTGTCTGGGAGCTTGACTGCCGAATTGAGGTTCTGCCTAAAAAGGCTGCTCTGTACTTCTGCTGCAAGGTCAGTTGTGTGCTCCTCAGTACGGAGGGAGCGTTCCATTTTTCCATTGACCGTTATGACACTGTGTGGACCGGGCATCTTGAGCTTGAGGTAGGCATAGTGCGGCACCGCATTGAATCGAGTGAATGCGGTTCGTCCGAGCAGTGCGGGATAGCCACTGCAGAAGGGGACGATATCGAAGATCATTCTTCGCTTCAGAAATTGTCCGGGGATCCGAAGACCACTTCCAGTGTGATTGAGCCCGTACAACAGGCCTTTACACCTGGTATGACACCTTTAAAGGTGGTTTTAGTGGGTTTGATCCTTAAGGGATCGATACCCATTTTGCGCACTGTATCCTTATAAAGCAGGTTCAGGCTGCTGCCACCGTCCATGATGGAACCCATCAATAAATGGGTCAAGGACCAGTGCGGCTGAATCGCCATGACAGATACTGGTCGGATGATCCCTGCGATCAAAAGTGATCGGGCAGGATGACCATGGATTGAACTTTGGGGTGACTGGCTCTATCGTGTAGACGTCCCTGAGTGCGCGCTTGCGTTCCCTCTTGGGGATATGGGTAGCATATATATCATGTTCACCGTTTTGACTTGGAGGGGGGGACTTCTTCTGTCCCCCTGTGTTCGGTGGCCGGGCTCCTCATCGTCATTCTCGCTTTGGGACCCCTTTTCCTTGTTCTCGTCATTTAACTTGCCGACCTGTTTGAAGACCCAACACTCTCTGTTGGTATGATTGGCCGGTTTATCAGGGGTGCCGTGGATTTGACATGGACGATCGAGTATGCGGTCCAAACTGGACGTGCCCAGATTGTTTCTTTTGTACGGCTTCTTCCGCTGACCGGACTTAGAGCCATAGAATCCGGCGTTGACTGCCGTGTCTTCGGTGTTGTCACCGTTGTTTCGACGCTTGTGTCTATTGCATCGGGGCTTGCCGTTGCTGTTACTGGCTTCAGAAGTTCCCGGTTCTCCTGTGTTGTTATTGCTACGGGCTGGCCAGCTATCTTTGCCTGCACAAAAGCGGGTCATGAGTGCTGTGAGGGCTGCCATGGACTCCGACTTTTCTTGGCCGAGGTGTCGGGGGAGCCATTCGTCATGGATGCTGTGTTTAAAGGCCGCTAGGGCTTCAACATCCGGACAGTCGACAATCTGGTTCTTTTTAGTTAAGTACCTAGTCCAGAATTTTCTGGCTGACTCTCCGGGCTGTTGAACTATGTGACTTAAGTCGTCGGCATCCGGAGGTCGGACATATGTGCCTTGGAAGTTGTGGAGGAAAGCATCCTCCAAGTCCTCCCAGCTCCCAATGGAGTTTTTAGGCAGGTTGTTCAACCAATACCTGGCTGGTCCCTTGAGTTTGAGCGGGAGGTATTTGATGGCGTGAAGATCATCACTGCGGGCCATGTGAATGGAGAAGAAAATCCTCAATCCATACCGCGGGGTCTGTTGTGCCATCATATGATTCGATGTTCACGGGTTTAAACCCTTCTGGGAATTCATGTTCCATTACTTCATCAGTGAAGCAAAGGGGGTGTGCGGCGCCTCTATATTGGGCCAAATCGTGACGTAGCTCGGATGGAGTTCATCTATGGTTTTCGACCCGGACATGATTATGTTTGTCACATCCAGCTGGATGGCCATCGTCGTGCATCGGGGCATGCCCCCACGATCCATAGATTGATATGTTCTGTCCTGCTCTATTTTCCAGGTCATGCCGCAGGTCATGTGTGTATCCCCGAGCTGTTGTATTTCTGTTTCTATGGCGAGGTAGTGCAGGCTGGTGTTCGGCTCGAGGTGCCGCTTTGCACGCGGCCGGTCAGCCGCATTATGTGCTGGTAGGACAGGCTCCAGCGCCTCGTCATCGAACTATGTTAACAGTTTACACTTCGGGTAGCTTTTGGTTGGGCGCTCGAGGCCATATTCTTCGGCTGCTAGGACGTCAGTCCATCTATCATTGAGTAGATCTTGATCAGCTCAAAGCTGCTGTTGCTTCTCTTTCAGGCTCCTTGCAATATCAATTAGCTGGTGCTTAAAGCGCTCCTGTTCGGGAGGCTCCTCAGACACGATAAAATCTTCATCACCAAGGCTCACCTTGTTCTCGGAGAGCGGAAGGTAGTTGCTGTCCTCCGAGTCTTCATTCAAGGCTTGTTCGTCAGGGCTGACTCGCCCGTCTTCCTGTTCGTCCTGTTCGGAGGTTAGCTCCACGGGGTCTTCATTGTCTTCGGCGTCGTCCAGAGTATTGTTTTCTCCTGTGACGGTATTGCTGTGTTTACCATGACGTGAATTAAAGCGCCGCCGCCGACGCCGATGTTTTGGCTGTATGTCAGGAGGCTTATCCTTGACTAGATTTTCATTGTCGCCGTTGTTCTCTTTGGGTGTATCCACCATGTATACGTCATACGAGGAAGTGGCTGTCCAGAGCCCTGTAAGAGGTGGTTTTTGTGCCTGCTCCTCTCCGGCATCGTCGTCCATACCGTCGATGTCTTCGGAGTCGTAGTCGATCATGTCGGTTAAGTCCTTGACAGTGGCTATGTAGTAGGTGGTGGGTGGGAAGCGAAATTCTCCGTCATCAACTTCGAATTCAAGCCGGAAATAATTCGGCCGCGAGTCTCCTGACAAGGAGAGGGCTTTTAGTGAGTTTAGCACATCGCCAAAAGGCGAGTGTCGGAAGATGTCCACGGAGCAGAACTCAAGAATCGGTGCCTGATCAGGCTCGATGGGAATGGATGTACGCGGTTCAGAACCTATGGCCGGAGACGAATCCGAGGTTCCGATGACACAGGGCCCACTCGAGGTTGGATCTGTGTGCGACTCTTTTGCCACCGAGTCTACGGCTTCCAGGGTAGGGTTGAGCATCCCGTCCTCGGGTGGCGCAATATGCTCCGGATCTAGGGCCAGATCGGTTATAGGTGCTATCTCCTACACACGTCCGATGACAGATTTAGGTCATGTTCATCGCGGTGGCAGGGAGCAGCCGTCATGGGCTCGAATCCGTCGAAGATCAAGTCTCCGCGGATATCGGCCATGTAACTTAAGCTTCCAAATCTGACTTGATGGCCAGGGGCGTAGCTGTCGATCTCCTCCAGATGACCAAGTGAGTTGGCCCGCAGCGCGAAGCCGCCGAATACGAAGCTCTATCCAGGGAGGAAAATCTCCCCCTGGACTACGTCGTTGTAGATGATTGAAGGAGCCATCAAACCTTTTGGTGACATCATAGCGAAACTCTCAATGAAAGCACCAATGTCGGTGTCAAAACTGGCGGATCTCGGGTAGGGGGTCCCGAACTGTGCGTTTAAGGTCGATGGTAACAGGAGACGGGGGACACGATGTTTACCCAGGTTTGGGCCCTCTCTATGGAGGTAATACCCTACTTCCTGCTTGATTGATCTTGATGAATATGAGTATTACAAGAGTTGATCTACCATGAGATCGTAATGGCTAAACCCTAGAAGTCTAGCCTATGGGATTATGATGATTGTGTCCTATGGACTAAACCCTCCGGTTTATATAGACAACGACGGGGGCCAGGGTTGTACAAAGTTGGTTACAGAGGAAGGAATCTACATAGCCGAATCACCAAGCTTGCCTTCCACGCAAAGGAGAATCCCATCCGGACACGGGAAGAAGTCTTCTGTCTTGTATCTTCATAGCCCAACAGTCCGGCCCATGTATATAGTCCGGCTGTCCGAGGACCCCTTAATCCAGGACTCCCTCAGGCACCCCCTTCCTTGTGGCCACCTCGTGTGCCCTCCCGACTCCATTTTCTTGCACAATACTTCTTTTGCTTGGTAAAAGTTCATTATATAATCTCTCGGAGGTTTTGACCACCGTACCATGACAAAATACTTTGTTTTTGTTTTGAGCTATTTCTGCAGCAGATTTAGTGCAAGATGTCTTCTCAAGAGTCGGTCGGGGAGAGTCGGGTATATCACCCGACACCAGGGCCAAGAGCAAACAGCGAAGTTGACCACTTTGGGCCATCAACGGAGGAAGAGATGGAGGCCGACTTGAAAAGGGTGGATGCCATGGAGGAGGATCAAGAAGTTACCTCTTGTCTTCAAGCTAGATTCATGCTGGAGGAACTTCAGAGCTTAGCAATACAAAATTCGGTCATTCCTCCCAATGCTAGATTTCTCTCTTACGAAAATATGAAAAAGAGGGTTGCTTTTTCTCCTGCAGCTATGAAATATCCATGGGTGAATGGAGCTTTAGCCGTCACGAGTAAACTCCGCAAGGAAGTAATGGATCTTAAGCAGCAAATTAATAAGCTTGAGGGAGAGAATCTCATCCTAAGGGCCATCATCGCCAAGAATATCACATCACCACCTCCGAAGAAAGAGACATAAATACATGGGTATGGGCACTCCCCTTGGCAACTGCCAAGCTTGGGGGAGGTGCCCCGGTATCGTATCACCATCACACCTCTATCTTTATCATTTTTCTTAGTTTGATCCTTTTGGTTATATCTTGATCTAGTAGAATAAAGATTTAGTATGATCTAGCTTTGAGTTTTGTTTCAATCTCTATCTATGTAATCGAGTCCGTGAGTTATATATAATAAAGAGTAGTTTTGAGTTGAGGGCTTAGCTATCTTGCTATGATCTTGAGGGAATTAAAGAAGAGAATAAAAAGATCATATATTGATCTTATGGAGAGTAATGACTTCACATATAAAGAGTATGAAGAATATTTTTTTCAGAGTTGATAAACATAGTTTTGGTCATTGTTGCAATTAATAGGAAGTAATAAAGAAAGAGAGGCTTCACATATAAATACACTATCTTGGACATCTTTTATAATTGTGAGCATTCATCAAAATATGACATGCTAAAAAGTTGATGTTGGACAAGGAAGACAAGATAATGGGTTATGTTTTCTTATATCCGAATAGAAGTTATATTGTCATGGATCATCCAACATATTGAGCTCGCCTTTCTCTCTCATGCTAGCCAAATTCTTTGCACCAAGTAGAGATACTACTTGTGCTTCCAAACATCCCTTAAACCAGTTTTTCCATGAGAGTCCAGCATACCTAGCTATGGATTGAGTAAGATCCTTCAAGTAAGTTGTCATCGGTGCAAGCAATAAAAATTGCCCTCTAAATATGTATGATCTATTAGTGTGAAGAAAATAATCTTTATACGAACTTGTGATATGGAAGAAATTAAAGCGATGGACTGCATAATAAAGTTCTTTATCACAAGCGGCAATATAAAGTGACATTCTTTTGCATTAAGATTTTGTGCATCCAACCATAAAAGTGCATGACAACCTCTGCTTCCCTCTGCGAAGGGCCTATCTTTTACTTTTACCTTCTACCCTTATACAAGAGTCATGGTGATCTTCACCTTTCCTTTTTTACAATTTTTCCTTTGGCAAGCACTATGTGTTGGAGAGATCCGGATATATATATCCACTCGGATGTAGGTTTTCATAAAGTATTATTGTTGACATTACCCTTGAGGTAAAAGGTTGGGAGGCGAAACTATACGCCCCTATATTTCTCTGTGTCCGATTGAAGCTTTGAACCCAAAAGTATCGCGTGACTGTTAGCAATTGTGAAAGACTAAATGATAGTTGAGTATGTGGACTTGCTGAAAAGCTCTTATATTGACTCTTTCTGATGTTATGATAAATTGCAATTGCTTCAATAATTGAGATCATAGTTCGTTAGTTTTCAATGAAGTTTCCAATTCATACTTTACCTTGTGAATGAATTGTTACTTTAACATAAGAAACTGTATGGCAATATATGTTACTGTTCTAAAGATGATCATGATGCCCTCATGTCCGTATTTTATTTTGTCGACACCTCTATCTCTAAACATGTGGACATATTTTTCGATATCGGCTTTCACTTGAGGACAAGCGAGATCTAAGCTTGGGGGAGTTGATACGTCCATTTTCCATCATGCTTTTATATTGATATTTATTGCATTATGGGCTGCTATTACACGTTATATCACAATACTTATGCCTATTCTCTCTTGTTTTATAAGGTTTACATGAAAAGGGAGAAGGCCGGCAGCTGGAATTCTGGACTAGAAAAGCAGCAAATATTAGAGACCTATTATGCACAACTCCAAAAGTCCTAAAACTTCGCGGAGTTTGTTTGGGAATTAATAAAACAATATTGGGCGAAGAAAGCACCAGAGGGGGGGCACCTGCCATCCACAAGGGTGGAGGGCGCACCCTACCCCCCTTGGCGCACCCTCCGTCCTTGTGGGCCCCCTGGCGGGCCCCCAACGCCAATCTTCTGCTATATGGTGTGTTTTGACGTAGAAAAAATAGGAATGAAGCTTTCGGGACGAAGCACCGCCGTCTCTAGGTGGAACCTGGGCAGGACCAATCTAGGGCTCCAGCGGAGCTGTTTTGTCGGGGAAACATCCCTCCGGGAGGGGGAAATCATTGCCATTGTCATCACCATCGATCCTCTCATCGAGAGGGGGTCATCTCCATCAACATCTTCACCAGCACCATCTCCTCTCAAACCCTAGTCCATCTCTTGTATCTGATCTTTGTCTCAAAACCTCAGATTGGTACTTGTGGGTTGCTAGTAGTGTTGAGTACTCCTTGTAGTTGATGCTAGTTGGTTTATTTGGTGGAAGATTATATATTCAAAATGATAATTGATACTCCTCTGAATATGAACATGAATATGCTTTGTGAGTAGTTACGTTTGTTCCTGAGGACATGGGAGAAGTCTTGTTATAAGTAATCATGTGAATTTGGTATCCGTTCGATATTTTGATGAGATGTATATTGTCTTTCCTCTAGTGGTGTTATGTGAACGTCGACTACATGAAAATTCACCATTTTTTGGGCCTAGGGGAAGGCATTGGGAAGTAATAAGTAGATTATGGGTTGCTAGAGTGAAAGAAGTTTAAACCCTAGTTTATGCGTTGTTTCATAAGGGGGTGATTTGGATCCATATGTTTCATGCTATGGTTAGATTTATCTTAATTCTTCTTTCGTAGTTGCAGATGCTTGCGAGAGGGGTTAATCATAAGTGGGAGGCTTGTCCAAGGAAGGGCAGCACCCAAGCACCGATCCACCAACATATCAAATTATCAAAGTAACGAACGCGAATCATATGAGCATGACGAAAACTAACTTGACAACAATTCCCATGTCTCCTCGGGAGTGCTTTTCTTGATGGAAAAGTTGGAATACAGTAGATATTACACCAATATAAATAAAGAATGAGTTCACAACAGTACCAAAAGTGGTGATTCATTTTCTTATACTAACGGATCTTATGACATTTTCTGTTGAGTTTTGTGTTGTGAAGTTTTCAAGTTTTGGGTAAAGATTTGATGGACTATGGAATAAGGAGTGGCAAGAGCCTAAGCTTGGGGATGCCCAAGGCACCCCATGGTAATATTTAAGGACAACCAAGAGCCTAAGCTTGGGGATGCCCCGGATGGCATCCCCTCCTTCGTCTATCGGTAAATTTACTTGAGGCTACGGGCTTCTATCAAGAACTGTTCTTACCTACGCATCAAACCACAACGGTGTTTCATCAAGTTTGCTGGTTTAACCTTTTTCAAGGACCGGCCGTAGTCAAATTAGATTCAACTAAACTAGGAGAAACAGACACCTACCAGCCACCTTTATGCAAAACTAGTTGCATGTCTGTCGGTGGAACCGGTCTCATGTGCGTGGACATGCAAGGTTGGTCCGGGCCGCTTCATCCCACAATACCGCCAAATCAAAGTAAGGCATTGGTGGTATGCAGGATGAGTATCACCGCCCACAACTCTTTGTGTTCTACTCGTGCATATAATCTACGCATAGACCTGGCTCATGATGCCACTATTGGGAATCGTTGCATGGAAAACAAAATAATTTCTACGCACACGCAATGATTTATGCATGGAGATGCATAGCGACGAGGGGGAGAGTATGTCTACATACCCTCGTAGACCGTAAGTGGAAGCATTTCACAACGCGGTTGATGTAGTCGAACTCTTCTCACGTCAACCGATCAAGTACCGAACGCAAATCACCTCCGTGTTCTGCACACGTCCAGCTCGATGACGTCCCTCGCCTTCTTGATCCAGCAAGTCGTCGAGGTAGTAGATGAGTTCCGTCAGCACGATGGCGTGGTGATAGTGATGGTGAAGTGATCTTCGTAGGGCTTCGCCTAAGCACTATGAAAATATGAACGAGGGTGTAAACGGTGGAGGGGGGCGCCGCACACGGCTAGGCAACTGTCTGGGGTGTGCTAGGTGATATGTATCCAACGTATCTATAATTTTTGATTGCTCCATGCTACTTTATCTATTGTTTTGGACTATAATGGGCTTTATTTTCCACTTTTATATTATTTTTTGGGACTAACCTATTAACCGGAGACCCAGCCCAGAATTGCTGTTTTTTGCCTTTTTCAGTATTTCGAAGAAACAGAATATCAAATGGAGTCCAAACGGAATGAAACCTTAGGGAACGTGATCTTATCACCGAACGTGATCTAGGAGACTTGGACCCTACTCCAAGAAGCGCCAGAGGCGGTCACAAGGGTGGAGGGCGCGCCCCCCTGGGCCCCTTCCTCGTGGGCCCCCTGACGCTCCACCGACGTACTCCTTCCTCCTATATATACCTACGTACCCCAATAGACCAGAGACAGAGCCAAAAACCTAATTCCACCGCCGCAACTTCCTGTATCCACAAGATCCCATCTTGGGGCCTGTTCCGGAGCTCCGTCGGAGGGGGCATCTACCACGGAGGGCTTCTACATCAACACCATTGCCCCTCCGATGAAGTGTGAGTAGTTTACTTCAGACCTTCGGGTCCATAGCTAGTAGCTAGATGGCTTCTTCTCTCTTTTTGGATCTCAATACAATGTTCTCCCCCTCTCTCGTGGAGATCTATTCGATGTAATCTTCTTTTTGCGGTGTGTTTGTTGAGACCGGTGAATTGTGGGTTTATGATCCAACTTATCTATGAATAATATTTGAATCTTCTCTGAATTCTTTTATGTATGATTGATTATCTTTGCAAGTCTCTTCGAATTATCCGTTTGGTTTGGCCAACTAGATTGGTAGTTCTTGCAGTGGGAGAAGTGCTTAGCTTTGGGTTCAATCTTGCGGTGTCCTTACTCAGTGACAGAAAGAGTTGCAAGGCACGTATTGTATTGTTGCCATCGAGGATAACAAGATGGGGTATTTATCATATTGCATGAATTGATTCCTCTACATCATGTCATCTTGCTTAAGGCGTTACTCTATTTTTAACTTAATACTCTAGATGCATGCTGGATAGCGGTCGATGAGTGGAGTAATAGTAGTAGATGCAGAATCGTTTCTGTCTACTTGTCTTGGACGTGATGCCTATATACATGATCATACCTAGATAACCTTATAACTATGCTCAATTCTATCAGTTGCTCAACAGTAATTTGTTCACCCACCGTGGAATACTTATGCTCTTGAGAGAAGCCACTAGTGAAACCTATGGCCCCCGGGTATATTCTCATCATATCAATCTCCATCACTTTATTTATTTGCTTTGCTTTTACTTTTTACTTTGCATCTTTATACCAAAATTACCAAAAATATTATCTCTATCAGATCTCACTCTCGTAAGTGACTGTGAAGGGATTGACAACCCCTAATTGCGTTGGTTGCGAGTAGCTATCGTTTTGTGCAGGTACGAGGGACTTGCGCGTGACCTCCTACTGGATTGATACCTTGGTTCTCAAAAACTGAGGGAAATACTTACGCTACTGTGCTGCATCATCCTCTCCTCTTCGGGGAAAACCAACGCAAGCTCGAGACGTAGCACTAGGGCGCCCCCACATATATATAGGTGGGAGGGAGAGGGGAGGCAGCCAGGGTACACCCCAAGTAGGATCCAAATCCTACTTGGGGTTTCCCCAAGTGGTGCCCCCCTTCCATAATACACCGGAGAGAAAAGGGAAGGGGGAAGAGAGAAGGAGGGGGGGGACCGAACCCCCTCTTTTCCTTCTCCCAATCGGCCTCCTACCATAGGGGGGGGGGGCACGCCACCCCTTGTGGGATGGTGTGCTCCCCACTCATGGCCCATATGGCCAACATATTCCCCCCGGGGTGTCCGGTAACCCCTCCGGTACTCCGATAAATACACGATACCTTCCGCAACGCTTCCGGTGTCCGAATACCATCGTCCTATATATCAATCTTTACCTCTTGACCATTTCGAGACTCCTCCTCATGTCCGTGATCTTCTTCGAGACTACGAACACATTCGGTCACCAAATCACATAGCTCATATAATACAATACCGTCATCGAACGTTAAGCGTGCGGACCCTACGGGTTCGAGAACTATGTAGACATGACCGAGACACCTCTCCGGTCAATAACCAATAGCGGAACTTGGACGCCCATATTGGCTCCTACATATTGATGTCTACTACGCAACCTTCTTCTTGTAGACTCGTGTTGGGCCTCCAAGCACAGAGTTCTGTAGGATAATAACAAATTTCCCTCAAGTGGATGACCTAAGGTTTATCAATCCATGGGAGGCATAGGATGAAGATGGTCTCTCTAAAAAAAACTGCAACCAAATAACAAAGAGTCTCTTGTGTCCCCAACACACCCAATACAATGGTAAATTGAATAGGTGCACTAGTTCGGCGAAGAGACGGTGATACAAGTGTAATATGGATGGTAGATACAGGTTTTGTAATCTGAAAATATAAAAACAGCAAGGTAGCAAGTAACAAAAGTGAGCGAAAACGGTATTGCAGTGCTTAGAAACAAGGCCTAGGGTCCATACTTTCACTAGTGCAAGTTCTCTCAACAATGATAACATAATTAGATCATATGACAATCCCTCAACGTGTGACAAAAGTCACTCCAAAGTTCCTATCACGGAGAACATAAGATGAAATTGCTTGTAGGGTACGAAACCAACTCAAAGTTGTTATTTCCAATCAATCCATTGGGCTATTCCTATAAGTGTCACAAACAACCCTAGAGTTCGTAGTAAAATAACACCATATGACACACATCAATCAACCCTAATGTCACCTAGATACTCCAATGTCACCACAAGTATCTGTGGGTCAATTATACGATATGCATCAAACAACTTCAGATTCATAATATTCAATCAACCACAAAGAACCTCAAAGAGTGCCCCAAGATTTCTATCAGAGAAACAAGGATGAAAACGTGCATCAATCCCTATGCATAGATTACCCCAATGTCACCTCGGGAATCCGCGAGTTGAGTGCCAAAACATACATCAAATGAATCAATAGAACACCCCATTGTCACCACGGGTATCCCACGCAAGACATACATCAAGTGTTCTCAAATCCATAATAGTACTCAATATGATAATAGTGAAACCTCAAAGGTAAAACTCAATTCATCACAAGAAGGTAGAGGGGGAGAAACACCATATGATTCAACTATAATAGCAAATCTCACAGTACATCAAGATCGTGCCAAATCAAGAACGCGTGCGCGAGAGAGAGAGATCAAACACATAGCAACTAGTACATACCCTCAGACCCGAGGGTGAACTACTCCCTCCTCGGCATGAAGAGCATCGGGATGATGAATATGGCCACCGGTGATGATTCCCCCTCTGGCAGGGTGCCAAAACAGGGTCCCCATTGGGTTTTCGTGGATACAGAGGCTTGCGGCGGCGAAACTCCCAATCTAGGTTTCTTTTTGGGGGTTTCTGAATTTATAGGAATTTTTGGCATCGGTTTCACACCAGGGGGGTCCATGAGTCAACGACAATATTAGAGCACCCTCCCAGGGGGTACTGCGCGCCCTCCGGTCTTGTGGTTGGCTCAGACCTCTTCTGGCCAACTCTTTTGCTTCAGGGGCTTCTTCTAGTCCATAAAAATCACCATAAATTTTCAGGTCATTTGGACTCCGTTTGGTATTCCTTTTCTGTAAAACTCAAAAACAAGGAAAAAATAGAAACTGGCACTGGTCTCTAGGTTAATAGTTTAGTCCCAAAAACATAGAAAACATCCAAGATACGTTGGAGACGTATCAAGCATCCCCAAGCTTAATTCCTGCTCATCCTCAAGTAGGTAAATGATAAAAACAGAATTTTTGATGTGGAATGCCACCTAACATATTTATCCATGTAATATTTCTTTATTGTACCAAGAATATTCAAATCCATAAGATTCAAAACAAAATTTCAATATTGACATAAAAACAATAATACCTCAAGCATACTAATAAAGCAATTATGTCTTCTCAAAATAACATGGCCAAAGAAAGCTTATCCCTACAAAATCATATAGTCTGGCTATGCTCCATCTTCATCACACAAAATATTCAAATCATGCACAACCCCGGTTTCAGCCAAGCAATTGTTTCATACTTTTGATGTTCTCAAACCTTTCCAACTTTCACGCAATACATGAGCGTGAGTGAGGGAGTCCTGGACTAGGGGGTGTCCGGACAGCCGGACTATCATCGTCCGCCGGACTCCAAGACTACGAAGATACAAGATTGAAGACTCCGTCCCGTGTCCGGATGGGACTTTCCTTGGCGTGGAAGGCAAGCTTGGCAATACGGATATGTAGATCTCCTACCATTGTAACCGACTCTGTGTAACCCTAGCCCTCTCCGGTGTCTATATAAACCGGAGGGCTTTAGTCCGTAGGACATAACATCCATTACAACAATCATACCATAGGCTAGCTTCTAGGGTTTAGCCTCCTTGATCTCATGGTAGATCCACTCTTGTAATACACATCATCAATATTAATCAAGCAGGACGTAGGGTTTTACCTCCATCAAGAGGGCCCGAACCTGGGTAAAACATCGTGTCCCTTGTCTCATGTTACCATCCGCCTAGACGCACAGTTCGGGACCCCCTACCCGAGATCCGCCGGTTTTGACACCGACATTGGTGCTTTCATTGAGAGTTCCACTATGTCGTCACCGATAGGCTCGATGGCTTCTTCGATCAACAACAACGCCGTCCAGGGTGAGACTTTTCTCCCCGGACAGATCTTCGTATTCGGCGGCTTCGCACTGCGGGCCAATTCACTTGGCCATCTGGAGCAGATCGAAAGCTACGCCCCTGGCCATCAGGTCAGGTTCGGAAGCCTAAACTTCACGGCCGACATCCGCGGGGACTTGATCTTCGACGGACTCGAGCCACAGCCGAGCGCGCCGCGCTGTCACGATGGGCATGACTTAGCTCTACCGCCGGACAGTGCCTTGGTGGCCGCACACAAATCCGCTCCGGCCCTCAGTCCGGAGCCGATCGCCCAAATCGAGGACCAGTGGCTGGACACCGCCTCGGGGGCTGCAACTTCCGCGGCGGTGGAGCCGAACACTGACCTTGTCCCCTATAAAGCTCGTGACTCTGAGGTGCCGGACTCCCTGCCGGACTCCGAACCTCCTGCGCCCCTGCCAATCGAATCCGATTGGGCGCCGATCATGGAGTTCACCGCTGCGGACATCTTTCAGCACTCGCCCTTTGGCGACATCCTAAATTCGCTAAAGCATCTCTCGCTATCCGGAGAGCCCTGGCCGGATTATGGCCAGGATGGTTGGGATGCGGACGACGAAGAAATTCAAAGCCCACCCACCTCCCACTTTGTAGCCACTGTCGACGATCTAACGGACATGCTAGACTATGACTCCGAAGACATCGACGGTATGGACGACGATGCCGGAGACGATCAAGAACCAGCCCCTACAGGGCACTGGAAGACCACCCCAACACATGACGTATATATGGTGGATACCCCAAAAGGAAGCGACGACGAGGAACAACGGGGCGCGGCAAAGGATAATCCCGCCGATAAACAACCAAAACGGCGACGCAAGCGCCGCCCTAAACCCCGCCTCGGCAAATACAGCATTCCCAATGACCCAGCGTTATAGCAGGGCAAACTAGTGGACGACGAACATGCAACCAAGCAACCGTCCGAACAGGACGAATCGGATAATCAATCCAATCCCGGCGAAACCAACAGTCCGGATGACCTCACACCGGACATACCACCGGAGCATAAGAACCTTCACGGAAGACTCGTCCCCACCGCAAGAAGCTTGAAGAAGGAAAAACGGAAGCTCAAAACAGCGGAAGACATACTCAGAATGAGGTGGAGCAAAGTACTCAAGACCTCAGACAAATATGGCAATGACCATCAATCAAAGAGCTACCCGAAGCGCAAGCTGCTGCCAGAATTTGACGAGGAAGCCATAGAGCCACCACAGTCAAAAAGTAAAGAAGCCGCCTGGCCGGATAGACGACCAGATGACAGGCCAAAATCGGCAAACGGTGCCGCACTCAAGCCGACTCATGATCCTGGGAAAACAGATGGCCCAGCCAGGTCCATTTACGGGCCAAAAAAGAGGGCCCTAGGAAGCATCACAACACGCCAAGTGTTCGAAGACAGCGGCACACCCAAATACAGGGGCGCCGCACACCCACTATGTTTCACCGATGAAGTGCTGGATCATGAATTTCCAGCAGGGTTCAAACCCATAAGCATAGAGGCATACGACGGAACAACAGACCCTGGAGTATGGATAGAGGATTACATACTACACATACATATGGCTAGAGGAGATGATCTCCACGCCATAAAATATCTACCCCTCAAGCTCAAAGGGCCAGCTCGGCATTGGCTCAAAAGCCTCCCAAAAAACACTGTTGGAAGTTGGGAAGAGCTTGAGGACGCGTTTAGAGCAAATTTTCAAGGGACTTATGTCCGCCCTCCGGATGCAGACGATCTAAGTCATATAACTCAACAGCCCAGAGAGTCAGCGCACAAATTCTGGAACAGGTTCCTTACTAAAAAGAACCAAATAGTCGACTGTCCGGACGCCAAAGCCTTAGCAGCTTTTAAACACAACGTCCGAGACGAATGGCTCGCCAGACACCTCGGCCAAGAGAAGCCGAGGACAATGTCCACGCTAACAAGCCTCATGACCCGCTTTTGCGCGGGGGAAGATAGCTGGCTAGCAAGATGCAGCACCAGCGACCCGAGTACATCCGAGATTAGAGATGGAAACGGAAAATCACGGCGCAGAAAGGATCAGCGTCGGAATAAAGAAAAAAGCCCAAAGAATACGGCGGTCAACACCGGATTCAAAAGCTCGCGGCCAAACAACAAAACACTGCCTCTTAAGGATAACAGTGATGAGCTATCCAACTTAAACAAAGTTTTGGATCGGATATGTCAAATCCACAGTACCCCCGGAAGGCCTGCAAACCACACCCACCGAGATTGTTGGGTTTTCAAACAGTACGGCCGACTCAACGCTGAACACAAGGGGCTCGACGCATCAAGCGAGGATGATGATAAACCCCACCAGCAGAGCACCGGAAAACAAAAGACTTTCCCACAAGAAGTCAAAGCAGTAAACTCACTTCATGTGATAATACGGAAAAACAATGCGGCACCCGCTAAGATGGGTCTCGCACGGTCCACCCAAGCGGAACCTCGAGATTGGATGTCAAAACCAATCACTTTTGACCACCTGGATTATTCCAGAAGTGTTCGAAATGCAGGATGGACTGCTCTGATATTGGATCCTATAATCGACGGACTACAATTTACACAAGTCCTGATGGATGGAGGCAGCGATCTAAACCTGCTATATCCAAACACAATCCGCAAGTTGGGGATAGACCTTACTAAAATTCGACATAGCCGCACTTCCTTCAAAGGAGTGACGCCAGGCCCTTACGCCAAGTGCACAGGCTCCTTATTACTAGAAGTTGTGTTCGGGTCACCGGACAACTTCCGACGCGAAAAGCTAATCTTCCATGTCGCCCCATTCAAAAGTAGCTATCAAGCACTATTGGGGCGTGAAGCTTTTGTTCGCTTCAACGCCATACCACATTACGCGTCCCTTACACTCAAAATGCCCGGTCCATGTGGCATCATTTCATTGCGAGGGTCATTTAAAGACCCCGGACACGGCTAGACGAGTCCGGCATAAATATACTAGGGGCTCCCTAGCCGCACTCCCCTTCATAAGGGGCTGTGCGTATAAGCAACAATGAGCTAATATAGACTCCGCTTTACTTATTAATATTTTTCATATACCTTTTTTTCTCGCACGATTTCCTTTCAAACTAAGTTCCTCTCTTTTTACAGATGAACAACATGCACACCCGTCCAGGATAACGGCACAACGGAGACACAGGCGCAGACGTGCAGTAGGGACCTGTCGCAAGGATTCTTTTCAGATTAAGACCCTGCGTAAACCTTTTTTACTGTCTCTTGTTGCCATAATCCCCTGGTTTCTCATTATAACCAGAGTGGAGCCTAACGTTTTGGCATCGGCTGCGTCAGAGGACCTTGCCCGTACCTGGACACTAGGGGCTTAGGGCATTGTTCTGCCCATTATTATAAAGACCGAACACCTTAGGGAGTGTTCGGCGTCTCGAGTTAGGCCTTATATGCATCAGCTCCGAATCATGTCTTTGGTCAAATGTTGGGTTTGCCCGGCTCCTGAGTTTTGCTGCCTTATGTTACGTATCATCGGCTAATGCGGCACCAGGAGAACTACTGCGATTGTGCCCCAGTTCGGCTGGGCGAGCACCTCAGTAGAGAAAGCCGAAATCTGACTGTCATGATACAGCGAGAGACTGGTCAACCACTCGATCGACCACCGGAATGTTTAGAATTCCTCCGCTTTGACGAAGGACCGTTTCCCGGTCAGGCACACACGCGCCCCGAATTCGGAGAGCGCGGTGCCCCCAGGGGCTATATCGTAGCCCCACCCTCGAACTCCAATGGCTAAGTGAAAGTGATAAAGCATCATAATCCGGTTGCCTCGTTTGCTACGCTACCACCTCCTCAACAGGACCGAGACGTCGGATTAAGTGTGAAAATGTGCTATTTTTGCGAACACCCCTGCACCTTGTGCATGGGGGCTGAAGCCAAAGACTGCCATCTTTCAGGTTATACACACGTATACATAAATGGCTGCATAGGAGATATTTCAATACTTGGAACACACAAGTATAAAAAGCGATTACATCATAACCATTGTTTTACAAAATAAAACGTTCATTTGAACGTGACGTTTTTCGAGCACTGCGACTCTATTACACGAGCACCACGCATAACTTCCCCAAAATAGTGCTCGGCGGGTAACCGGCTTTTGTCCGAACCCTGGGTTGCAACAGCGGTGGTATCCATCTCTGTCCAATGTGTCTTCACATGGGCAAGGGCCATCCGTGCACCCTCTATGCAGGACGACCGCTTCATCTCCTTGATATGCGGCACCACCCCAAGAAACTCTTGCAATAAGCCAAAATAGCTCGTCGGCTTGGGCCTCTCCAGCCAGACATGAGTCACGATATCCGTCATGGAAAGTCCGGACAACCTATTCAGCTCAGCCCATTCGGCCAACCGATCGGTCAGCGGAAGTGAACGATCCGAACTATGGAATTGAGACCAAAATAGCTCTTCCATCTTGTGATCCTTCTGACTTCAGAAGTGCACAACGGCATCCGCCGCACTCGCCGCTAAGTCCATATATGGATCCTCCGGACCCCACAGCTGGCCAAGCTGGGCATACTTGGATCCGTAAACCTGCGGCGTAGCAGAAAAGGCTTGCCAGCCACAATATCTCCGGCCTGACGCAGCTCCTCCTTCATAGCCCGCATTGCAGAACGGGCATCCTTGGCTTCGGCGGTGGCCTTCCCCAAGTCTTCTCGCTCCGATAGGCGCTCCTTTTCAAGAGCCTCATTGCGGTCGGTAGCATCATTCAATTTAACGACCAATTCGGCCATCTCTTCCCTGCTTCGGCAGTGTGCAGCCCTTTCGGCTTCTAACTCCTCGGCCGCCCTCGAGGCAGCCGCATCACTCCTTCTGGCTTGCTCCTTGGCTTGAGCAAGTTCTGCTCGAAGGCTCTCCACAGCAGCAGCACCATCTGCGTCAAGCATAAATATTGTAAGAGGTGGGCTTTAGCTCCCTTAATAGGTGACTGCGGAGAATCAATTTACCTTGCGACTCCTCAAGTCGCTTGTTGACTAGCGCGATGTCTGCATCCACCACATCGAGTTGCCACATTAATTCGGCAACTCCATCAGTCCGGCTAGCCCCCGGACTATCCGCCACCTGCATAGGAAAGGCGACATTCAATACCTGCGATTTTGATCCTCGGCATGCTATCACTTTCGACAACCTACCGAGTCTCAGGGGCTACTATCTATACAGGGTGCACTTTCATGTGCAAAACTGTCAAAAAGGCGCGTCGTTTTTACGTACCTCAAAACCCGCTAGCAAACTCCTGACGACATTATGCAATCCGTTTTCGGCGGACGAAATCCTTCCAATCACCATACTCATCAATGCACGGTGATCTTCTGAGATGGACGCCCTCTCAAGCAGTTCCTTCAGCTCCCCCGGCCGAACACTAGTCGGCGCCGAACTCTTCGGCTCTGCCGGGCTTGGGGATACCCTCCGTGACGACACTTCAGGCTCGTTCACCCTATCCGACGGCGCAGCAGACGGAGGCCTCTCACTCTCCATCATCTCCGGACGAAGATCCCCCGAAGACGAGCTCATCTGAGAAGGTCGGAGATCCGAACTACAAGGTAAAAATTTCGGTTATCCTCAGAAGCACAAATAGGGATGTTTCTTATTAACAAACTCCCCCTTCATTACTCACGGCTCGCTGGAGGGCTGATTCTTCAGAGAAGACTGTGCGGCCGGGGCCTCCCCAGACGCAGGACCCTCTGGTGAAGATTTCTTCCCCCGTTTAGGGGCTTTGGCCTCCGGGTCTTCGGAGGCGGTCCTCTTCTCCCCCTGGAGGGAGGGATTCTCGATCCCCCCTTCTTCAAGCGCCCCCTTGGGCGAGGCGGTAGCTCCTCTGTTTTCCCCTTCGCCTTCTTCTGAAGGCGCGACCTCCAACATTCTGACCAGCACGGGCTCCGGCGCGGTCTCTGGGAGGGGGGCCGGACACCGTATCAACTTTGCTTGCGCTATCCACTCCTGTTGAAGGATAACGGGTTAAAAGGCGAATTGTAGAAAGGCAAACAAATGGTACGTCCGGACACTGAGCTACTTACTTGAGTATCCGGGCGATTGCAGCTTAGGCCGGCATCCTCGGTCAATTCCGGACACACCTCCTGTGATCCGAAGAACAACTTGTACATCTCCATGGGTGTCGTACCCATGAAGTGTTGGAGAATCCGTGGTCCCTCCGGATTGAACTCCCATAGCCGGAGAGGACGGAGTTTGCAGGGCAGGAGACGCCTAATTAGCATGACCTGCACCACCACGACCAGATCGATCTCCCTCACTTGGAGGTCTTGAATCCGGCCCTGCAATAGGGGCACGTCTTTTGACGGCCCCCAATTGAGCCCTTGGTTGACCCACGACATCAACCGTCGTGGAGGTCCCGAGCGGAATGGAGGCGGCGGCTTCTTCCTGCTACCCTTTGGAGCGGTAATATAGAACCACTCCTACTGCCACAAGCCGAGCTCCTCTTGGAAGGAGCCCTCGGGCCACGGGGCATCGGCCCTCCTGCTTACGGCCGCCCCACCGCACTCAGCTTGACGCCCCCCGATTATCTTCGGCTCCACATTGAAGTTCTTCAGCCACATGCCGAAGTGGGGGGTGACGCGGAGAAAGGCTTCGCAGACGATGATGAATGCGGAGATATGGAGGATGGATTCCGGAGCCAAGTCGTGGAATTCCAACCCATAGTAAAACATGAGCCCTCTCACAAAAGGACCCGTCGGGAAGCCTAAATCCCGACGGAGGTGGGATACAAAGACGACATACTCGCCGGGCTCGGGGGTGGGGATGGCCTGCCCTTCGGCGGGCAACCTGTGCGAAATCTCGTAGGACAGGTACTTGGATTCTCGCAGCTTTAGCACGTCCTCCTCCGTAACGGAGGAGGGCATCCACCGGCCCTGAAGGTCGGAGCCGGACATTGTTGAAGGTCCGAAGCGCTCGAATCTGGGGCTCTAGGTGTTGGAACTTGGAGCAAGGAGAAGATTTGGTGGAAGATTGAAGAAAAGGAACGAGCCTTGGTCCTGTTATAAAGAGGGAGAATACCAAGAGCCGTCTCCGTGACCGTTCGGGACTCACCTTCGATAGAGGAGGCGTGGCGACGGGCGCGGTTGGGTTACCCATGTCCGTATTAATGAGAATCCCGGAATAAGGGGAACACGATCTCTGCTTCGACAAGACGTGCCAAGGAAACCTCTTCGCTAAACGCGCTGAGGTGGTATAATAAAAAACGATTCAAGTAAAGGCTTGGTAGTGGTGTGACGTCATGCCGCAAAATACGTCAGCAGATTGAACTTGTGTATATATTATTCTCTCTACGGTGGAACGTGGAATTTATTTTGCAGAGCCGGACACTATCCTGGTGTTCACAATCTTCTCTGGATTATTCAAAGGAGGAACCCGCCTTGCAATGCCGAACATTATGCGCGCCGGACTCATCGTCATTGAAGCCAGGTTCAGGGGCTACTGAGGGAGTCCTGGACTAGGGGGTGTCCGGACAGCCGGACTATCATCGTCCGCCGGACTCCAAGACTACGAAGATACAAGATTGAAGACTCTGTCCCGTGTCCGGATGGGACTTTCCTTGGCGTGGAAGGCAAGCTTGGCAATATGGATATGTAGATCTCCTACCATTGTAACCGACTCTGTGTAACCTTAGCCCTCTCCGGTGTCTATATAAACCGGAGGGCTTTAGTCCGTAGGACATAGCATCCATTACAACAATCATACCATAGGCTAGCTTCTAGGGTTTAGCCTCCTTGATCTCGTGGTAGATCCACTCTTGTAATACACATCATCAATATTAATCAAGCAGGACGTAGGGTTTTACCTCCATCAAGAGGGCCCGAACCTGGGTAAAACATCGTGTCCCTTGTCTCCTGTTACCATCCGCCTAGACGCATAGTTCGGGACCCCCTACCCGAGATCCGCCGGTTTTTACACCGACAGTGAGCCATGGACATTGCACTATAGGTGGAATAGAATATGGTGGTTGTGGAGAAGACAAAAAGAAGGAGATAGTCTCACATCAACTAGGCGTATCAATGGGCTATGGAGATGCCCATCAATAGATATCAATGTGAGTGAGTAGGGATTGCCATGCAATGGATGCACTAGAGCTATAAGTTTATGAAAGCTAAAAAAACTAAGTGGGTGTGCATCCAACTTGCTTGCTCATGAAGACCAATGGCATTTTGAGGAAGCCTGTCATTGGAATATACAAGCCAAGTTCTATAATGAAAAATTCCCACTAGTATATGAAAGTGACAACATATGAGACTCTCTATCATGAAGATCATGGTGCTACTTTGAAGCACAAGTGTGGAAAAAAGATAGTAACATTGCCCCTTCTCTCTTTTCTCTCTTTTCCCTTTTTTTGATTCGCTTCTTTGGCCTCTCTTTTTTTGTTGGCTTCTTTGGCCTCTTTTTTTGTTTCCTCACATGGGACAATGTTCTAATAATGATGATCATCACACTTTTATTTACTTACAACTCAAGAATTACAACTCGATACTTAGAACAAAATATGACTCTATATGAATGCCTCCGGCAGTGTACCGTGATGTGCAATGAATCAAGAGTGACATGTATGAAAACATTATGAATGGTGGCTTTTCCACAAATACGATTCAACTACATGATCATGCAAAGCAATATGACAATGATGAAGCATGTCATAATAAACGGAATGGTGGAAAATTGCATGGCAATATATCTCGGAATGGCTATGGAAATGCCATAATAGGTAGGTATGGTGGCTGTTTTGAGGAAGGTATATGGTGGGTGTATGGTACCGGAGAAAGTTGCACGGCACAAGAGAGACTAGCAATGGTGGAAGGGTGAGAGTTTATATAATCCATGGACTCAACATTAGTCATAAAGAACTCACATACTTATTGCAAAAATCTATTAGTCATCGAAACCAAGCACCACGCGCATGCTCCTAGGGGAAGGGTTGGTAGGAGTTAACCATCAATGCACTTTATATGAAAGTTTTTATTATATCCCTCTTGGATGCCCATCATATTAGGACTAAATTCATAACCAAAGCAAATTACCATGTTGTTTAAGACTCTCAAAATAATATAAGTGAAGCATGAGAGTTCATTAATTTCTTCAAAATAAAACCACCGCCGTGCTCTACAAAGATATAAGTGAAGCACTAGAGCAAATAACAAACTACTCCAAAAGATATAAGTGAAGATCAATGAGTAGTCAAATAATTGTGTAACTATGTGAAGACTCTCTAACATTTAAGAAATTCAGATCTTGGGATATTATTCAAACAACAAGCAAAACAAAGTAAAATAAAATGACGCTCCAAGCAAAACACATCGTGTGGTGAATAAAAATATAGCTCCAAGTAAGGTTACCGATGAACGAAGACAAAATAGAGGATGCCATCCGGGGCATCCCCAAGCTTAGATGATTGGTTGTCCTTGAATATTACCTTGGGGTGCCTTGGGTATCCCCAAGCTTAGGCTCTTGCCACTCCTTATTCCGTAGTCCATCGAAACTTTACCCAAAACTTGAAAGTTTCACAACACAAAACTCAACAGAAAATCTTATGAGCTCCGTTAGTATAAGAAAATAAATCACCACTTAGGTACTGTTGTGAACTCATTCTAAATTCATATTGGTGTTATATCTACTATATTCCAACTTCTCCATGGTTCATACCCTTTGATAACCCACAAGTATAGGGGATCGCAACAGTTTTTGAGGGTAGAGCATTCAACCCAAATTTATTGATTTTACATAAGGGGAGCCAAAGAATATTCTCAAGTATCAGCAGTTGAGTTGTCAATTCAACCACACCTGAAAGACTTGATATCTGCAACAAAGTATTTAGTAGCAAAGTAGTATGGAAGTAACGGTAATAGTGGAAAAAGTAATAGTAGTAGTTTTGTAGCAATCGTAACAGTGGCAACGGAGAAGTAACTAAGCAAAGATCAATATGAAACAAGATCGTAGGCAATTGATCAATGATGGATAATTATGTCGGATGGCATTCATAATGCAACAGTTATAACATTGGGTGACACAGAACTAGCTCCAGTTCATCAATATAATGTAGGCATGTATTCTGAATATAGTCATACGTGCTTATGGAAAAGAACTTGCATGACATCTTTTGTCCTACCCTCCCATGGCAGCGGGGTCCTAATGGAAACTAAGGGGTATTAAGGCCTCCTTTTAATAGAGTACCGGATCAAAGCATTAACACTTATTGAATACATGAACTCCTCAAACTACGGTCATCACCGGGAATTGTCCCGAATATTGTCATTCTGGGTTGCCGGATAATAACACGTAGTAGGTGACTATAACTTGCAAGATAGGATCATGAACACTCATGTATTCATGAAAACATAATAGGTTCAGATCTGAAATCATGGCACTCAGGCCCTAGTGACAAGCATTAAGCATGGCAAAGTCATAGCAACATCAATCTTAGAACATAATGGATACTAGGGATCAAACCCTAACAAAACTAACTCGATTACATGGTAAATCTCATCCAACCCATCACCGTCCAGCAAGCCTACGATGGGATTACTCACGCATGGCGGTGTGCATCGTGAAATTGGTGATGGAGGATGGTTGATGATGACGATGGCGACGGATTCCCTTCTCTGGAGCCCCGAACGGACTCCAGATCTGCCCTCCCGAGGAAGAACAGGGCTTGGCGGCGGCTCCGTATCATAAAACGCGATGAATCCTTCTCTCTTATTTTTTTCTCCCCTAACGTGAATATATGGAGTTGGAGTTGAAGTCGGTGGAGGTCCAAGGGGCCCACAAGGTAGGAGGGCGTGCCCTGGGGGTAGGGCGCGCCCCACCCTTGTGGCCAGGGTGTGGGCCCCCTTCGGTTGATTCTTTCACCAGTATTTGTTATTAATTCCAAAAGTTATCTCCGTGAAGTTTCAGGTCATTCTGAGAACTTCTATTTGTGCACAAAAATAACACCATGGCAATCTGCTGAAAACAGCGCCAGTCCGGGTTAGTTCCATTCAAGTCATGCAAATTGGAGTCCAAAACAAGGGCAACAGAGTTTGGGAAAGTAGATGCGATGGAGACGTATCAACTCCCCCAAGCTTGACCCATTGCTTTTCCTCAAGCAATTCAGTTGACAAACTGAAAGTGATAAAGAAAAACTTTTACAAACTCTATTTGATCTTGTTGTTGCAAATATGTAAAGTCAGCATTCAAGTTTTTAGCAAAGATCATGAACCAACCATATTCACAATAACATTTAGGTCTCACGTTTACTCATATCAACGACATTATCAACTAGCGAGTAATAATAATAAATCTCGGATGACAACACTTTCTCAAAACAATCATGATATGATATAACAAGATGGTACCTCGCTAGCCCTTTCCGAGACCACAAAACATAAATGCAGAGCACCCCTGAAGAGAAAGGACTGACTAGACTTTGTAATTCATGGTGAAAGAGATCCAGTCACAGTCATACTCAATATAAATTAATAACAATGCATACAAATGAAAGTGGTGCTCTCTAACTGGTGCTTTTTATAAGAGGATGATGACTCAGCATAAAAGTAAATAGATAGGCCCTTCACAGAGGGAAGTAGGGATTTGAAGAGGTGCCAGAGCTCGAGTTTTTGAAACAGAGATAAATAGTATTTTGAGCGGCATGCTTTCATTGTCAACATAACAACGAAAAGATCTCGGTATCTTCCATGCTACATACATTATAGGCGGTTCCCAAACAGAATGGTAAAGTTTATACTCCCCCACCACCAACAAGCACATTCCACGGCTGGTCGAAACAACGGGTACTGTCCAACTAACAACAACCCTGGGGGAGTTTTGTTTGCAATTATTTTGATTTGATTTGAGCATGGGACTGGGCATCCCGGTTACCAGCCATTTTCTCGAGAATTATGAGCGGAGTCCACTCATTGTGAGAATAACCCACCTAGCATTGAAGATATAGACAACCCTAGTTGATACATGAGCGATTCGAGCATACAAAACAGAATTTCATTCGAAGGTTTAGAGTTTGGCCCATGCAAATTTACTTGGAACGGCAGGTAAATACTGCGTATAGGTAGGCATGGTGGACTCATATGGAATAACTTTGGGGTTTATGGAATTCGATGCACAAGCAATATTCCCGCTTAGTACAAGTGAAGGCTAGAAAGAGACTGGGAGGCGACCAACTAGAGAGCGACACAGTCATAAACATGCATTAAGATTAACCAACAATGAGTGCAAGCATGAGTAGGATATAAATCACCATGAACATAAATATCATGGAGGCTATGTCGATTTTGTTTCAACTACACGCGTGAACATGTGCCAAGTCAAGGCACTCGAATCATTCAAAGGAGGATACCATCCTATCATACTACATCACAACCATTTTAATAGCATGTTGGCACGCAAGGTAAACCAACATAAACTCCTAGCTAATTAAGCATGGCATGAGTAACTATAATCTCTAATTGTCATTACAAACATGTTTCATTCATAATAGGATGAATCGGGAACGATGAATTAATCATATTTACAAAAACAAGATAGGTCGAGTACATACCAGCTTTCCCTCATCTCAATCATTTCATCATATATCGTCATTATTGCCTTTCACTTGCACGACCGAACGGTGTGGATAATAATAATAGTGCACATGCATTGGACTAAGGTGGAATCTGCAAACATTTATTCAAAGGAGAAGACAAGGTAATATGGGCTCTTTGTTAGATCAACAATAAAGCATATGAGAGCCACTCAACATTTTCATTGTGGTCTTCTCCTCTCGACCCCAAAGAAAAGAAAAGAACTTCAAAGAACTAGAAAAACTATTTACACGGGAAAGCTCCCAACAAGCAAAAGAAGAACGGGAAATCTTTTTGGGTTTTCTTTTAATACTACTACTAAGCAAACATGAAAAGTAAACTAGCTAGAAGCTACAACTCTTTTTTTTGGTTTTTCTCAAAGTTTTTCAAACACTCAAGAAAAAAGCAAGAAAAGAAAATAAACTAGCATGGATAATACAATGAAAAAGTATGAACACCGACAACTATAGTGAGTGTGTGAACATGAATGTAATGTCGGTGAGAAATACGTACTCCCCCAAGCTTAGCCGTTTGGCCTAAGTTGGTCTAGGCCCATGGATCAAAGTAGCCCTCTCCAGTGTACCGAGGAGGATCCTAGGGGTTCCACTGGTTAGTGAGTTCTTGTAGATCCCACTGATAAATAGACTCCTGATATGGATCAGGTGATGGCTCTGGCTTCGGATCTGGGGATCGTGTCCCCCTCCAATATGCGTGAATATCCACGGGAAAAACAAAGTACATGCCTGAATAAAGATCAAACAAAATAGGTGCAGGCAAGGTAACAATCTGAAAATTATCCTCCTTAGATATCAGGTTATAAATAAGTCTCTTTTCCTTATCATAGCAAAGAAAATCATGTGCTACCATACTGATACATCTCCAACGTATCTATAATTTTTTTATTGTTCCATGCTGTTATATTATCAATGTTGGATGTTTTACAATCATTTTATAGTCATTTTATATCCTTTTTGGTACTAACCTATTGACATAGTTCCCGGTGCCAGTTGCTGTTTTCTGCATGTTTTTTACATCGCAAGAAATCAATACCAAATGGAGTCCAAACGCAACGAATATTTTGAGGATTATTTTTGGGCCAGAAGACATCCAGTGGGCCAGGAAAGCACCTGGGGGGTGCTCCGAGGGGAGCACAACCCACCAGGGCGCGTCTGGGGTCCCAGGCGTGCCCCGGTGGGTTGTGCCCACCTCGGGTGCCCCCTGAACTGCCTCTTTGCTCTATAAATACCCCAATATTCCAGAAACCCTAGGAGAGTCGATAAAATTCAATTCCAGTCGCCTCAGAGTCCAGAAACACCAGATCCAATCTAGACACCATCACGGAGGGGTTCATGTAACGCCCACGATGCGGCTATATCTCCCACGTGTCGAGGCACGACTTAGAGGCATAACCGCATTGTGGTTTTATCACAAGAAGGGTCATCTTCACACAACCCCATGTAATGAACAAGAAAGGGATAAATAGAGTTAGCTTACAATCACCACTTCACACAAAGATCATATAATTCATACATCATTCAGAGTACACACATAGTCCGACTACGGACAAATCCAAATGAAAAGAAGATAACCCCAAATGCTAGATCCCCGATCGTCCCAACTGGGCTCCACTACTGATCATCAGGAAACGAAACAGAGTAATGATACGTCAATTTTGCATCATGCTTTGATATTGATATTTATTGCATTATGGGCTCTTATTACTTGTTATGTCACAATACTTATGCCTTTTCTCTCTTATTTTACAAGGTCTACATGAAGAGGGAGAATGCCGGCAGCTGGAATTCTAGGCTGGAAAAGGAGCAAATATTAGAGACCTATTCTACACAACTCCAAAAGTCCTAAAACTCCACAGAAGTTATTTTTGGAATTAATAAAAAATACTGAGCAAAGAAAATACCAGAGGGGGGCCACCCACCGTCCATGAGGGTGGGGGGCGCACCCTACCCCCTGGTGTGCCCCTTGCCTCATGGGTCCCCTGGAAGGCCTCCGGTGCCCATCTTCTGCTATATGAAGTATTTTACCCTGGAAAAAAAATCATAAGCAAGCTTTCGGGACGAGACACCGCCGCCACAAGGCGGAACCTTGGTGGAACCAATCTAGGGCTCTAGCGGAGCTATTCTGCCGGGGAAACATTCCTCGGGGAGGGGGAAATCATCACCATCGATCCTCTCAGTGGGAGGGGGTCAATCTCCATCAACATCTTCACCAGCACCATCTCCCCTAAAACTCTAGTTCATCTCTTGTATCCAATCTTTGTCCCAAAACCTCAGATTGGTACCTGTGGGTTGCTAGTAGTGTTGATTACTCCTTGTAGTTGATGCTAGTTGGTTTATTTGGTGGAAGATCATATGTTCAGATCCTTTATGCATATTAATACCCCTCTGATTATGAACATGAATATGATTTGTGATTAGTTACGTTTGTTCCTGATGACATGGCAGAAGTCTTGCTATAAGTAGTCATGTGAATTTGGTATTCGTTCGATATTTTGATGAGATGTATGTTGTCTCTCCTCTAGTGGTGTTATGTGAACTTCGACTACATGACACTTCACCATTGTTTGGGCCTAGAGGAAGGCATTGGGAAGTAATAAGTAGATGATGGGTTGCTAGAGTGACAGAAGCTTAAACCCTATTTTATGCGTTGCTCTGTAAGGGGCTGATTTGGATCCACTTGTTTCACGCTATGGTTAGGTTTACCTTAATACTTCTTTTGTAGTTGCGGATGCTTGCAATAGGGGTTAATCATAAGTGAGATGCTTGTCCAAGAAAGGGCAGTACCCAAGCGCAGGTCCACCCACATACCAAATTATCAAAGTAAAGAACGTGAATCATGTGAGCGTGATGAAAACTAACTTGACGATAATTCCCATGTGTCCTCGGGAGCACTTTTCTCTATATAAGATTTTGTCCAGGCTTGTCCTTTGCTACAAAAAGGATTGGGCCATCTTGCTGCACCTTATTTACTTTCATTACTTATTACCCGTTACAAATTACCTTATCACAAAACTATCTGTTACCGATAATTTCAGTGCTTGCAGAGAATACCTTACTGAAAACCGCTTGTCATTTCCTTCTGCTCCTCGTTGGGTTCAACACTCTTACTTATCGAAAGGACTACGATAGATCCCCTATACTTGCGGGTCATCAAGACTCTTTTCTAGCACCATTGCCAGGGAGTGAAGCGCCTTTGGTAAGGAAAATTTTATATAGTGTGCTGAAACTTACTGTCACTTGTTACCATGGAACATAATCCTTTGAGGGGCTTGTTCGGGGTATCTTCACCCTGACCAGTAGAGCAAAGAGTTGCTCCTCAACCTACTGAACCTACTGAAAATGTTTACTTTGAAATTCCTTCGGGTATGATAGAGAAGCTTCTAGCTAATCCTTTTACAGGAGATGGAACATTGCATCCCAATTTGCACCTAATCTATGTGGATGAAGTTTGTGGATTATTTAAGCTTGTAGGTATGCCCGAGGATGTTATCAATAAGAAGGTCTTCCCTTTATCTTTGAAGGGAAAGGCATTGACATGGTTTAGGCTATGTGATGATATGGGATCATGGAACTACAACCGATTGAAATTGGAATTTCATCAGAAGTTTATCATATGCATCTTGTTCATCGTGATCGTAATTATATATATAATTTTTGGCCTCGCAAAGGAGAAAGCATCGCTCAAGCTTGGGGGAGGCTTAAGTCAATGTTATATTCATGCCCCAATCATGAGCTCTTAAGAGAAATTATTATTCAAAATTTTTATGCTCGGCTTTCCCTCAACAATCGCTCCATGCTCGATGCTTCTTGTACTGGCTCTTTCATGATGAAGACTATTGAATTCAAATGGGATTTATTGGAAAGAATTAAACGCAACTCGGAAGATTGGGATCTCGACGAAGGTAAGGAGTAAGGTATAACACCTAAGTTTGATTGTGTTAAATCTTTTATGGATACCGATGCTTTTCTTGAATTTAGCACTAAATATGGACTTGAATCTGAGATAGTAGCTTCTTTTTGTGAATCATTTGCTACTCATGTTGACCTCCCTAAGGAGAAGTGGTTTAAATATAATCCTCCCATTCAAGTAAAAGTAGCACCTATTAAAGTTGAAGAAAAGACTATCAATTATAATGATCCTATTGTTCCTACTACCTATATTGAGAAACCACCTTTCCCTGTTAGGATAAAGGATCATGCTAAAGCTTCAACTGTGCTTCGTAAGAGTAATACTAGAACACCTACACCACCTGAGCAAATTAAAGTTGAACCTAGTATTGCTATGGTTAAAGATCTCTTGGCTGATAATATTGATGGGCATGTTATTTACTTCTATGATGAAGCTGCTAGAATTGCTAGACCCGATACTAAAAATAAACATAGACCTGTTGTAGGCTTGCCTGTTATTTCTGTTAAAATAGGGGATCATTGTTATCATGGCTTATGTGATATGGGTGCTAGTGCAAGTGCAATACCTCATTCCTTATACAAAGAAATTATGCATGATATTGCACCTGCTGAGATAGAAGAAATTGATGTTACAATTAAGCTTGCCAATAGAGATACTATTTCATCAGTTGGGATTGTTAGACATGTTGAAGTCTTGTGTGAGAAAGTTAAATATCCTACTGATTTTCTTGTTCTTGGCTCCCCACAAGATGACTTTTGTCCCATTATATTTGGTAGCCCTTCTTGAATACTGTTAATGCTAAGATAGACTGCGAAAAGGATATTGTTACGATTGGTTTAGGGGATATGTCTCATGACTTTAATTTTTCTAAATTTTGTAGACAACCCCATGATAAAGAATTGCCTAGTAAGGATGAAATTATTGGTCTTGCTTCTATTGTCGTGCCTCCTAATGATCCTTTAGAACAATATTTGCTAGACCATGAAAATGATATGTTTATGAATGAAAGAAGGGAGATAGATGAAGTATTCTTTAAACAAGGACCTATTTTGAAACACAACTTGCCTATTGAAATTCTAGGGGATCCTCCACCACCCAAGGGTGATCTCGTGTTTGAGCTTAAACCACTACCTGATACTCTTAAATATTCTTATCTTGATGAAAAGAAGATATATCCTGTTATTATTAGTGCTAACCTTTCAGAGCAGGAAGAGGAGAAATTATTGAAAACTCTGAAGAAGCAACATGCTGCAATTGGATATACTCTTGATGATCTTAAGGGCATTAGTCCCACTCTATGCCAACACAAAATAAAATTGGAGAAAGACACCAAACTAGTTGTTGATCACCAACGACGGTTAAATCCTAAGATGAAAGAAGTGGTAAAAGAAATATTAAAGCTCCTGGAGGCAGGTATAATTTATCCCATAGCAGATAGTCAGTGGGTAAGTCCTGTCCATTGTGTCCCTAAGAAGGGAGGTATTACTGTCGTTCCTAATGATAAAGATGAATTGATCCCGCAAAGAATTGTTATAGGTTATAGGATGGTAATTAATTTCTGCAAATTAAATAAAGCTACTAAAAAGGATCATTACCCTTTGCCTTTTATTGATCAAATGCTAGGAAGATAATCCAAACATACACATTTTTGCTCTCTAGATGGTTACTCTGGTTTCTCTCAAATACTTGTGTCAAAAGAGGATCAAGAAAAGACCACTTTTACTTGCCCTTTCGGTACTTTTGCTTATAGATGTATGCCTTTTGGTTTATGTAATGCACCTGCTACCTTTCAAAGATGCATGATACGTCTCCAACGTATCTATAATTTACGAAGCATTCATGCTATTTTATTATCTGTTTTGAATGATTATGGGATTTATTATACACTTTTATATTACTTTTGGGACTAACCTATTAACCAGAGGCCCAGCCCATATTGCTGTTTTCTTGCCTGTTTCAGTATTTCGAAGAAAAGGAATATCAAACGGAGTCCAAATGGAATGAAACCTTCGGCATCGTGATTTTTTGGAAGAATATGATCCTGGAGACTTGGAGTTCACGTCAGAAAATCCTCGAGGCAGCCACGAGATAGGAGGGCGCCCCCCTGTAGGGCACGCCCCCTATCTCGTGGGCCCCTCGAGCACCTCCCGACCGACTTCTTTCGCCTATATAAGCCTACGTACCCTAAAACCATCAAATATCAAGATAGATCAGGAGTTCCGCCGCCGCAAGCCTCTGTAGCCACCAAAAACCTCTCGGGAGCCCGTTCCGGCACCCTGTCGGAGGGGGAACCCATCACCAGTGGACACCTTCATCACCCCGGCGCTCTCCATGACGAGGAGGGAGTAGTTCACCCTCGGGGCTAAGGGTATGTACCAGTAGCTATGTGTTTGATCTATCTCTCTCTCGTGTACTCTCTATGGCACGATCTTGATGTATCGCGAGCTTTGCTATTTTAGTTGGATCTTATGATGTTTCTCCCCCTCTACTCTCTTGTGATGAATTGAGTTTCCCTCTTGAAGTTATCTTATCGGATTGAGTCTTTGATTTGAGAACACTTGATGTATGTCTTGCCGTGTTTATCTGTGGTGAAAATGGGATATCACGTGCCACTTGATGTATGTTTTGGTGACCAACTTGCGGGTTCCGGCCATGAACCTATGCATAGGGGTTGGCACACGTTTTCTTGACTCTCCGGTAGAAACTTTGGGGCACTCTTTGAAGTACTTTTATGTTGGTTGGATGAATCTGAGATTGTGTGATGCATATCGTATAATCAGGCCCACGGATACTTGAGGTGACAATGGAGTATCTAGGTGACATTAGGGTTTTGGTTGATTTGTGTCTTAAGGTGTTATTCTAGTACGAACTCTTGGATAGATTGATCCTAAAGAATAACTTTGAGGTGGTTTCGTACCCTACCATAATCTCTACATTTGTTCTCCGCTATTAGTGGCTTTGGAGTGACTCTTTGTTGCATGTTGAGGGATTGTTATATGATCTATATATTTTATTATTGTTGAGAGAACTTGTACTAGTGAAAGTATGAACCATATGCCTTGTTTCCTATCATTGCAATACCGTTTACGCTCACTTTTATTACTTGTTACCTTGCTGTTTTTATATTTTCAGATTACAAAAACCTTTATCTACTATCCATATTGCACTTGTATCACCATCTCTTCGCCGAACTAGTGCACCTATACAATTTACCATTGTATTGGGTGTGTTGGGGACACAAGAGACTCTTTGTTATTTGGTTGCAGGCTTGTTTGAGAGAGACCATCTTCATCCTACGCCTCCCACGGATTGATAAACCTTAGGTCATCCACTTGAGGAAATTTTCTACTGTCCTACAAACCTGTGCACTTGCAGGCCCAACAACGTCTACAAGAAGAAGGTTGTGTAGTAGACATCAAGCTCTTTTCTGGCGCCGTTGCCGGGGAAGCGAGTGCTTTAAGGTATATCTTTAGATCTTGCAATTGAATCTTTTTGTTTCTTGTGTTATCACTAGTTTAGTTTATAAAAGAAAACTACAACAAAATGGAGTTGAGTTTGTCTCATACGCTTCGTCTTTTTAATATCTTTCATGAGTATGATGGAAAGGAAAATTGTGCTCAAGTGCTAGAAGAAGAATGCATTAAAATGCTTGGTACTAAATCTTTGAATGATGAGCATGATTGCAATGTTGTTAGTTTGAACTCTTTGAATATCCATAGTACTAATGATGATTGCACTAGTTATGATGAAAAATGTCTCTTATAAGCATGTTGATTTTTGTGGAGTAGAAAGGGTTTGCATGGACACTCCAAATAGAGAAAATAGATATTGCAAGAGGCATAAGTATTTAAAAACTAAAGGGTTGCAAGAAAGTCTTGATGAGTGTGCTAAAAGATTCAATATTTTTCGCGCCCCTTGTGAACTTTGCAATGAACATGGTCATTTAAATCTTCAATGCAAATTGTTTCATGATCGAATCGTGTCCAAAAATTGTGATAACTTGATTACCCTTGGGCATCATAAAGAGCTTAGTCTTCTTGTGGGGTTTGAAGAAATGAAACGTATAACTGAGGGTATTCCAAAATTTAATCTTGATAGATTCCTTGATTTTGATCTAGAGGATATTTATATGTTTTGTGTGGAGAATTGCATTGAAAATCCTTATATTGCCAATTACCTAAAGAAAAGAAAGCAAATAGAAGACGATGAGAATACTAATGAAAGGGGAGAGACTTCCCAATCTCCTCCTATTATTTCTTATGATGAATCAGGTAACGAGGAGGAGCTTTCTATTCAACCAATCTCGTCAATAAGGAGCTCAAAGAGGAAGGTTGAACCCACACATAATGTGAAGAATAAAAAGAAAAGAAGGAGCAACAAAGGTAAAAAGGTATCCCTCCCAAATGATGTTGCTCCTACTACTCATTGTGATGATGATAATTGCTATACTATAGGTGCTATCCATACTTTTAATGATGAGAGTGATTATGCCTATGATATGAAAATGCCCAAGCTTGGGGAAGCTATGTTTGATGAATATGAAATATTCGAGAATATATTTGCTGAAATTAATGTTTGTCCCAAGCTTGGGGATGCTATGTTTAATGAAGATGATATTTTTAGCATCCCAAGTTTTGGTATGCAAAGTTGTTATGATGATAGCATGCCTCTTACCTATGATGAATATATTGACGAAAGTGGGTTTGGAAGAGTGTCAACTTTATTTAGTGATTCCACTATCTTGGGAGAGGTTTCAATCGAGTATGATGAGAATGAAGTTGCTACTTATGATGATTATTGTGATGAAACTTATGCTATAAAAAGTAGTGATGATTATATTTACAAATCTTGTCATGATTATGATTACCCTTTTTCTGAACATTACTCTTTTAATGTGGAAACAATTTTTAGTGTTCAAGTCTCTTATGATACTCCCACTATTCAGAATGAGAAGAATTTTGCTTATGTGGAGAGTAGTAAATTTTCTATGCTTGTAGATCATGAAAAGAATGCTTTAGGTGCTGGTTATATTGTTTAATTCATTCATGATTCTACTGAAAATTATTATGAGGGAGGAACATATGCTTGTAGGAATTGCAATAATGTCAAGTTTCCTCTCTATGTGCTTAAAATCTTGAAGTTATGCTTGTTTTCCCTTCCTATGCTAGTTGATTATTGTTCCCATAAGTTGTTTTCTCACAAAATCCCTATGCATAGGAAGTGGGTTAGACTTAAATGTGCTAGTCATATGCTTCATGATGCTCCCGTTATGTTTCAATTCTTATCTTTTATGTGAGCATCATTGTCATCATCATGCCTAGCTAGAAAGGCATTAAAGAAAAGCGCTTGTTGGGAGACAACCCAATATTTATCCTTACTGTTTTTGTGTGTTCACATGATTGTGCTACTGTAATAATCATGTTTTATAGCTTTTGTTTCAATAAAGTGCCAAGTAAGACCTTTAGGATAGCTTACGGTGATAGTTGTGTTGATCCTGCTGAGAATCAAAAACTTTTGTACCCAGTAAATTAGTTTTGTTAATTCACAGGAACGTGCTTCTGATCTGATTATTTTTGCTCTGGATTGGTACGCAAATTTCTTAGGACTTACTAATTTGGTAGGATTTTTGGAGTTCCAGAAGTATACGTTTGGTACAGATTACTACGGACTGTTCTGTTTTTGACAGTTTCTGTTTTCTATGTGTTGTTTGCTTATTTTGATGAATCTATGAGTAGTATCGAAGGGTATGAGCCATAGATAAGTTGGAGTACATTAGATATTACACCAATATGAATTTAGAATGAGTTCATTACAGTACCTAAGTGGTGGTTTTATTTTCTTATACTAACGGAGCTTACGAGTTTTCTGTTGAGTTTTGTGTTGTGGAGTTTTCAAGTTTTGGGTAAAGATTCGGTGGACTATGGAATAAGGAGTGGCAAGAGACTAAGCTTGGGGATGCCCAAGGCACACCAAGGTAATATTCAAGGACAACCAAGAGCCTAAGCTTGGGGATGCCCCGGATGGCATCCCCTCTTTCGTCTTCGTTCATCGGTAACTTTACTTGGAGCTATATTTTTATTCACCACATGATATGTGTTTTGCTTGGAGCGTCATTTTATTTTGTTAGTATTTGTTTTATGTTAGTTATAATATTGTTTTGCATCTTTATTTTTAATAAAAAGTCAAGGATAGCCTTCACCATGCTTATTTTGCTAGTATACATGTTGCTGTTTGAAAACAGAAAGTTTACTGCTGTTGCAAAAATTCCCTAGAAAAGTCAGAGCATGATATAATGTTGAAACTTTTTGCATAATGAGCTATGATAAATTTACTACTGTCGGAATTTTATTTCATAATTGTTGGAGTTGGTAAGTATTGATACTCTTGCATTCTTTACAGACTATACTGTTTTGGCAGACTGCTGTTATGGTTGCATTGTTTGCATATGTTTGCTTGTTTAATGATTCTATTTGAGGATAGGAGTATTAAATATGCAGAGGCATTTGTATGCAATGTTGAATAATAATCTTAGTGATTTTTTACAGTAGAAAATGATAAGGTTTTGCATTGGTTTATACTAACCTATCTCATGAGTTCTTGTTGAGTTTTTTGTGGATGAAGCTTTTGACAAAAAGAGAACATGATATGAGAGGAATTAAGGAGACACAAAAGTTCAAGCTTGAGGATTCCCAAAGCACCCCAAGATAATATTTCAATAAGTCTCAATCATCTAAGCTTGGGGATGCCCCGGTAGGCATCCCACCTTTCTTCTTCAACAACAATCGGTTAGTATCGGTTGAGCCTAAGTTTTTGCTTCTTCACATGAGTTGTGCTATCCTTGCAATGTCATTTTATTTTGTTTTGCTTGCTGTTTGAATACAATACCAAGATCTGAAATTATTTAATGAGAGGGAGTCTTCATATAGCTACTTAATTATTTAGCTACTCATTGTTCTTCACTTATATCTTTTTGGAGTAGTTTGTCATTTACTCGTGTGCTTCACTTATATCCTATGAGTAATTGGTTGAATGAGTTGATTGTCATAAATCTGAAATTATATATGTTTCATTTTCTTATCCCATGGGGAGTTATGACTTCACATCTAAGAAGTAGAGGTTGTAAATTTATTGAAGGTTAGCAAGCGTTGTATTGGTCATTTGAACAATTCATGAAAGAATATTTAAGGAAGAGTGATTTCACATATAAATACACTATCCTAGACATCTTTTATAATTGGGAGCACTCATTAAGTATGACATGCTAAAGAGTTGATGTTGGACAAGGAAGACAACGTAATGGGTTATGTTTTCCGACATCTCAGTTAAAGTATATTGTCATGGATCATTCAAACATGTTGAGCTTGCCTTTCCCCCTCATGCTAGCCAAAATTCCTTGCACCAAGTAGAGATATTACTTGTGCTTCCAAACATCCTTAAACCCAGTTTTGCCATGAGAGTCCACCATACCTACCTATGGATTGAGTAATGTCCTTCAAGTAAGTTGTCACCGGTGCAAGCAATAAAAATTGCTCTCTAAATATGTATGATCTTTTGGTGTGAAGAAAATAGCTTTATACGATCTTTTTATGGAAGCAATAAAAGCGATGGACTGCATAATAAAGGTCCATATACAAGTGGCAATATAAAGTGACGTTCATTCACATTAAGATTTTGTGCATCCAACCCTAAAAGCGCATGACAACCTCTGCTTCCCTCTGCGAAGGGCCTATCTTTTACTTTATGTCTTTTACTTTTTGCAAGAGTCAAGGTGATCTTCACCTTCACCTTTTTCATTTTATCCTTTGGCAAGCACCTCGTGTTGGGAAGATCCTGATATATATATCCAATTGGATGTAAGTTAGCATGAACTATTATTGTTGACATCACTCAAAGGTGAATAGGTTGGGAGGCAACACTATAAGCCCCTATCTTTCTCAGTGTCCGGTTGAAACTCCATAACCATTAGTATTGCGTGAGTGTTAACAATTGTAGAAGACTACATGATAGTTGAGTATGTGGAGTTTGCTATTCCTGAAAATAAGATGAATTGCAATTGCTTGATGACTGAGAATGAAGTTTGCTAGTTTTCAAGAAAGTTTATGGTCTATGCTTTAACATGTGAATTGCTTGTTACTTTATCATGAGAAGTTTTATGAGATGAACTACTGTTATGACATATTATCATGCTAGAAAAGGTGATTTAAATTATCATTGATCAAACTTGTGCACTTTCTAGCATTCACACTTCATAAATTCTTTCTTTTATCATTTACCTACTCGAGGACGAGCAGGAATTAAGCTTGGGGATGCTGATACGTCTCCAACGTATCTATAATTTATGAAGCATTCATGCTATTTTATTATCTGTTTTGAATGATTATGGGCTTTATTATACACTTTTATATTACTTTTTGGACTAACCTATTAACCGGAGGCCCAGCCCATATTGCTGTTTTCTTGCCTGTTTCAGTATTTTGAAGAAAAGGAATATCAAACGGAGTCCAAACGGAATGAAACCTTCGGCACCGTGATTTTTTTGGAAGAATATGATCCTGGAGTTCACGTCAGAAGATCCTCGAGGCAGCCACGAGATAGGAGAGCGCGCCCCCTGTAGGGCGCCCCTGTCTCGTGGGCCCCTCGAGCACCTCCCGACCGACTTCTTTCGCCTATATAAGCCTACGTACCCTAAAACCATCAAATATCAAGATAGATCAGGAGTTCCGCCGCCGCAAGCCTCTGTAGCCACCAAAAACTTCTCGGGAGCCCGTTCTGGCACCCTGCCGGAGGGGGAACCCATCACTGGTGGCCATCTTCATCATCCTGGTGCTCTCCATGACGAGGAGGGAGTAGTTCACCCTCGGGGCTGAGGGTATGTACCAGTAGCTATGTGTTTGATCTCTCTCTCTCTCTCGTGTTCTCTCTATGGCACGAACTTGATGTATCGCGAGCTTTGCTATTATAGTTGGATCTTATGATGTTTCTCCCCCTCTACTCTCTTGTGATGAATTGAGTTTCCCTCTTGAAGTTATCTTATCGGATTGAGTCTTTGATTTGAGAACACTTGATGTATGTCTTGTCGTGTTTATCTGTGGTGACAATGGGATATCACGTGCCACTTGATGTATGTTTTGGTGACCAACTTGCGGGTTCCGCCCATGAACCTATGCATAGGGGTTGGCACACGTTTTCTTGACTCTCTGATAGAAACTTTGGGGCACTCTTTGAAGTACTTTTATGTTGGTTGGATGAATTTGAGATTGTGTGATGCATATCGTATAATCATGCCCACCGATACTTGAGGTGACAATGGAGTATCTAGGTGATATTAGGGTTTTGGTTGATTTGTGTCTTAAGGTGTTATTCTAGTACGAACTCTTGAATAGATTGATCCGAAAGAATAACTTTGAGGTGGTTTGGTACCCTACCATAATCTCTACGTTTGTTCTCCGCTATTAGTGGCTTTGGAGTGACTCTTTGTTGCATGTTGAGGGATTGTTATATGATCTATCTATGTTATTATTGTTGAGAGAACTTGCAGTAGTGAAAGTATGAACCCTATGCCTTGTTTCCTATCATTGCAATACCGTTTACGCTCACTTTTATTACTTGTTACCTTGCTGTTTTTATATTTTCAGATTACAAAAACCTTTATCTACTATCCATATTGCACTTGTATCACCATCTCTTCGCCGAACTAGTGCACCTATACAATTTACCATTGTATTGGGTTTGTTGGGGACACAAGAGACTCTTTGTTATTTGGTTGCAGGGTTGTTTGAGAGAGACCATCTTCATCCTACGCCTCCCACGGATTGATAAACCTTAGGTCATCCACTTGAGGGATATTTGCTACTGTCCTACAAACTTGTGCACTTGCAGGCCCAACAACGTCTACAAGAAGAAGGTTGTGTAGTAGACATCAATGCATGATGGCTATATTCTCTGACTTTTGTGAAAAGATTGTTGAGGTTTTCATGGATGATTTCTCCAGTTATGGATCTTCTTTTGATGATTGCTTGAGCAACCTTGATCGAGTTTTGCAGAGATGTGAAGAAACTAATCTTGTCTTGAATTGGAAAAAATGCCACTTTATGGTTAATGAAGGCATTGTCTTGGGGCATAAAATTTCTGAAAGAGGTATTGAAGTTGATAAAGCTAAAGTTGATGCTATTGAAAAGATGTCGTGTCCTAAAGACATTAAAGGTATAAGAAGTTTCCTTGGTCATGCCGGTTTTTATAGGAGGTTTATTAAGGACTTCTCTAAAATTTCTAGGCCTCTGACTAATCTCTTACAAAAATATATTCCTTTTGTCTTTGATGATGATTGTGTAGAAGCATTTGAAATACTTAATAAAGCTTTGATTTCTGCACCTATTGTTCAGCCACCTGATTGGAATTTACCCTTTGAAATTATGTCCGATGCTAGTGATTATGCCGTAGGTGCTGTTCTAGGACAAAGAGTTGATAAGAAACTAAATGTTATTCAATATGCTAGTAAAACTCTAGACATTGTCTAGAGAAATTATGCTACTACTGAAAAAGAATTTTTAGCAGTTGTATTTGCTTGTGATAAGTTTAGACCTTATATTGTCGACTCTAAAGTAACTGTTCACACTGATCATGCTGCTATTAAATATCTTATGAAAAAGAAAGATGCTAAACCTAGACTTATTAGATGGGTTCTCCTACTACAAGAATTTGATTTGCATATTATTGATAGAAAGGGAGCTGAGAACCCCATTGCAGACAACTTGTCTAGGTTAGAGAATGTTCTTGATGACCCACTACATATTGATGATAGCTTTCCTGACGAACAATTAGCTGCCATAAATGCTTCTCGTACTGCTCCATGGTATGCTGATTATGCTAATTACATTGTTGCTAAATTTATACCACCTAGTTTCACGTACCAGCAAAAGAAAAAGTTTCTCTATGATTTAAGACATTACTTCTGGGATGACCCACACCTTTATAAAGAAGGAGTAGATGGTGTTATTAGACGTTGTGTACCTGTGCCGGTCCTGAGATTTTGGGGGCCCGGGGCGAAACTAAAACTCAGGGCACTTAGAGTATAACTATTGTAACAATAATAATCAATATCTTTACAGTGTCTGCCATCCTCCATTTCTAAGTATCCGAAATGTGAGGTAGATTATGGTAATGCAAAATAGGTCTGCTCCACAATTTGCAAGAATATCCCTTATTCTCTCCAAGCCAGCTACAACCCTTCCCCATATCATACAAACAAATAAAGGGAATATACACTGGGTGAAACCTAACATATTTTTAGTAATATATCTAACAAAACTAGGGGGAATTTTTTAAGTTTTTGAACAAGTATTAGTCAAGTTTGGATCCATAGCAATACACATGACACTTTGCTAGCACATGTGTGCATGTGTGTGTGTGTGTGTGTATATAGGGTGGGTCTATTATGATAACACCCCCTTAAGACCTTATTCTGCACATCAAAAGCCTTATCCTGCACACCACCAACAGATCGTGCCACCGCCCCTCCCCTCCCGGCCTTCTACCGCGGCGGTGTCCTGGGAGCGATGCCGCCCCTCCCCTCCCCGCTTTCTCCCACGGCGGCGGCCTGGGAGCGCCGCCGCCCCTCCCCTCCCAGTCTTCTTCCGCGGCAGCGGCCGGCAGCGCCGCCGCCCCTCCCCTCCCGGCCTTCTTCTGTAGCGGCGGCCAGGCAGCGACGCCGCCCGTCGCCTCTCGGCCTTCTTCCACGGCAGGCACCGAGCAACACCAGCCTACCGGCCTTCTTCCACGGCAGCAGCTCGGTAGTGCTGCCACCGAACTCCTCCGGGCCTGCAATTAGCTGTACTTCATCAGATGTGGATTGGTGCTGCCTTGACATCAAACCAATTCGAGCAAGGAGGAGTGTGCGCAAGGTTGCTTCATCCACGGTAGCTTCTTGGAATAAGTCTGCATCAACCTTCAGAGCAAATCCTCCTTCCCCGTTGACATTGAGCAACGTCCAGACCGCTCATGAACTTCTGAAGGGAAAGTGGACTGCACGGGCGAACGTGAAAGTTGTGCAGATGGACGAGAAGGGAACTTCCTCCTGTAAACACAAGAAATCACTGCAACACGAGGTAAGCAGTACACTTCCTCAACCATCTCAGTGTAGTTATCCTAGACAAAGCAGTACAAGCAGTACAGCATGCCTACAAAACCTGTGTAGTGCGGTTGCTTCAGTTCGTTGTGGGGGAAAATGCAGTGCACTTACTCGGTTATGCAGTACGCTTGTATAGGTTCATTACGGGTAATGATGCAGTGCGGTTGCTTCAGTTCACCTTGCGTGGTGATGCAGTCAGCATGTAATGCTTCGGCAGTACCATTTTGAACACATTTCAGTTCGCAAGATTCAGTTCATTTAACCTGACAATGCAACTCGGTCATTTTGTGTGCAGGAGATGATGTTCAGCAGATATAAAATGCCGCGCATAATTGACAACACTGAGAACAACAACTTTCAGAAGAGTCGATATTCTTCTGGAAGAGATACTGGCTGGGTTACCCCTGAGATTCCTCGTGGATTCTTCACGACGACAAACAGGGTGCAATACTCTCCACAAGAAGAATTTTTCCAGGAAGAAGATGTAGTTGAAGATGACGATGATGTCACATTCGTCTGGGAAGGCACTCACCAACACGATGATGAAGACGATGACGATGAAGATGAGCTGATAACAGTTCTCAACCCAGAGTATAAGCACGAGTTCACTATGTTTGGACAACATGTCCGAACAGACAATGATGATGCAGTTGAACACGATGTTGCAGCAGATGATGATTATGTCTATGATGATGTGCCACCGCTCCAAAATTTTCAAACCAATCCACCGAGACATCATCACAACACTGGATTACCACCACGTCCACCTGCCGCACCCCAAAACAGAGCTTAGCGTCCACATGCTGCACCGAAAAACAGAGCTCCAACCAGACCTGCCGCATCAACTTCGACGCTGCGACCACCAACGGTGCCTCGGTCAAAAGTAAACAGCAGGTACAAATCCTCCTCACTGTTGCCGCCGTGAGATCCTCAACTACATAGATCTGCTATAACCCCGCCATGTCCAATACAACCCGGCGAGCTGCAAACACCATCGGGCGAACGACTCTACACACATGTAAGTTTATGGTCTGAAAAAAATAGTTGCAGTCCATTCAGATAACATTGCAGTGCACACTGATATTTCTTATGAGGTTTGGCTAGGAACATTGCAAATGCTTTATTAAACTCGTATGCACTCCTCGCATTTAAAAAACAGAACAGAACAAATTATCTCATAGAGCATTGCAATTAATGCAGGATAAAAACATGCCGCTGAACCTCGTACCTGCTGCTGGAATGAAGTTCACCACGTATGATAAGGCATGGGACTTTTACAACAATTATGCAAGATGTGTAGGGTTTGGCATACGCAAGAGGGCAAAACACAGGAAAAATGCCTACATTGTCTGCTCAAGAGAAGGGGTGCACAAGCAGGTTGTGTCAGATTATCACCGGGTATGTCAGAAGACATCAAAAAGGATTGGCTGCAATGCAAAGATTAGAGTCAAAAAAAGGAAGGATGGCAGATTTGTGATAGAAATGGTTAACTCAACCACAATCACAAGATGCTGGAAAGCCCCGAGATGCTTTTGCACATGCGATCGCACAAAAAAGACGATCCTTTGATAGACCAGTTAGTGAAAGACATGCAACTGGACAACCACACACATGCTCAGATGATGTCGACGCTGTCGCGTATGTCCGGTGGTCTGCAGTACATGGGACATACTAGCTGCGACTGGGTAAACAAGTAAGCACGTAACAGAGCATATCTCTTGAGCATTCTATCGGTAATTATTCCCTGTTTGATGAGATAAGTTTGCATTGTCTCTGAAAATGCAGGAAACAGAAGTTTGCCAGAGAAGAGTCTGAAGATGATGTCAAGAAACTTCTGGATTTCTTCGAGAAAATGCAGAAGATAAACCCAGAGTTCTTCTATGATTATGACGTTGATGTAGATAACTGTGTAAGAAACGCGTTTTGGGTGAACGCAAGTTGCAAAGGATCGTATGAAGATTTTGGAGACTGCGTTACATTTGACACGATGTATAAAACTAACAAATTCCACATGCCACTAGGAGTGTTTGTGGGGGTGAACCATCATCTATAGAGCACCATATTTGCTGTTGCACTCGTGCGAGATGAAACAATACCATCATTTGAGTGGGTTTTCAAAACCTTTTTGAGGTGTATGAACAACAAGCCGCCAATCTGCATGCTCACAGGTACAAAAAAAATAAAAAAACACCTGCATACTTACGTTTTGTTTGGTGCACTTATATTTCTTCCATCTATCTTGCACACACGCAAACAACTTAATAAAAAAACACTGTTTGTGTCTTCTCAGACCAGTGTTCTTCGATGAAGGCAGCATTAAAAACTATCCTCGCACAAACTCTGCATAAGCTGTGTCGGTGGCATATCATGAAGAAGTACAAAGACCACCTCGCCTTGCTGTATAAGGCGCACGAGAAGCTCAAGGACGAACTCAATGCAGTGCTGAACCACCCACTAATGCCGTCAGAATTTGAACATGCATGGAAGAACCTCATTCAGAGGTACAACTTGCAAGACGACGAAGTGATGAATTCGCTGTGGGATGACAGGCACGAGTGGATCTCGGCTTACTACAAGGAAATTTTCTGTGCTCGGATGACTTCCACATAGAGAAGCGAGAGCATGAACCGCATACTGAAGAAAATTTTTGTTAGGGAGAAGCATGATCTCCATCTGTTTGCTCAGCAGGTGGATAAGTGCACTCAGACCAGGAAGGCCGTCGAGCACGCAGAGACAGTAGCAAATGAGGTAAAGAAAAATGTCAATCAAAAACTGCTAAAAAAATATGACTACAAAAACCAACAATTTTTTCATTTCTCTGGTTCGTAACAGTGCATTTGTGATCATGCAGTCAGAGGTAAAAACAACAACAAAGTTTGGGTTCGAAGTTCAGCTATCAAAAGTGTATACAAGGGCAGTGTTTGCATATTTGAAAGAAACACTCTACCGTAGCACTGCATTCAGAGCAGAACGGTGCCCTGAGAACCCGACAAAGTATCTCATACACCACTACAACAGATCGGATGCATTTGACTTGGCAAGGCATAATTTCCATGTGGTCGCCGATGAAGAGAAAGGTGTCTACAAATGTGAGTGCAAACTCTGGACACACACAGGTGAGACTCCTAGCAAAAAAATTCTAGATTCTGATAGTCATGCACGAAAGCTCACTTACTGAACTTTACAAGTACTCATGCATGAGTAATTCACAAAACCAAATGAAGTTCACTTCTTTAAAAAATGAACAAATAACGAAAAAATATATGTTTACTAATTTCATGCAGTTCACTTACAGAACAGAAAAAAAATCATGTGTTTGTCTTGCAGGCCTCTTTTGCGTCCATGTCTTATGCATGCTTTCTCATTTGAGAGTACTCAACATTCCTGAGGTGTACATCATGAAAAGATACACCCGTAACGCAAGATCGGATGCAACGTTTGACAGAAGAGACTACGAACAAACAGCACCAGATGGAACCTCGCTTTTTTGCCGTAGAAAATTGCTGAAGAAACAGCAATGGACCTTGCAAACAGAGCGACAAGGTCCGACACTGGGTGCCACAGAGCGTTGTCTGGTATGAGGGCACTGATCGAGGAAGTTGACGTGCTCAACGAAGAAGAAAAAGAAGCAGCAAAACTAAAGCAAGCAGAGAAATACCAGCATGACAATAATGCCGAGCAAGTAGAAAATACTGAACACATTGGAACTGGTGCTATCAAAAAAGAAACAATTCTTCCACCTCCTGTTTCAAACACAAGAGGAAGAAAGAAAGGGGGAGACACAACCCAGAAAAAGGTGTCATGCAAGGAGAAAAATGATGACAAAAACAGTAAGCCACAGACTGAGTTGGACAGTGATGGTCACCCACTGGAAGTAAGAATGTGCAGAACATGTAATGAAATCAGCGGCCACAATTCCATGACGTGTACAAAAAGAAATGAACAAGAAAAACGAGGACATGGAGATGCACAACAAAAAAGAAATTCCACTCACAACACTAAGAAATGGACGAAACCGAGATGTTGTAGCATCTGCAAAAAGAGGAAGAGACACAATTCAAGAACCTGCCTCAAAAGAAAAAGAAAAAGATCAGAAAATGAGGAGGACAAAGAAGGTGAGATCAAAGAAGAAGATGATGACACAACTGAAGGAAATGGCTTATGAAGAAGCAGATGGAGAAGAGGAGGAAGAAGAAGAGAGTGAAGAGGACGAAGAACATGAAGAAACTGAAGAAACAGTGGCTTATGAAGAAACAGATGATGAAGATGATGAAGAGGAAGAAGAGAGTGAAGAGACTGAAGAGACTGAAGAGGACAAAGAACATGAAGAAACAATATCCACAAGACCACCACAAGGAAATGCTGCTGTACAGAAAAACCGAGAACAACACCACTTTCAAAAAACAAGGTAGGAGCAAAGAAGGATGCAGTTCACAGCACTGGAAAACGAAAACCACCATCAACCAGCATGCGGGGATCAAAGAAGGATGCATTTCATAGCACTGGGAAACGAAAGCAGCCAATAACCAGCACGCGGGGAGCAAAGAAGGATGCAGTTCACAGCACTGGAAAACCAAAGCAGCCATCAACCAGCACGCGGGGAGCAAAGAAGGATGTAGTCAACATCGCTGAAAAACCAAAGCAGCCATCAACCAGTACGCGGGGGACAAAGAAGGATGCAGTTCATAGCGCTGAAAAACGAAAGCAGCCATCAACCAGCACGCGAGGGGCTACAAACACAAAGGTGCAGAGACAAGAACCAGCAACACCGCCATGGAAAACAAAAGAAAGTGCGACATTAGACACGCTCCAGTCACCGCGCAGAAGCAGCAGCTTAACAACCAAATAGATGAACAGACAATGAATTAATCGTATGCATAGCAATTTGCTTATCTCTATGACTTATGTATCAGTTTAAATTTTGTGTAAACACAAATTTCCCGTTGCCTATGAGTTATTCAACTAAACCATGTAAAGAGAAAATGGTATATAGAGTATACCATATATATATATATATAGCAGTCTTGAGTAAAACATTGACACATTTTGATTCAAAAACCATGTAAAAATGCTGTTAGATCGTTGTAGTCCAACAAGTAGTACATATAAAATGCATTTCACTATGCAGTATGGAACTTGCAAATATGCAGTACGCTTCGAATTATCATGCAGTACTATAGACTAACTACATGTAGTACACACCATGCAAATTGGGAAAAAATGTGGAAACATGTAGTGCTCAGCTGACATATAAGCAGTTCACATATTGTAATATGTAAACACAAATTTCCCGTTGAATAATTATTGAAGCGGTTCAGATCACAAAAGTGCTTATTACAAAGCACATCAAAAAGATGAAGCGTTCAACACGCAAACGTACTTATTACAAATCAACCTCATAACCTTAGCCAATCACGTCAAACGTGATTCTAACCGTACGATCCTCGAGTTCAAACAAGTTGAGGACAACAACTTGCTCAGACTTCAGGCCACTATCAATGACAAATTCCTTCCACCCTTTGTGCAGACACAGCCGCCCGTCAACGCCTACACTGTACTTGGCTGGTTTAAGGTATCCATTACCAAGAACAACTCGAAGAATTCCTTTCTTCTTGAGCCGCACATACCTAACAGCTCGTTGAGGAATTTTCTGTAAAAAATAATAAAACTGTTTGAGAACGAAACTAGCAGTACAATTCTCATACTATGAACACAGATAGATGAAGTGCACAACAGTCCAACAAGTAATACATATAAAACGCATTCCAATATGCAGTATGGAACTTGCAAATATGCAGTACGCTTCCAACTATCATGCAGTACTATAGACTAGCTACATGTAGTACACACCATACAAATTGGGAAAAAATGTAGAACTATGTAGTGCTCAGCTAATATATAAGCAGTTCACATATTCTAACCTGTAAACTAAAACATAAGCTACATGCACACAAGCAAAAAAATAAAAACAAGAAATAAGAACACATTGCAGTACACTTCAAAAAACAAAGAAAAAAGTGCATTCCTAAAATACTACAAGTTCAGAATGCAGTGGAATTATACAAAAAAATCACAAAGAAAAAATCATATCTAACGAAACATACCATCTTGTAGTGAGTCTCCACATCTATTGGCGTAAGCTGATGGATAAAAGGACTCGTGCAGCCAAGGCCACGCCGAATCAAGGCAGAATAGAACGCAGAAACATTGATCTGGCCCATATCCAATCCTTCTGTGAATACTGTACCATATGCAAGCTGCTCGGCTTGCCTAGTTCAGCACAACACCTTGCCACCACGACGAGCATGACGGGCCTGCGAGCAAGCTGAACAATCGCAGTGCGTCGGCACACCACAACCATGGCCGCAGTAGAAGAGATACGCACAGGGGCCTAGAGCCATCGCAACAAAAACCTAGAAAAGCAAAAAAATAATAATAGGCTGGAGAAAGGAGAGAACTTGCGGCTAGAGGAGAAAATGAAATGCAAAGGAAGGGTATAAGTTAGCCTTCATTTATATAAGAGGAATGCAAAAAGGTCAAAACTGAAAATTAAAGGGGACTTAATGGAAATTATGTTCCCAAGAATAAAGGACAATCAATAAAGGCTTATGTTACCAAAAAAAGAGGAACGAAAAAAGAAGGTGTACTTTGACTGCAGCAATTCCCACGAACAAAACCACAGATCATTAAAAAATAATACTCTAAAAAATTATAATCCACAGACCATTTTATGTGCGCAGTTATCCAAATTCGTACCAGGAAGTTCACTATATGTGTGGATGAAGTGCAGTACATGCTTTTTGGCACAAAGAAGGATGCACGCAGTGCAAAATGTGTACACCTGCAGCACAGAACTATGACGAATGCAGTGCGCATAGGGGCACAAAAGCAGTGCACACCCGTACACTAAGAAAAAAGGATACGAAAGAGGAAAAACAATAAAGAAAAATGATACCAATGCAGTGCACAAAAAATGTAGCGCAGAACATGTGCAGTACGGAATGCGTGCACATGCAGTACTGAAACTAAATCAATGCAGTGCACGCATGATTTACTAAAAAAAGCAGTGCACGCCCCAACGTTGAAAAAGATACAAAGGAAAAAAATTTGACCACACAGGTGCTACCGGCCCCAGCCAGTCTCGTAATTGGTCTGCACCCATAGAAGGGGAGTCGTTCTGAGTCACAGTGCATGGGGCCGGTTGCACATGGGCCCACAGGTCATAGGGCATATAGCTGCGAGCATCGTGTATAAGCGCGCAGATAAGTATACGGAGGAGTTCGACCAGTATGCCTCGCCAGCGCTTATAAACACGTGGGGCGTGCCTTTCGCGGGCGAGGTGGGACTAAACATTAGGACGCACACACAGCGGACCGGGAACCAAGCCGTGCTCACAGCCCGACTTGGGCCCAAGTGCGTCTCTAAACTACCCGAACACATGCCCAACAAGGCCAACTAAGAAAAAACAATAAGTTCAAAAAAAAAGTAGGGGGCCCCCACCCCCCTTCCCTACCCCTCCCGTACTAGGGACTACAATAAGTACAGGAAAAAACAAGATGCAGTACGTGGCTGTAAAAAGTGCAGTGCATTACATTACACGATGCAGTGCGGTATGGCAATCCAATTCCCGAATATACACGAATAAATAAACTCAAAAAATAGTGAAGTACGCACATGTATACACAAGTGCAGTACTGTATTGTAGAAGATGCAGTGCAGGACTATATACGAATGCAGTTCATTATCGCACAGGATGCATGTATAAAACGTAACAAAATGCCCGTTCACACAGAAAAGTGGTGGTTAAAAAAATACTGATCAAAATAAAATAAAACAACCTTAAAAAAACCCACGTTCGCATACAACCACCCGATCGGAGCAGTTCCATCGCCACAAGCCCACGATCACAGATGCAAAACCAACCCACGATCTGCACAACCGCATCATCAGCGCGATCGTGCAGTTCATCCGACGAGGCCATCCCACCCCGCGCCCTCCCCTTAAATTCAGACCCCTGCCAAATGCCTTCTCATCCACAACAACACAAGTATCCATTGCCCTCCCACCAAATCGCCCCATATCAACGCAAAAGCACCAAGCCCTGCTACCGGCGATGACGTTCATCGACGAGTACAAGGGCAACAACGCCGTGGAGGCGCACGGCAACACCAAGGTGCACGTCATCCACACCAATGACAAGAAGTAGATGACATTCACCCTCACGCAGTACGAGCGCCACCTCAGCCTCCAGCGCCACAAGATCGTCGGCATTGATCTCGAGTACGACAACGACCCTGAAGCGACGTAGAAACCCGCCCTCTGCCAGCTCTCCATCGGCAAGAATTACACGGTGCTGTTCTTCCAAATGAGCGACACTGAAAGGTGCACCGTCTTCGACAACTTCCTCGCCGACCCCAGGTACACCTTTGCAGGCTTCTCCATCGACGGCGACAAAACCAGGCTGGAGCGCGTCAAACTGGAGGTCGCCAAATTCGTCGACATCCAGAAGGAGTGGAGGGTGCCCGAGGCAACCAAGCCGCTGGACTCCCTTGGAGACGTCTCTGGCGTGCTCATCGACGACTACTACAACAACATGAAGAAGAAGATCACCAACATCGAGCACCGGCACTGGGCCACCCTGCCTCTGTCCAGGAGGCACATCGAGTACGTGGCAAAGGACGCCATGCAGCGTACGAGATATGGAACCGCATCACCCTCACCTAGGACGGCCTTCGCCGTGCAAAGCTGGAGAAGGAGGAGCCCCCCAAGAAGCGCGCCAGAAGCAACTGGGGATGGGGAGAGCCTGACTGGTGAAGAAGAAGATGGTGCCAGCCAGGAGCCAACAATGCCAGCGTTCTTTTAGAATTATCATCAAATTTGCTTTATGTTGTTTGCTTATGTATCGTTAGTTTGCTTGTGTGCTGAACCTAGTTTTCTTGCCATGCATAATCGCCTGTAATGATGAACTCTGAATATGTTAGTTTGCTTTCTGTTCAACTTAGTTTGCTGGTGATGAAATTGTCGTACAGAATGCAAACATGACGCATGCAGTGCAAGTTATGCACAAATGCAGTACAGAATCTGTCGAATGAAGTCTTAACATACCAAACAAAGTAGTGCACGAACATAAATTTGAAAAAAGGAATACATAGGAGCAAAAACACAAAAAGAAAAACGCAAACACGTAAATAATTCAATACAGTGCGGAAGTACACGAACGTACAACACAGAACCATAATGAATGAAGTACATGAATGATTTGCTAAGCAGTGCACTCCAATACATTGGGGAAAAAAAATACTATATAATAGCAAAAACACGGGAACAAAAAATGAGAACTGCACATGCAGTACGGAATGCGTACACATGCAGTACAGAACCCTGATCAATGCAGTGCACGCCCCAACATTGAAAAAAACACATAAGGCAGAAAAATAAAAAGAAAAAAAAATTGACCACCTAGGTGCTACCGGCCCCAGCCAGTCTCGTAATAGGTCTGCACCCACAGAAGGCGAGTTGTTCTGAGTCACGGTGCATGGGGCCGGCCACAGATGGGCCCACAGGTCAGAGAGCATACAGCTGCGAGCGCCGTGTTTAAGCGCCCAAATAAGTAACAAGAGGAGTTCGACACAGAGGCCTCGCCACCACTTATAAACATGTCGGGCGCACCTTCCGCGGGCGAGGTGGGACTAAACATTAGACCACACACAGCACACAGGGAACCAGTCGTGCTCACAGGCCGACTTGGGCCCAATTGCGTCAACAAGGCCCACTAAGAAAAAACAATAAGTTCAAAAAATAAAACATCAAAAAGAAAAATGAGAAACATTTTTTAAATGAATAACAACAAAAAAAAGTGCTTCGACACTGTAAGAAACTATTAATAAATTAAATGCAGGAAGCTCGATGTCAACGTACAAATGCAGGCTGCCACGTACAACAATGCAGTTCTCCATGTGGAAGCACGAAGTATTTTTTTTTCTGAATTGAAGTTATCTTCACTCTGCAATGTAGTATGGCTGAAATAAGAATGCAGCCCTGTTACTTAACCAAAGCACTCCGACACCCCTAGCCACACTACCCTCCATCAAACGCTGTATTACCACAAAAATCAAGAGAAGAAAAGAAAGAACACCATCAAGAGAAGGAAAAAAAGAACATCTGTGTGAATCCTACTGAATCCTACTGTAGTACACTACGTGGACCTGAGCAGTTCATTTGTGATAGAAAAGAAGTGCACTAACTTGGACAATTGACCGAAAACACAATCATCACATTTTCTGACAGTTGCGTCAATACATTGATCTAATCACGAAAAAAGAGGCGATGACGTTCTGGATTTCCAACGCACTAACAAGAGCCTCCTCATAGCAGAACCTGTTGGCAGTTGCCACGTAACTTAAAACAGAGCCCCACCATGCTACCGCCCTGCTCCACCTCTCCCACGTCCTGTCAAGGAGAGCAGAGGAGAGCAGAGGAGAAAACACAACTGCTTCGTCCCCCCAAAAAACCCCATTGCATCTTCTTCTCCTCTCTTCCTTTCACTAGCCTCTCTCTCTAGAACAAACACCAGAGAGCAGAGGAGAATCATGGCGGATGCACCTCTGTACAAGCAGCGCCACAAGTACACCAGGGAGCTCCACGACGTCCACCTCCACGGCAATCACAAGTCACGTCCTTTGCACAAGCAAGGGCAACGACGTGGACAAGATGTTGTCCATGTTCAGAAGGAAGCTCGGTGGAATGCCCGTCAAACTAGTCGGCATTGATGTCGAGTACACACACTACGAGAAGCCACAGCAGGCAGCGGTGCTACAGCTATGCGTAGAAAAAGAATGCCTTGTCTACCACATATTTGCAGCTAAAGACAGGTAAGAATAACTATTGCTTGTCAATATTGATTTTAAATTTTCTTCACTGCAATTGCCATAATATTTAAACTTTGGTTCTCATTCTTGAAAAATCATGGCATATGAATTTATTGACAGTTTTGATCTGGCTCCATGTATGTCACTCATGTGTTCAATTCTTGAATTTATTATCTAGCAATACACGCAGTTTAATTATATTTTCTTCACTCCAACATTATCTAGCAATACACGCATTGTTTATGCAATCTATTATCAGATTTACTAGTTATGTTGAACAAAGTATTAGCAACTGCTCAATGCAACAGATTCAGATATTCATATTGCAGTTCAGTTTCAGAAAAACACAAAAAAACATTGCTAGTTCTAAAGAAATAAACTATATTCACTCTATACAAATATATTGCAGGCCAATGGAACTAGACAAATTCCTGATGAATGATGAGTACACCTTCGTCGGATTCGCTATTGAAGGAGACAAAAGCAAGCTGAAGGTATCTGGTTTGGAGATCAACTTCGACAATTACATAGATATTCAGGTGGAATGGAGAGACCCATACAACAAAAAGAAGTTTGACTCTTTGGCTGATGTTGCTGGCAGGATGATAGACATTCACTACCATGACATGAAGAAAAAAAATTAACCGCAAGGAGGACCATACTCTGTGGGAATTTTGCCCTCTGCTAGAAAAGCTTATCAAGTATGCAGCAATAGATGCATTCGCAACATATGAGTCATGGAGAATCATCTACGATGTCATAATGGGACTGGACGGGGCAAAAAGAGATAAAGAACAAAAGAATAAGAAGAACAAGGCTGTAATCCAATACAGCAACTAGAAAAAATCAGGGCTATGTTTAGTTTCACTTTACTTTAGGCGTTGTGTTGTTCTTTGTTTCATGTATGCAAGATTTTGATGATGTCCGTTGCTTCATATCGAACATTTCTTTTGTAAAAACAATGTCAGTTTGCTTGTGATCAATTGCTTTCGCAGAAATTAGTTTGCATTAGAACAAGTATCTACACAACTTTGAAAAATTTAATGTGTGATACCAAAACATACTATTCACATACAAAACATATTCAAAACCAACATTAAACAAAATTTTTTTAGGTAATCTGACTACAAACTCAGACATAAAAAAGAAAAGATTAATGCAGTTCACAATCATAAAAAAAGGAGTACACACGTCTCAACATGCAGTCCACAAAAAAAGTAATTATATAAAAATAAAGCGTTAATATTAATATTTCTAAAAATATATAATCCGAATACCTTTCTAAACAAACGTGAATACAGTTCACAGAGCGAACATAAGGCAGTTCACCAAGTGTATACATGAAGTGGAGTACATGCATAAATGAAGAACGACAAGGGCCGCAGCAACTTTCGTGTGGTGCCCAACACACACACTTGCTACACGAAGTGCAGTACTCAACGTTGGTGCAAGCAGTACAAATGACATCATTTCTGTTTTTCCATCAAAGGGGACGCGCGCAAACCCCGGAGCCACACCCCTAAGATAGACAGGGGGGCGACGGGGTATGATGGACTCGCCTACGCATGCGGCGCCGCGGCAAGCCGCGTCGCCACCTGCTCCGGCTCATTCCAGGCTTGGCCACGCAGGGGATGTGGAGGGGGGGGGTCACGATCCCCCCTCCCCACCCCCTGCTCGACCTCACGCTAACGCACGCAGTGCGCTTGGTTGACAGGTGCAGTGCGGACATTTTGTTTTTCCATCAAAGGGGACGCGCGCAAATCATGGAGCCACACCCCTAAGATAGACAGGGGGCGACGGGGTATGACGGACTCGCCTACGCATGCGGCGCCGCGGCAAGCCGCGTCGCCGCCTGCTCCGGCTCGTTCCAGGCTCGGCCTCGCAGGGGGATGTGGAGGGGGGGGGTCATGACCCACCTCCTGTAACGCCCCGGATACGATGCGCCAGGTGTCCGCCAGTTATTCGCCGTTGTTGCCATGTCATTTGCTCGCATGTTGCATTTTATCATGTCATCATGTGCATCTCATTTTGCATACGCGTTCATCTCATGCATCCGAGCATTTTCCCCGTTGTCCGTTTTGCAATCCGGCACTCCTATGTCCCCCGGTGCCCCATTTTGCCTCTTTTCGTGAGCGGGTATTAAACATTTTCGTAATGGACCGAGGTTTGCCAAGCGGCCTTGGTATAGCACTGGTAGACCGCCTGTCAAGTTCCGTGCCATTTGGAGGTCGTTTGATACTCCAACGGTTAACCGAGTAACCGTAAAAGGCCTCTTTGTGTTGCAGCCCAACACCCCTTCAAAGTGGACCAAAACCCATCCAAACCCCCTCCATGCTCTCGGTCGTTCGATCACGATCGTGTGAGCGAAAACCGCACTCCATTTGGAGTCTCCTAGCTCCCTTTATCTATAAATGTGCCTCCCCCTTCCAAATTCGCGGTCTAATCCTACCCTAACCCTAGCCCCGCTCCCCTCGCGCTGCCGGACATGTCTGCTCTCCCGCCGGACATGTCCGCTTTGCCACCCCGGCCAACCGCACGTTGCCACATGTCCCGC
>NC_041381.1:314102339-314109294 GCF_002162155.2 Triticum dicoccoides | reverse complement strand
GCACCGCGGCCCGCCCGCCGTTCGGTGTGCCTCGCCTCGCCGGCGACCGCCTTGCCCCGCCGCCTTGCACCTCCCGGGCCACCTCGATGTCGACCGCGCCGGCCATCGCGCACCGCCCCGCCGCTGGTTTCCCCAGGCGCCGCCGTGCCGCTCCGCCGCTGGAGTGCCTCGCCTCCCCGCCGCCTCCATGCCGTGCGCCGCCGGAGCTCGGCTCCTCTACCGCCCTAGCTCGCCGACCCGGATTCGGCCGGATCCCGCTTCTTCGACCCCGGCGACGCCCCCTTCTCCGTCTCCGGCGCAACTCCGGCCAACTCCGGTAAGATCTCGTCGGGGTGGACGAGATCCACCCATCCCTCCAACCAAACGGCCGGATCCGTCCCGCACCGCGCCGTCCTGCTCCGCTTTGTCCCGCGTTGACTTTCGTGGAGGTAAAAATCCACTGTCCCCGGATCTGCTGTTATTTTTATGCTCTGTTCATCGCATCATAACTTGCTGCATACTGCTCCGTTTTGTGCGTGTAATATGTCAAATTGTTCGCCTCGGCGAGTACTTCATTTCGTTCCATTGCATCATGTTCATTTGAGTCCATCTTGATGCCTGAATCATCGTTGCAAGAGTGCTATATGATGTTGTCTGCTGCCTGTTAACAGAACATGCTCATTTGTCATTTTTGCCATGTTTGATGTGTGCATCCTATGAGCATGAGCTCTACATGAGTTTTGAACTATGTCATGTCATATTTGCTGTGGTGCAATCCATGTATTTTTGTGAGTCTTGTAGTGAGTGCCTCGATCTTGTTAAGTAGGGTACTTGCTGTTGCTGTTTTGTTAGGCTGATTCTGTTATATTTTGTTGCTATGTAAACCTGCTACTACAAGTCATTATATGCATAATCTAGAGATTTTCACTAAGGATGATTTGTTATACATGTCTTGCTCTATCCATTCATGCCCCTGGTTGCATTTATAGCCTGCTGTAACATGTTGTTATCTTGCCCTCAAAACTGCTAAATAATGTTGTTGTCAGCCTGTTAACATTAAGTTCAGTTTTGCCATGTGTTTTGCTAGTGATCCATGCACCCTATGAACTTGCTCTTGCCATGCTTAGCATCATAGACATGTCTTCTTACTGTTGGTTGCCTTGCCATGCCATGTATTGGTCCGTGGTGAGTGGTTCAAGCTCACCAACATGCCTACTTATTGTTGTTCCTGCCATGTTTGAATCTGTCATATAACTTGCTATGTTTACATGGGTGCCATCATATCTTCTGATGCTTTTTGGCTCATGGTCAGTAAGGGACTTTTGTTATATGCAATTAGCAGATTCACGCCATGCCTTTGTTTTCCATGGTAAGTTCCTGTAGCATGTCGTTTGATAGCTCTAAACATTGCAACCTGATGTTAATTCTGCTAAGCCTGAAATTGTTATTATTTGCAATCTTGCCATGTCCTTTTGAGCATGTTCTAGTGATTTCTGGAGATAGCTCAGTGTTCATGTTTTGTCATGCATTACCTGTACATCATGTCCACGCCTTTTGTTTTCCTATTGTTGTACTGTAGCATGTTGTTTTGGTGCTTGCAATATGCCTAGTTGCTATTTTCGACAGCTTGTCCTTTAAACTTGTATAGAGTGTATGCGTTGAACCGTAGCTCCATTTTGAGTGTGCTCTATATGGAACTTGCTTAGAATTGCATGTAGTTTCATATTATCATGCTGCATCCTTGTTTTGAGGTGTTTGCTTGATGTTTGTATGCATTTTGCATCAATGCCATGTTTAACTTGTTTTCCTCATATCTTCTAGGCCGTAGCTCCGAATTAAATGAACTTTATATGTAACTTGACTAGAATCTCGTGTAGATCATCTTGGTGAATCTTAACTTGCTGTTTAACAACTTCAACTTAATGTTTATTCAGTTCTGGACCAACTTCTAAATTTGCATATGAGGACTTACAGGAATTGTTATATGTTGTTTCCGGCCTCATTTAACTTGCTTTGATGTTTGCTCTTGTTTGCATCATCTCTTGCCATGAGTAGCTTCATGTAGCCTTTGTCATGCATCATACTTGGTTGAGCATCATGCCTTGTCATGTGTGGTGTGTTTACTATGTTGTGTGCTTCTTCTCGATAGTTCCCGTTTCGTTGCGATCGTGAGGATTCGTTCGTCTACACTTGGTTCATCTTCATGGCTTCATCTTCTTCATGGACTCGTTCTTCTTCCTTGCGGGATTTCAGGCAAGATGACCGTCACCCTGGATCTCACTACTATCATTGCTATGCTAGTTGTTTCGTTCTATCGCTATGCTGCGCTTCCTATCACTTGTTCCTTAAGCCTCCCAAGTTGCCATGAACCTCTAACCTTTGACACCCTTCCTAGCAAACCATTGTTTGGCTATGTTACCGCTTTGCTCAGCCCCTCTTATAGCATTGTTAGTTGTAGGTGAAGTTGAAGATTGCTCCATGATGGACAGGATTTTGTTGGGATATCACAATATCTCTTATTTAGTTAATGCATCTATATATTTGGTAAAGGGTGGAAGACTCGGCCTTATGCCTGGTGTTTTGTTCCACTCTTGCCGCCCTAGTTTCCGTCATACCGGTGTTATGTTCCCGGATTTTGCGTTCCTTACGCGGTCGGGTGATTTATGGGACCCCCTTGACAGTTCGCTTTGAATAAAACTCCTCCAGCAAGGCCCAACCTTGGTTTTACCATTTGCCTCACCTAGCCCTTTTTCCCTTGGGTTTCCGGAGCCCGAGGGTCATCTTTATTTTAGCCCCCCCGGGCCAGTGCTCCTTCGAGTGTTGGTCCGAACTGAGCTGCCTGCGGGGCCCCCTCGGGGAAACTTGAGGTCTGGTTTTACTCATAGCTAGTCTCATCCGGTGTTTCCTTGAGAACGAGATTTGTGCAGCTGCTATTGGGATTTGTCGGCACATTGGTCGGCTTCGCTGGTCTTGTTTTACCATTGTCGAAATGTCTTGTAAACCGGGATTCCGAGACTGATCGGGTCTTCCTGGGAGAAGGAATATCCTTCGTTGATTGCGAGAGCTTATCATGGGCTAAGTTGGGACACCCCTGCAGGGTATAAACTATCGAGAGCCGTGCCCGTGGTTATGTGGCAGATGGGAATTTGTTAATGTCCGGTTGTAGATAACTTGACACTTGACTTAATTAAAACGCATCAACCATGTGTGTAGCCGTGATGGTCTCTTTTCGGCGGAGTCCGGGAAGTGAACACGGCTTTGGGTTATGTCTGACGTAAGTAGGAGTTCAGGATCACCTCTTGATCATTGCTAGCTTCACGACCGTTCCTTTGCTTCTCTTCTCGCTCTTATTTGCGTATGTTAGCCACCATACTTGCTTAGCCGCTGCTGCAACCTCACCACTTCACCCCTTCCTTTCCCTTTAAGCTTTGCTAGTCTTGATACCCATGGTAATGGGATTGCTGAGTCCTCGTGGCTCATAGATTACTACAACAACAGTTGCAGGTACAGGTTATTATGCGATGATCATGATGCGAGAGCGATGTTTGTTTGTTTTGGAGTTCTTCTTCTGCTTCTTCTTCGATGAGGGGATAGGCTCCAGGTCGGCAGCCTGGGCTAGCAGGGTGGATGTCGTTTGAGCTTCTGTTTGTGTTTCATCCATAGTCGGATGTTGTTCTCATGTATGATATATTGTTGTATTCATGTGTTATTGGATGTTTTGTATGTATCCCCATGTATTATGTAATGTTGATGTAATGATATCCACCTTGCAAAAGCGTTTCAATATGCGGTTCTATCCTTGGTGGGACGTTCGAGTCTCTTTAGGATAGTATCGCATATTGGGCGTGACAAGTTGGTATCAGAGCCTCGACCGACCCTAGGAGCCCCCTTGATTGATTGTGTAGTTTGGCCGATGTCGAGTCTAGAAGAAAACTGATTTCTGAGTCTAGTTATATCGGAGAGTAGGAATTCTTTTTACTCCTCAGCCCCTTCGTCGCTCTGGTGAGGAATCTTGACGTAGGTGTTTTGAATTACTCCTCTTCCCCTTCAAATTTTTATTTAAGTTCACGCAGTTGGTTTTCCGATCGTTGGTCCTCAACTCTTTTCATCCTGTGCATTTCTCTTCAAGTTGACTCTAGCCTCTTCATCTTTGCCAAGCTCAATCCTCAGTTGTTTTCTTTTCCCACCCACCCACCCTTTTCTTCTTGGAACCGGAGTCCGTAATCGAGTATCCATCCTATTCGTGCGAAGTCTTTGCTTTCTTTCCTCAATTATTTCAACTGGTGTTTTCTCTTCAAGATATTCGTCGATTCCCCCTTCCAGTTGCCTGTGTTTTTTCCTGCCCTCCCACCCCTTTTCTTCTCGGAGTCTGAGCATCTATTCGAGAAGCCATTTCATTCGTGCGGAGCCTCTTCAGGTTTTCCCTCAATTATTTCAACCGGTGAATTCTCGTCTCGTTTGACATTCTTCATCTCTTTTCTTCTACGGTGGTTTCAATTCAAGATTGTCGGTAGTGATTATATTCTTCCCCTCGGCTCAAGTGTTTTTCCCTGCTCGTTCGCCTCTCGCCAGTTTACCATTCCGGAGTTCGGAAGACATCTCAGGAGATTCGTCTATGTTCCAGTTGATTCGAGGTTGTCACCTCATTCAAATATTTCAATTGTTCCGGTGCATCACCTATCTCTTCAACAATCCTTTTCAACGATGTTTTCTTTTAGTGGGCCCTAACCCACAGGTCTTTTCCCAGGATATTACCTGACTCTTCTAATTCCCCCGGAGTTTTTCTCAATTCTTTTCAAGTGTGATGTAAGAATGGATCCCATCAGTCACTTGCCTTCTCCAAGATCTCTTTCAAATCATTTCATCGTCGGCTCAACCTCTTTGCTTTTCATTCTACCGGAGTATCTCAGTAATTTTCGTGGCGTTCCTCGTCGTCATTTCAAGATAGAATAAGAGTTTTCTCTAAATCTTGTCCGTTCTCTCAAAGTTTCGTGGTCCTAGCTTCATGTCATCCTCTCGAATTATTCCATTTGTCAGATATTGTTTTGCTTACCCATCCGGAGCATGTCAGGAGTTGTTTTTCCATTTCTTTCACCGGAGGCCATCATTCCAGTTATCGTTCTCTATTTATCCCGGTGCTTCGTTCAAGTGTTCCTTAATCAGCTCATGATCTCTTTGTTCTTTTGCATCTAAATCCCCTCTAGCTTATTTGTTCTTCTAATTCTTCCCGGTGATTCATTCTATTTCGTCAGTCATTTCTGAATTCTTACGGTGGTTCATTCAAGATTCATTTTTCCGTTCTTATCACATATATTCATTCGTTCTTTCCAATCCTACCGGTGGTTCATGAAGACCTTCTCAAGTTTGCGCTATATCTCCCTTAATCCTTTCTATGAGAATGAGTAGTATGCCAAATCCATTGATTGTCATCAATTTAATTTGATGAAGGATAAGCATACAATAAATCTTATTCTTATTTCATCCAAGTGAGTAACCCCTTCCGTCGGAGTTTGTTCTTGATGAGTAAATTCTAGATCCAAGTGTTTTAATCTTTTCTTTTCCGGAGTTCAAATTTCCTCGGCAATTTCGTCGGAACCTCCATCTAAATCACTGCAAGCTTTAATCTCATTCCTTTCATCCTTCATTTCTATCTCATCATCCTTTTGTCACCGGAGTTCTTCATGGTGGTTCTTCATGATTTAATTCATTCTTCAAGTGTTCATCAAGATTCTTTGGAGGAGCTCAAGTATCTTTCCTTCTTGCCTCTCGAAGTGCAATTAATTCTCTGTATTCTTTTGAAGTGGAGTTTTGCATTTCTTCGTTCTTCTCAGCTATTCAAGTATTTGGTTGTGGCATAATTTCACCTCTAGTTTTGAGATGCTGTTGATAAGTCCTCAACAAGCTTATTCTTTCGTTGTCGATTTTCTCAACAACTCTATTCAATCCTTCCTTCTAAGTTCTTTTCATTCTATTTCAATTCTTTCCGGAGGTTTTTGTGTCATGTCTTCATCAAGTATCATTCCATCCTCTGAAGCTCGTGTTTTATTCCTCCATGTTTCAGCCAGAGTGCTGCCTAAATCCTTTCAGTCTTATTCGTTTCTTATCTCATTCTAACCGGAGTGGTTTCATAGTCTATCTGATTCTGTGAGCTTTCGATTCTCGTCATTCTTGTCGTTCCCCTCTTCTTCTCGAGTGCTCTCGATTCTTTGCTTCTTCTCTTGAGTTTTGTTTCACCTCATACCCTTTTCCTTTCGTCTCGGTCCTAAGATCTCGGGACGAGATCTCTTGTTAGTGGAGGAGTGTTGTAACGCCCCGGATCCGATGCGCCAGGTGTCCGCCAGTTATTCGCCGTTGTTGCCATGTCATTTGCTTGCGTGTAGCATTTTATCATGTCATCATGTGCATCTCATTTTGCATACGCGTTCATCTCATGCATCCGAGCATTTTCCCCGTTGTCCGTTTTGCAATCCGGCACTCCTATGTCCCCCGTCGCCCCCTTTTGCCTCTTTTCGTGAGCGGGTATTAAACATTTTCGTAATGGACCGAGGTTTACCAAGTGGCCTTGGTATAGCACCGGTAGACCGCCTGTCAAGTTTCGTGCCATTTGGAGGTCGTTTGATACTCCAACGGTTAACCGGGTAACCGTAAAAGGCCTCTTTGTGTTGCAGCCCAACACCCCTTCAAAGTGGCCCAAAACCCATCCAAACTCCCTCCATGCTCTCGGTCGTTCGATCACGATCGTGTGGGCGAAAACCGCACTCCATTTGGAGTCTCCTAGCTCCCTCTATCTATAAATGTGCCTCCCCCTTCCAAATTCGCGGTCTAATCCTACACTAACCCTAGCCCCGCTCCCCTCGCGCCGCCGGACATGTCCGCTTTGCCGCCCCGGCCAACCGCACGTTGACCCGTGTCCCGCGCCACCGTCTCCCGTCCCGCGCGCAGCCGCGGCATGCCGGGCCCGGTTCGGGCCCGCGCG
>NC_041381.1:314097637-314101840 GCF_002162155.2 Triticum dicoccoides | reverse complement strand
CGCCGGCACCGCGGCCCGCCCGCTGTCCGGTGTGCCTCGCCTCACCGGCGACCGCCTTGCCTCGCCTCCAGCCGGAGCTGCCTGCCGGCGCCGCGCCCTCCGCCGCCGGGCCCGCGCCCCACCGCCTTGCGCCTCCCGCGCCACCTCGACGCCGATCGTGCCGGCCATCGCGCCCCGCCCCGCCGCCGGTTGCCCCAGGCGCCGCCGCGCTGCTCCACCGCCAGAGTGCCTCGCCTCCCCGCCGCCTCCATGCCGTGCGCCGCCGGAGCTCCGCTCCTCCGCCACCCCTAGCTCGCCGACCCGGATTCGGCCGGATCCCGCTTCTCCGACCCCGGCGACGCCCCCTTCTCCGTCTCCGGCGCAACTCCGGCCAACTCCGGTGAGATCTCGTCGGGGTGGACGAGATCCACCCATCCCTCCAACCAAACGGCCGGATCCGTCCCGCACCACGCCGTCCCGCTCCGCTTTGTCCCGCGTTGACTTTCGCGGAGGTAAAAATCCACCAAGTCCCCGGATCTATAGTTATTTTTATGCCCTGTTCATCGCATCATAACTTGCTGCATACTGCTTCGTTTTGTGCATGTAATATGTCAAATTGTTCGACTCAGTGAGTGCTTCATTTCATTCCATTGCATCATGTTCATTTGAGTCCATCTTGATGCCTGAATCATCGTTGCAAGAGTGCTATATGATGTTGTCTGCTGCCTGTTAACAGAACATGCTCATTTGTCATTTTTGCCATGTTTGATGTGTGCATCCTATGAGCATGAGCTCTACATGAGTTTTGAACTATGTCATGTCATATTTGCTGTGGTGCAATCCATGTATTTTTGTGATTCTTGTAGTGAGTGCCTCGAGCTTGTTAAGTAGGGTACTTGTTGTTGCTGTTTTGTTAGGCTGATTCTGTTATATTTTGTTGCTATGTAAACCTGCTGCTACAAGTCATTATATGCATAATCTGGAGATTTTCACTAAGGATGATTTGTTATACATGTCTTGCTCTATCCATTCATGCCCCTGGTTGCATTTATAGCCTGCTGTAACATGTTGTTATCTTGCCCTCAAAACTGCTAAATAATGTTGTTGTCAGCCTGTTAACATTAAGTTCAGTTTTGCCATGTGTTTTGCTAGTGATCCATGCACCCTATGAACTTGCTCTTGCCATGCTTAGCTTCATAGACATGTCTTCTTACTGTTGGTTGCCTTGCCATGCCATGTATTGGTCTGTGGTGAGTGGTTCAAGCTCACCAACATGCCTACTTATTGTTTTTCCTGCCATGTTTGAATCTGTCATATAACTTGCTATGTTTACATGGGTGCCATCATATCTTCTGATGCTTTTTGGCTCATGGTCAGTAAGGGACTTTTGTTATATGCAATTAGCAGATTCATGCCATGCCTTTGTTTGCCACGTTTAGTTCCTGTAGCATGTCGTTTGATAGCTCTAAACATTGCAACCTGATGTCAATTCTGCTAACCCTGAAACTGTTATTATCTGCAATCTTGCCATGTCCTTTTGAGCATGTTCTAGTGATTTCTGAAGATAGCTCACTGTTCATGTTTTGTCATGCATTACCTGTACATCATGCCATGCCTTTTGTTTTCCTATTGTTGTACTGTAGCATGTTGTTTTGGTGCTTGCAATATGCCTAGTTGCTGTTTTGGACAGCTTGTCCTTTAAACTTGTATGGAGTATGCGTTGAACCGTAGCTCCGTTTTGAGTGTGCTCTATATGAAACTTGCTTAGAATTGCATGTAGTTTCATATTATCATGCTGCATCCTTGTTTTGAGGTGTTTGCTTGATGTTTGTATGCATTTTGCATCAATGCCATGTTTAACTTGTTTTGCTCATATCTTCTAGGCCGTAGCTCCGAATTAAATGAATTTATATGTAACTTGACTAGAATCTCGTGTAGATCATCTTGGTGAATCTTAACTTGCTGTTTAACAACTTCAACTTAATGTTTATTCAGTTCTGGACCAACTGCTAAATTTGCATATGAGGACTTACCGGAATTGTTATATGTTGTTTTCGGCCTCATTTAACTTGCTCTGATGTTTGCTCTTGTTTGCATCATCTCTTGCCATGAGTAGCTTCATGTAGCCTTTGTCATGCATCATAATTGGTTGAGCATCATGCCTTGTCATGTGTGGTGTGTTTACTATGTTGTGTGCTTCTTCTCGATAGTTCCCGTTTCGTTGCGATCGTGAGGATTCGTTCGTCTACACTTGGTTCGTCTTCGTGGCTTTATCTTCTTCATGGACCCGTTCTTCTTCCTTGCGGGATTTCAGGCAAGATGACCGTCACCCTGGATCTCACTACTATCATTGCTATGCTAGTTGTTTCGTTCTATCGCTATGCCGCGCTTCCTATCACTTGTTCCTTAAGCCTCCCAAGTTGCCATGAACCTCTAACCTTTGACACCCTTCCTAGCAAACCATAGTTTGGCTATGTTACCGCTTTGCTTAGCCCCTCTTATAGCGTTGTTAGTTGCAGGTGAAGTTGAAGATTGCTCCATGATGGACAGGATTTTGTTGGGATATCACAATATCTCTTATTTAATTAATGCATCTATATATTTAGTAAAGGGTGGAAGACTCGGCCTTATGCCTGGTGTTTTGTTCCACTCTTGCTGCCATAGTTTTCGTCATACCGGTGTTATGTTCCCGGATTTTGCGTTCCTTACGCGGTCGGGTGATTTATGGGACCCCCTTGACAGTTCGCTTTGAATAAAACTCCTCCAGCAAGGCCCAACCTTGGTTTTACCATTTGCCTCACCTAGCCCTTTTTCCTTTGGGTTTCTAGAGCCCGAGGGTCATCTTTATTTTAGCCCCCCCTGGGCCAGTGCTCCTTTGAGTGTTGGTCCGAACTGAGCTGCCTGCGGGGCCCCCTCAGGGAAACTTGAGGTCTGGTTTTACTCGTAGCTAGTCTCATCCGGTGTTGCCCTGAGAACGAGATATGTGCAGCTCCTATCGGGATTTGTCGGCACATCGGGCGGCTTTGCTAGTCTTGTTTTACCATTGTCGAAATGTCTTGTAAACCAGGATTCCGAGACTGATCGGGTCTTCCTGGGAGAAGGAATATCCTTCGTTGATCGCGAGAGCTTATCATGGGCTAAGTTGGGACACCCCTGCAGGGTATAAACTTTCGAGAGCCGTGCCCGCGGTTATGTGGCAGATGGGAATTTGTTAATGTCCGGTTGTAGATAACTTGACACTTGACTTAATTAAAACGCATCAACCGTGTGTGTAGCCGTGATGGTCTCTTTTCGGTGGAGTCCGGGAAGTGAACACGGCTTTGGGTTATGTTTGACGTAAGTAGGAGTTCAGGATCACCTCTTGATCATTGCTAGCTTCACGACCGTTCCTTTGCTTCTCTTCTCGCTCTTATTTGCGTATGTTAGCCACCATACTTGCTTAGCCGCTGCTGCAACCTCACCACTTCACCTCTTCCTTTCCCTTTAAGCTTTGCTAGTCTTGATACCCATGGTAATGGGATTGCAGAGTCCTCGTGGCTCACAGATTACTACAACAATAGTTGCAGATACAGGTTATTATGCGATGATCATGACGCGAGAGCGATGTTTGTTTGTTTTGGAGTTCTTCTTCTGCTTCATCTTCAATCCGGCGATAGTCTCCAGGTCGGCAGCCTGGGCTAGCAGGGTGGATGTCGTTTGAGCTTCTGTTTGTGTTTCATCCGTAGTCGGATGTTGTTCTCATGTATGATATATTGTTGTATTCATGTGTCATTGGATGTTTTGTATGTATCCCCATGCATTATGTAATGTTGATGTAATGATATCCACCTTGCAAAAGCGTTTCAATATGCGGTTCTATCCTTGGTGGGACCTTAGAGTCTCTTTAGGATAGTATCGCATATTGGGAATGTGGTGAGGGGGGGGGGGTCACGACCCCCCTCCCCACCCCCTGCTCGTCCTCGCGCTAATGCATGCAGTGCGCTTGGTTGAGAGGCGCAGTGCGGACATTCTGTTTTTCCATCAAAGGGGACGCGCGCAACCCCGGAGCCACACCCCTAAGATAGACGGGGGGCGATGGGGTATGACGGACTCGCCTACGCATGCGGCGCCGCGGCAAGCCGCGTCGCCGCCTGCTCCGGCTCGTTCCAGGCTCGGCCTCGCAGGGGGATGTGGAGGAGGGGTCACGACCCCCCCTCCCCACCCCCTGCTCGGCCTCGCGCTAAC
>NC_041381.1:314092723-314095566 GCF_002162155.2 Triticum dicoccoides | reverse complement strand
ACCCCCTGCTCGGCCTCGCGCTAATGCCCGCAGTGCGTACAAGAACAATACAAAAAATATAGACAACTTAAAAAATTGGGGGGCGGGGCAACCCCCCATGTACCTTAACGTACAAATAATTAAAAAAACCAACTACAAAACGCAACTTTAGGCAAAAAGCAGTGCGTTTTTTGTTTTGGCAAAAAAAGCAGTGCGGTAACATAAAAGCAATGCAGCTTCATCATGCACACACGTGCAACACTTTGCTTGAAAGACAAAAAAAATGCAGTGCTTTTATATTGGACAAAGAAGTTCAGCATCAAATGCGATGCAGTTTATCGAACACATATCATACATATAAGCGTGACAAATGCCAGTTCACGTAGACCGTGGTCGTCAACAAAAAATAAAATTATACACTTATACATATTGTATGAGTTATTGATATAAAATACACATAGGTATACAAATTCATCCACATACACTGCTGCATAAAAGAACAAGAAAAAGCACACGACAGAAAAAAGTCTTTTTCATACATTATCTACCTTAGTCAGCACACATAAACACAACATCAAACCCTAGATATTGTCCACGCACAGCCTTTTGCCCCCAGTAGAAAATAGTGCCCCAAATGACTGTTACTCCGTCTGCGACTGTGTCTGCGATTGCGACAAGGAAGTGAGCCCGAGGTCCGCAATCAGTTCGCGTAGCTCAAGTGGCATGTCTTCATAACACAACATGTTCAAAGGATTGAACAGCAGCTGGAACATGTACTCCGCCTTCCAATCTTCAACAGCAGGCTGAAAAAAGATAAAAAATGCAGACAAGTGATTAGAAAAAAGGTTGTCATAAAGAACAAAAAAGTGAAAAGAAAACAGAGAAGCTGTTACGTCAGATTTCAAAATTTTCTCAACTAGACGTTGGCCGTCATACAACTGCGTCATCCTCAGAACATAGATTTCGCACTCATTTGCTCCCTGCGCTGGCACGACCGGGTAAGATGGCTTCTCTGCCAATTTAACCCAGTCAGGGTGGTTCCTCGATTTATACATTTTTCCACCATAAATCGCCTTCAGCAGCTGAGTCATCCTCCTTATCTGGCAAAAAAAAGAAGCACAAGGTAAGAATAACACACATCAAGGATCAAAGTTGATATTCAAACGAACAAAAAAAAAGTTGTTCTCAGACGTCTAGACAATCCCTATTTTAAGTGCACGTGAGAAAAATGCAGTTGTGTCGCGCATATGTTGAAGTGCACTACATAAACAATTGTGGTTCTATGTGTGCTAAAATTTGCATGTGCAGTTTATGAAAAAAATGCAGGAGAAACACAAAAAAAAGCTTTACGCTTGGCAAGGAAAAAAATAACATACCACTTCAGTGCAATCTGCGTGGTAGTCAGTCCTGCGCCACCTTGTCGTGACATCAGGATGGCCAGTGTACTTCCTACTATCATGGATATCAAGGGTCTGGTGATGCTGGTTCATCGTGTATAAGGAATAATGACCATCCTTGAATCGCGACATCATAATCTGTTCGCATAAAAAAATGAAATGAAAAGTTCTTTCGACACGTAGCACCAGGACCACTGTTCCAAAAATAACTATAAAAAGAAATGCAACAAACCAGGAAAAATAAATGACAAAAAACAATGAACTTACCAGTTTTGCATCCAACAGGTTTGCGTCGTCGCTCACAAAAAATTTGAACTGCTTAACTGCATCTTCTAAAACAAACGAGCTATGCACAACTAGCAACACATGATTTCCGTCATTATCTCTCGCCACAGAGGTTTCCATTTGAAGAACGTACTGCACACAAAAAAGAACAAACAAAGGACATGAAAAAAAGAATAAACAATGCAAGCAGGAATGGACATGAAAAAGCCAGTGCAATAGGAAAGAATGACAACAAACGTTTACCGTGATAAATAAAGGTGAAAGTAGCACACGTTCACTGGATTGATAAGCTAAACCCAATTCAGGGTCTTGCTTCCAGTACTTGATGACAAAATCCATGATATACGAATCCATTAAAGCTCCGTTGCCAAATGTATCATAGATATTGTCGATATTGTAAGTATCGACATCACCAAAAGGACTATGCACCATAAAGAACGCGTTCCTGCAGTAAACATACACAGATGGGATCAATAAAATTAGAATTAAAATCAAAACACACAAAAAGGATGAAAGGGCACACACATCACATAAAACTTACTCGCGGTATTTGGTTACAAAATCTTTGCTGAGAACAAGATCCTTTATTTTAATCGCCTCATCAATATATCTGAACCTCGGAGGCTTCAATTTCTCTATAGAGCATCTCAACTTAAAAGCCCTCTCACCTGCCCTGTTGTTCGAAAATACTTCAACCTCATCCAAAGGAGGACGATTAATTGCTGCACTCCTAGTCCTAGTGACACATGCACACGGTGTAACAAAATCATCATCATCAACATCATATACATCGTGTGGAGAGCTAGGTCGAGAGATACTTCCACCATCAGGTCCAGACGCCACATTTGTGTTCAAACCAGAATTATCTGGAGAGATTTCAATGACACAATCCTCCATAACCACATCAGAACCCTGAGACTCAAACAGTGATGTACAACCTTCATGAAGCCCCCCATCAAAACCTAAAAACGTGCAGAAAAAACATGGAAGCACTCAGCACAAAACACAAAAACCAAAAAACATGTATACAGAAAAATAGAATGCAGCCCACTTCTCTACAGCAATGCAGCCCACTTCTCTACAGCAATGCAGCCCACACTTGTATACAGCAATGCAGCCCACATATAAAAGAACAATGCAGCCCACTTCTCTACAACAATGCAGCCCACACTTGTATACATC
>NC_041381.1:314037197-314092504 GCF_002162155.2 Triticum dicoccoides | reverse complement strand
GCCCACATATAAAGAACAATGCAGACCACTTCTCTACAGCAATGCAGCCCACACTTGTATATAGCAATGCAGCCCACACTTGTGTACAACAATGCATCCCACTTCTCTACAGCAATGCAGCCCACACTTGTATACAGCAATGCAGCCCACATATAAAGAACAATGCAGCCCACTTCTCTACAGCAATGCAGCACACTCTTGTATACAGCAATGCATCCCACATATAAAGAACAATGCAGCTCACTTGCCAATAAAGAAGCAGAACCAAGCAGTAGACAAAAATAAAATAAAAGCGAGGATAAAGAAGTTCAATAAAACAACCTTTATCTGCAAAAATTATAAGTGATGTTAAATCAAGGCAACACTTCCTTGAAGTTAGCCAGCTATAGAGCATGGCCTTTCTGATGTAGCCAATGTGCTCCACCCCAAACTTAGCAACTCGAACACCATCCCATGTCTGCAAGAATTTAAACATATAGAATCCGCAATCATGCCTGCAATAAAAAGAATAAAAAACATCAGTTTCACAAAAAATGAAGTGAAAAAGAAACTTGAACAATATGACACAGAAGGGCTATAAAGAACACACCCATTTGGCTGCAATGGGGCAATGACATGTTTCAACACAAATCCATCAAGTGTGGGAGGATTTAGCGGCTCATCAGAACTCAAGCTCCCTTCTTTCCATGCACGCTTGATATTTTAACCATCCTCCTAAAAACCCTGATTGCATCAGGGCTGCCAGGTTTGTTGAGCGAGTCAAGAAATTCAAACCGCCTTTCTTTCACATTTAACACAACTACACAATAATGACCGACACCATCCCTCGTGTTTGGCAGATCAAAAGTTGCAAAAAGGACCTGTTGGAAGCATGAAAAAGTAAATAAAATTATTATAAGAAGAAAAAACAGAACGCTGTAAAAACAAAACAGACAAAATATAGTTTTCAACACATAAAAACGTCTCTCACCATATCCTTTTTATCAACACGCTCCTCGGCTTTTGAGGAGAACATCATTTTAACACTCCTGCCTATAGTACCACCATTCCAAATATTTGTCTGCCGAAACAAAACCAAAAATCAAATAAGCAAAACAGGTCGTTGCACAAAATCAGAGAAGAAAATCAAAAAATAAAACAAAAATTTCTGCATTCTTACACAAATATGGTACGGGACAACCATTGTTGGAGATCCCTTAAACTTATCTACCAGCAAAGAAACCCCAAGATCTACAAGCCTTGTAGTTAGCATCCCTTTATCCCAAAAGGATTGACCAACTTCGCCAATGCTAATATCACCCATCTCAGTTTTAAAAGCAATCATGTCCCTGAATTTTTCATGAAAAAACTGAAACATAAGATATTAGAAAAAATAACAATAAAGAAAAAGGGGTAAATACAAAAATTAGATAATACATATGAACAAAACAATTTCTAAAAAACCATACTTCTTCTTCTTGTCCTTCCGAGCCCTCGTAACAGCAGTGTACAACTCATTGTATCTTTTCAGAAGAGCTGGATCAATTCTCGACGGTGTCACAATAGGAAGCTCGTCATCTGTAATAAAAAAGATGAAGTTCACTTATCCAAACAATGAAGTTTAAATATTAAGATAAGGGAATTCTGCTAGCTATTTTGAAAATCATAGACAAAAGATCAAAGTTTCACTTATCATTAAACATCCAATACAGATACCATAGTAATTAAACAACATGAATGAGAAAAACATCAAACTGCACTGTTAAAAAAACTCTTGCCTTCAGTGTCAGAGTCTTCAGGCTGCTCTTCTTCAGAGCTGAGAAAAATATTTTCTTGCATAGGTTGCGACAAATCCACCACAACCTCACTGGACTTTCCTTCTGCAGCAACATCAGCATTCTCTCGATTTACAACAGTCTGGTCAATAGCAGCGTCCTTAGATACTTCAACTACATGAGGCTCCACTCTCGATACTTCCGGAACATCATTGGACACCAGACAGATAGGGGAAGCAACAACACTAGCAGCAGGGGCAACATTCTCTAGTGGCTTTTCAATACCAACATCAGAATATTCATGCCGACTGGTGGGAACAGCATCATGGGATCCTTGAGCTACAGAAGGATCTGCACACTCAACGGTAACCGATATAGAAGCATCAACACTGCCACGGCCATCAACAGCACAACTGCCCTGATTTAGATCAACGTGGACTTCCACGTTTTGTTCTCCAACCTGTGGAAAGTTTAAAAAACACATAGTAACACAAAAATGAGCGTGGGGATAACTAACACAACAACACACATCACACTTATGTCAAAAGACTGCTGGCAACATACACATAACAACTATAGTCCACATATGCAAAACAACACCAACACATGTGTGTCAAACACAACTACAACTGCAACCCACATATACATAAAAAAGAACTGCAGTTCGCTTTGACAAACGCTGCAGTTCAGTTATGTTAAATACTGAAGCTCACGTATGTAAATCAGTATGGATCGCGCATGCCAAAAGAACTATAGTTCACTTCTGTCAAATAGTGAAGATCACACATGTGAAACTATTGCAGCTAACATACGTAAATGAAAATGCATATGGATGAACGTAACAGCGTACATCAAGTTTATAACAGACAACAAAAAATTAGATTACAACCCACTAACAGAACAAGTAATACAACTATACCTTATCAGCTACAACATCCAGAGGGGATGCTGCATCAGCCAATACCTCATCCTTCCCAGAGCCATCGTAGGTCTCTTTGTGCACATCACGAGCAGCAACACCAGTCTACGAGCATAGAACAAACCAAAAACGAGAAATAAGATGGTACCGGCCAAAAAAGAAAAAACTTCAACTATGCACAAGCAGTACACACTACACAACAAAGAAGTACACAAAAAAAATATGGGAAGCAAACAGATGCAAGTTCAAAGAAAAAGGGAAGCATGCCAGAGCAGACATGGCAGGAGTATTTATACCTGATCAACTCCATCGTCTTTAGTTCCATCGACACCAGAAGATTCCACTCCAGCCTATAACAAAAAATAGTGAGGAGTAGTCAACATAATACACAAAAAAGAGGTTCAAAGCCACAAAAAACCTAGAACATACGTTGTCAGCGCCAACGCCAGCGTCCTGACGGATCATTTCGTCCATAATATGCCTAGCATCCTTCTCATACCAACCGCATTTTTCTTCCCGTGAATGTCTCAATTGAGCATATGAAGAATGAACATTTGTCACTGCAATCTTCAAGCTTTCAATCACACCACAATCAAAATTGTGAGCAGCAACAATATGTTCATCTCGTGGGCCATGGCCAACAGGGAAAAAACTAGTAACTGTCCTCAACCTGTCACCAGAGGTTGGCAAATCTTCAGTCAGCTTCAAAACCTTCAGAAGAAGCTCATCAATCTCCTCATGTTTTTTGCCGCCAACAAATGTCTGTTTATAATAGCTTGTATTATCAAACATTTGTCGAGGCATGAAACCACGAGTATGCGGCACCTCATCATCACAGGCAGGAAGCTGACTACAGATAGGCTCATAAAACCTAGCATGAGTGCTAGGCCCCGCATTAGAGCTGCCATGTACAACTGCAACAGGACGGTTGTACACAATATCACCTGACGCCTTCCACTGCAAAAAAAGACAACATGCAAAGAGAAGTACACATGTGAGTACTAGAAAAGCTCATATTTATAATGGCTGCACATTTTTTTTAAAAAAATATGATATTAAAAAATTAGGTGCACTAACCGGCAACTTCCCATATTTGTAAGTTTCCAAGTAAATCTTTCCCTTCACAAGCACATCCTCATTGTACAACTTCATCAGGTCCTTGGTCGTCAGGTATGACGCGCGTGGCGTCAACGTGTGCATGACTGAAAATTTGCGAAGCTTCAAGCAGTTAAGATACATAATCAGGGGGACAATGGTACAACCCTCTACACAATTCTGCTTGCTGCCTTCTGATTGCCACCTAACCACAACTGCCTGCAACTCATCAACAACAAGCTGACAAAAGTCCATCTGAGCCATAGCCACATAATCCATGTTCTCTACCATCGCAGCAACTCTACCCAAACGAACTGCAGACCCCGGGCACAACAAATTCTGGTAAAGTATCAGGAAGAACACCTTCACAGCAAGGTCAACACTCACATAATCATATTCCTCCACCAACACCTTCAACTTCTCAAGCAAGTCCTTGACACCTATACTTTTTGAACGGTCAAAGCCAAGCTCATCCTTGAGGGCAGTCAACGATTCATCATGACCGCTGGAAGCAGGCATGGGTGCAGTGTGACGTCCCATAGGTAAATCAAAAATGTGATGAACTGCATCACGATTGATTCGAAGAACCCTGCCATTCCCAAAGTCCATTAACATGGTGGCAGGGTCAATCACTCCCATCAGATAGCACATAAGAATGCGCGACACATTTTTCTTTACTGTCAGTTCAAAGACAACACCAAATCCAGCATCCCTAACACGGCTGCAATGCGCCTCTTTCAACAAAGAAGCAGCCTTGCAAACAGTGGGAAGCGACAAACGCACGGTCTTGTTAAATCGAGAATCATCTCCCTCACCATCATCTTCAGTTGCATTGCTCTTACTAGAATTCTTCCTCTGTGTAAAGGGAAATGCAGTCCACATTAGAAGATTAGGCATAAAAAAAGAGACATACAAAATACAGGAAGAATAACAAATGAAGGAAACAAATGTAGTGCACTTCAACAAACCTTTGGAGCAGCATCCACCTCCTCGCCAGAATCACCACCAACATCTTCGTCGACATCATCATGGGCATGCTTGGGTACACTCTTAGATGAACCACAGTCTTTGCGTCTAGAAGGATGAACACCCTTCACATAATCAGCAAGCACAAAGTCGTCATCATCAGAATTGGGACCTTCAGTGACATGTAGTCGTTTGCGCTGAGGATCATCACTTCCACCAGCTTCAGCGGTTCTCTTGCCAAGATTCTTCTTCATTCCAGCAACACGTGGACTCCGCCGAGGTGTACCACCTTCCTCAGCAACAGTACTCAACCTCTTCTTCACCTTGCCAAATTTACCACCCTTGGCACCATCTGCAGATCTCCTCTGCTTCTCCTTCTCAGCAAACTCTTTTGACTCAATTCAAACCTCAACTTCTTCTTTCTTTGCTTCAAGTCATATTGACGAAGCTGTTCCGGGACCATCCAATCCTGTGTAACTTCCTCTGTACCATCAACAGACTGCGATTGTGTTTTAGACAAGACAAGACGTCTCTGATCAAAGCTCACACCAACATCACCCTCTCAAAATAATGGTCAATCAATTGAGTAACCTCCTCAAACCCAGGCGCCCCAGCATGGAAAACAGACACTGCGTCAAAATAAAGTTTGACTATGCTCGTTAAAAATTGCACAAAAAGAACAAATGCAGTACAATTAGACATATAAATGCAGTGCTCCAACCACAAACTCAAAATAAAAATAATGCATTGTACAAAAAACTTGAATAAAACAACAATGCAGTTCACACATACATACAGTGGAGTTCACATACAAAAATAAATGCAATGCTGCATATACTAAATTCACGGTTGTTCGCAGCAAAAATGTCAGACTAGATAAAACAAAGCATACACAAAAATAAACAAATTAATCACATACCAGAAGGAGGGGCCACACTTATAGGAGAAGATTCAATCGGCGAATTCACTTGATGTCCTCCCTCGACACCATGATCCTTACCAATAGGACAAGGAGAGACAATCGGTGTATCATTACGAGCACTGCAATCACCTACTGAATTAAAAAAAAACCAGAAAAAAGAAATTACAAAAACATCACATGACAAAATAATGCAAACGAACGCTGACAACTAACAAAGCATAACCAAATATGCAGGATGAATTAGGAAACTAGATAAACATCAAACAAAATAAACAAAGCCTAATGAATAAGCACTCCACATACCCTGAACTCCTTCTCCCGGCCTGCTCGGCGAAGACATAGCGTTTCCCTGCAACACAAGGACGAAGTGACAGACATAAGCAACAAAATCGGCAAAAATCTCACAAAACCCTAGATCCACATTGCTACACACAACTATCGACTTCTAAACGAGATAAAATCGACTGCCTACGGAAAAATTACACAAGCAAAAAGAGCTACAACAACTACAAGAATCACAAAAACAAGACGAGGGGACGATCAATACCGAGGCCAAGCGGAACGTACCACAAAAAAGTGTGCGGTGACGGCGGCGGGAAGGGGGAAGGGCGGCGGCGACGGGAACAGACAGGAAAGCGCTGCGGGAGCGCAGCGGCAAGGGCTCATGGAGCGGACAACGACGCGGAATGCAGGAATAAGGACCTCTTGAGGGCGGCGGTTCTCCGGGCGACGGCGGTTGCTGCGCGCGACGGCGGTTTTGCTCGAGGGAGAGATGCCTCGGGAGAAACTGCAAGAGAGGAGAGGGGATTGTTCTCGGTCTCTCTCTCTGACAGCGGAGCGGTGGAATAGCCTGGAAGCGATACGTAGGAGGCCCGCGTGTCGCAAAAAGGGTCACAAAAAATGGGCCGGCCCAAAAACGGCCCGGACAAAATAAGCCAGTCTACATCAAAACACACATAATACTAAAAAACAAAAAAAAACGCACATGATGCAGTTCTCTGTGAAGAATCATGAAGTTCAAACGGTAAAACAAATAATAAAATACATACAGTTCGTAAAAAAAGTTAAAATAAAAAACAAAACGCATGTTAAGAAAACACATCCGAAAAAAGTCTACCTTCAAATAAGTGCCACACAAAAAAAGTGCCCCCCTCCCCTCTCCCCTTAAACCTCCCGTACAGTGCAGTAAGCACAGGCAAAAAAAAACAAATGTAGTACGCAGTACTGGAAAAATGTAGTGCATTTCTTTATGGGATGCAGTACGCCATAGCAATCCAGTTCCGCATTATGTAGATGAATATATACACGCCATAGAACACAGCGATGAAGAAAAACGCGAACACAGAAAAAGTAAACGCAGTGCGGAAGTACATGAACATGCAGTACAGGATCATAACCAATGCAATACAGTTGTAATTTGCTAAGCAGCACAGTCCCATACATTCGAAAAAAAAGATTACAAAAAAGTAAAAACATGGGAACAAAAATAAGAACTGTACATGCACTAAGGAATGAAGTTCACATCTAGTACATAACCATGAACAATGCAGTGCACCGATGATTTACCAAAAAGTAGTACACTCCACGACATTGAAAAGCATACAAAGAATAAAAACTGATCACCCAAATGATACCAGCCCCAGCCACACAAAAATTGACCACGTACATGCGTCTCCGAACTACCCGAACACAGGCCCAACAAAACCGACTAAGAAAAGAAAATAAGTTCAAAAAAAAGTGGGGGGGGGGGCACCCCCCTCCCATTTCCCTACCCCTCCCGTGCCAGGGACTGCAATAAGTACAAGCAAGAACAAGATGCAGTACACGACGGTAGAAGTATGCAGTGCATTCCGTTGCGCAATGCAGATCGCCGAAGCATATAGCAAAGACACGCAAAAAACGATGAAGTACACACATGCATACACAGTTGCAGTTCCGATTTGTACGCGATGCAGTGCGGAAGTGTAAGCAATGCAGTTATGTTGTCACGCAGTATACATGTAAAAAACATGACAAAATGCCCGTTCAGACAGAAAAAAGTGGTGGTTAAAAGAATGTGCTGATCAAAAATAAAACAAACCCACCTTAAAAAAACCCACGTTCGCATACAACCACCCAATCGGAGCAGTTCCATCGCCACAAGCCCATGATCACAGATGCAAAACCAACCCACGATCCGCAGAACCGCATCATCAGCGCTATCATGCAGTTCATCCGACGAGGCCATCCCACCCCGCGCCCTCCCCTTAAATTTAGACCCCTGCCAAAGGCCTTCTCATCCACAACAACACAAGTATCCATTGCGCTCCCACCAAATCGCCCCATATCAACACAAAAGCACCAAGCCCTGCTACCGGCGATGACGTTCACCGACGAGTACAAGGGCGACAACGCCGTGGAGGCGCACGGCAACACCAAGTTGCACGTCATCCACACCAACGACAAGAAGCAGATGTCGATCACCCTCGCACAGTACGAGCGCCACCTCAGCCTCCAGCGCAACAAGATTGTCGACATTGATCTCGAGTACGACAACGACCCTGAAGCGACGCAGAGACCCGCGCTCTGCCAGCTCTCCATCGACGAGAATCACCCGGTGCTGCTCTTCCAAATGAGCGACACTGGAAGGTGCACCGTCTTCGACAACTTCCTCGCCGACCCCAGGTACACCTTTGCAGGCTTCTCCATCGACGGTGACAAATCAGGCTGGAGCGCGTCAAACTAGAGGTCGCCAACTTCGTCGACATCCAGAAGGAGTGGAGGGTGCCCGATGCAACCAAGCCATTGGACTCCCTCAGAGACGTCTCCGGCGTGCTCATCTACGACTACTACAACAACATGAAGAAGATCATCGACGACGAGCACCAGCGCTGGGCCACCTTGCCTCTGTCTAGGAGGCACATCGAGTACGCGGCAAAGGACGCCTACGCAGTGTACGAGATATGGAACCGCATCACCCTCACCCAGGACGGCCTTCGCCGTGCAAAGCTGGAGAAGGAGGAGCCCCCCAAGATGCGCGCCAGGAGCAGCTGGGGATGGGGAGAGCCTGACTGGTGAAGAAGAAGATGATGCCGGCCAGGACCCAACAGTGCCAGCGTTCTTTTAGAATTATCATCAATTTTGCTTTATGTTGTTTGCTTATGTATCATTAGTTTGCTTGTGTGTTGAACCTAGTTTGCTTGCCATGCAGAATCGCTTTGTAATGATGAACTCTGATTATGTTAGTTTGCTTTCTGTTCAACTTAGTTTGCTGGTGATGAAATTGTCATACAGAATACCTGTGATAATTTGTTTTCTGTTGTCTGCTAATGTATCATTAGATTCGAGTAGTGCAGAAAACAAAAAATGAGTTGCAGTGTGCAAACAGGACGCATGAAGTGCAAGTTGTGTACGAATGCAGTACAGAATCTGTCGAATGAAGTCTTAACATACCCAACAAAGCGGTGCACGAACCTAAATTTGAAAAAAGAATACATAAGAGGAAAACCAGAAAAAGAAAAACGCAAACACTAAAATAATCAATGAAGTACAGAAATATATGAACGTGCAGTACAGAACCATAATCAACGCATTACTCGTATGATTTACTAAGCAGTGCACTCCCATACATTGGAAAAAAGATTACATAATTGCAAAAAGACGGAAACAAAAAAATGGCAACTGTACATGCAGTACGGAATGCGTACACATGCAGTACAGAACCCTAATCAATGGAGTGCACGCCCTCGACATTGAAAAAAACACCTAAGACAAAAAAATAAAAAGAAAAAAAATTGACCACCCAGGTGCTACCGGCCCTAGCCAGTCTCGTAATAGGTCTGCGCCCACAGAAGGCGAGTCGTTCTGAGTCACAGTGCATGGGGACGGCCACACATGGGCCCATGGGCCAGAGAGCATACAGCTGCGAGCGCCGTGTTTAAGCGCCCAAATAAGTAACAAGAGGAGTTCGAGAAAGCGGCCTCGCCAGCGCTTATATATATGTCGGGCGTGCCTTCCACGGGCGAGGTGGGACTAAACATTAGAGCGCACACAGCGCACCGGGAACCAGCCGTGCTCATAGGCCGACTTGGGCCCAATTGCTTCTTCACTACCAGAACACAGTGCCAACAAAAAAAAGAGAGGCCACTGAAAATTAAAAAAAATGCTACATACCATACACAAACACAGGCCCAACCACGCGTTCGCAGTTCGTCGTGATATGACAATGCAGTTCGCTATTTTCAAGTAAGCAGGCCTGTTGCTTCTTAAATGCATTCGTGTTCACTGAATCAGACCTAATCCACCACCTAACGCCAACCACACCATTTATTACTTCCATTGCTCGATTGGTTGCATAAAAACTTATCCATTCGTGCTACAGACTAACACAACTCCTCCCCCCGTTCCTCATTTTCCTCAAAACGTAGATCTAGGGTTCATCCCATCCACAGCTCTTCTCTGGAATTCCACTGAACCCGCCATGGACTGTAAGTGCGGGTGCTTGGCAAGGATGGCGCCGGTAGCGGACACATGCGTCTACGCAGAAGGTCTAGAGCTCACCAACACCGAGTGGCGCAGCATGCTCGGCTTCCTGATGATACCCAACAGGGGGTTTCGTGCGCCATTTCTTCATCACCTCACAACCGCAGATCTACAGGAAAGTTGGGTATGTTTTTCCCCTCACAATTTTGGACATAATCTAGCCTGCAAATACACATCTGAATATATAGTTCAATCAATTTGTTCAGTAATGTCAACAAAAATACAAAACAGAATTTGTATTGTTGTTCAGATCTGTTAGCTATTAAGACTAGATGCTTCCACCTATCTTTCTTCAGTACCACACCATGTATCGACACTAGCTAGATTAGAATCCCAACGCATGAACAAAAAAAAGGGTCAGTAGATAAGCGTTGCAGTTATCTTAACATGCTGGAGAAGTACACTATTACTGACATTGCAGTGCACGCATGTTGCAGTATAATATATATCTCAGTAAAACTAGGAGTCAATTGCGTATATAAGTTTGTTCATACATTGCAACTAGTTTACAAAATACAGTCATATGTAAGTAACTATTTAAGTAAACATAAACAGATCATACTAAGTATAAAACAAAAACATTTGCTGTTTACTTATAAATTCTTTTTCCACCCATTCCAATATGCAGAAACTGCCATCCACAATAAAATTTCATGCTCTGAGTTCAGGGAAGCTTACTTTGGAGACAGAACACAAGAATGCCTATGGAGACATGCAAGCTGACTACCACATCGACTCTGAAGACTGCATCAACATAACTACTGGTTGGAAAGATTTTGTCTCCCAGAATGGCTTTGAGGCCGGAGAAGTGGCCATGGTGTTTTTCTACAAAGAAGAAGACTCCATCAAGTTTACAATATTTGCACTCTAGGCTGTCTAATATGAAGCAACCAATATTTCTAATGCTTTCGTTATGCTGTATGCTTTTAAAATTATGTCCATTAGACAATTTGAACGATGCATATTTAATGTATGCAACCTCAACTGCCTCATTTTATCATCCTTTTTAGACAAAGTTGTTGTTGGCAGCAATGCAGTTCTCTCAAGCATGTAGTGCGGTACTAATAATAATAAAAAGCAGCCCTCTGAACATTAACAATGAAATGCAAAATGGTCGAAACTTTGCAGTTAACATATCATATTCAAGAACAATTCCCATAGTATGTTGTTCAAAAAATTTCTTATAATAACTATTCAGCTAACAAAAGCGTATACTGGATCATCCACTCTAATAGCAGTATTGAAAATTAACAAACACTGCTAATGCAGCAAGGAAATGCATATTATGCAGTCATCTAGAACACAGAATGCACTTTAAGAAAAGGAGAAATCTCATAAGCAGCAATAACCACTGTAATGCAGCTACAACGAAGTACACTACCAAAGAAAATGTAGTGCACTACAACGTATGCAACGACTATAAAAAATAAAATTAAAGCAGTAAAGTTACAGACATGTCATAGGCTAACAGAGGTGTCAATTTCACTCGCAACTCCATAATGAAGGAAATATGCCCTAGAGGCAATAATAAAGTTATTATTTATTTCCTTATATCATCATAAATGTTTATTATTCATGCTAGAATTGTATTAACCGGAAACATAATACATGTGTGAATACATAGACAAACATAGTGTCACTAGTATGCCTCTACTTGACTAGCTCGTTGAATCAAAGATGGTTAAGTTTCCTAGCCATAGACATGAGTTGTCATTTGATTAACGGGATCACATCATTAGGAGAATGATGTCATTGACTTGACCCATTCCGTTAGCTTAGCACTTGATCGTTTAGTATGTTGCTATTGCTTTCTTCATGACTTATACATGTTCCTATGACTATGAGATTATGCAACTCCCGTTTACCGGAGGAACACTTTGTGTGCTACCAAATGTCACAACGTAACTGGGTGATTATAAAGGAGCTCGACAGGTGTCTCCGAAGGTACATGTTGAGTTGGCGTATTTCGAGATTAGGATTTGTCACTCTGATTGTCGGAGAGGTACCTCTGGGCCCTCTCGGTAATGCACATCACTATAAGCCTTGCAAGCAATGTGACTAACGAGTTAGTTGCGGAAGGATGCATTACATAACGAGTAAAGAGACTTGCCGGTAACGAGATTAAACTAGGTATTGAGATACCGACGATCGAATCTCAGGCAAGTAACATACCGATGACAAAGGGAACAACGTATGTTGTTATGCGGTTTGACCGATAAAGATCTTCGTAGAATATGTGGGAGCCAATATGAGCATTCAGGTTCCGCTATTGGTTATTGACCGGAAATGTGTCTCGGTCATGTCTACATAGTTCTCAAACCCGTAGGGTCCGCACGCTTAAGGTTTCGATGATAGTTTTATTATGAGTTTATGAGTTTTGATGTACCAAAGGAGTTCAGAGTCCCGATGAGATCAGGGACATGACGAGGAGTCTCGAAATGGTCGAGACGTAAAGATCGATATATTGGACGACTATATTCGGACTTCGGAAAAGTTCCGAGTGATTCGGGTATTTTTCGGAGTACTGGAGAGTTGCGGGAATTCGCCGGGAGAAGTATTGGGCCTTATTGGGCCATACGGGAAAGAGAGAGGGGCTGCCTAGGGCAGGCCGCGCCCCCAAGGCCTAGTCCAAACTGGACTAGGGGGAGGGGCTACGCCCCCTCCTTCCTTCCCTTCTCTCTTCCCTTTCCTTCTCTCCTACTCCTACTACATGGAAGGGCTCCTAGTTCTACTAGGAAAGGGGGAATCCTACTCCCGGTGGGAGTAGGACTCCCCTAGGGCACGCCATAGAGAGGGCCGACCCTCCCCCTCCTCCACTCCTTTATATACGGGGGCAGGGGGCACCCCATAGACACACAAGTTGATCATCGTGATTGTTCCTTAGCCGTGTGCGGTGCCCCCCTCCACCATATTCCACCTCGGTCATATCGTAGCGGTGCTTAGGCGAAGCCCTGCGTCGGTAGAACATCATCATCGTCACCACGCCGTCGTGCTGACGGAACTCATCCCTGACACCCTGCTGGATCGGAGTCCGGGGATCGTCATCGAGCTGAACGTGTGCTGAACTCGGAGGTGCCGTACGTTCGGTACTTGGGTCGGTCGGATCGTGAAGACGTACGACTACATCATCCGCGTTGTTCTAATGCTTCCGCTTACGGTCTACGAGGGTACATGGACAACACTCTCCCTCTCGTTGCTATGCATCACCATGATCTTGCGTGTGCGTAGGAATTTTTTTGAAATTACTACGTTCCCTAACAGTGGCATCCGAGCCTAGGTTTTATGCGTTGAAGTTATATGCACGAGTAGAACACAAGTGAGTTGTGGGCGATACAACTCATACTGCTTACCAGCATGTCATACTTCGGTTCAGCTGTATTGTGGGATGAAGCGGCCCGGACCGACATTACGTGTACGCTTACGCGAGACTGGTTCTACTGACGTGCTTTGCACACAGGTGGCTGGCGGGTGTTAGTTTCTCCAACTTTAGTTGAACCAAGTGTGGCTACGCCTGGTCCTTGTGAAGGTTAAAACAGCACCAACTTGACAAACTATCGTTGTGGTTTTGATGCGTAGGTAAGAACGGTTCTTGCTAAGCCCGTAGCAGCCACGTAAAACTTGCAACAACAAAGTAGAGGACGTCTAACTTGTTTTTGCAGGGCATGTTGTGATGTGATATGGTCAAGACGTGATGCTATATTTTATTGTATGAGATGATCATGTTTTGTAACAGAGTTATCGGCAACTGGCAGGAGCCACATGGTTGTCGCTTTATTGTATGCAATGCAATCGCTCTGTAATGCTTTACTTTATCACTAAGCGGTAGCGATAGTCGTAGAAGCATAAGATTGGCGAGATGATAACGATGCTACGATGGAGATCAAGGTGTCGCGCCGGTGACGATGGTGATCACGACGGTGCTTCGAAGATGGAGATCACAAGCACAAGATGATGATGGCCATATCATATCACTTATTGATTGCATGTGATGTTTATCTTTTATGCATCTTATCTTGCTTTGATTGACGATAGCATTATAAGATGATCCCTCACTAAATTATCATAGTAAAAGTGTTCTCGCTGAGTATGCACCATTGCGAAAGTTCTTCGTGCTGAGACACCACATGATGATCGGGTGTGATAGGCTCTACGTTCAAATACAACGGGTGCAAAACAGTTGCACACGCAGAATACTCAGGTTAAACTTGACGAGCCTAGCATATAACAGATATGGCCTCGGAACATGGAGACCGAAAGGTCGAGGGTGAAACATATAGTAGATATGATCAACATATTGATGTTCACCGTTGAAACTACTCCATCTCACGTGATGATCGGACATGGTGTAGTTGATATGGATCACGTAATCACTTAGAGGATTAGAGGGATGTCTATCTAAGTGGGAGTTCTTAAGTAATATGATTAATTGAACTTAAATTTATCATGATCTTAGTCCTGGTAGTATTTTGCAAATTATGTTGTAGATCAATAGCTTGCGTTGTTGCTTTCATATGTTTATTTTGATATGTTCCTAGAGAAAATTGTGTTGAAAGATGTTAGTAGCAATGATGCGGATTGGATCCATGATCTGAGGTTTATCCTCATTGCTGCACAGAAGAATTATGTCCTTAGTGCACCGCTAGGTGACTAACCTATTGCAGGAGTAGATGCAGACGTTATGAATGTTTGGCTAGCTCAATATGACGACTACTAGATAGTTTAGTGCACCATGCTTAACCGCTTAGAATCGGGACTTCAAAGACGTTTTGAACGTCATGGACCATATGATATGTTCCAGGAGTTGAAGTTAATATTTCAAGCAAATACCCGAGTTGAGAGATATGAAGTCTCCAACAAGTTCTATACCTAAAAGATGGAGGAGAATCGTTCAACTAGTGAGCATGTGCTCAGATTGTCTGGGTACTTCAATCGCTTGAATCAAGTGGGAGTTAATCTTCCAGATAAGATAGTGATTGACAGAATTCTCTAGTCACCATCACTAAGTTACTAGAACTTCGTGATGAACTATACTATGCAAGGGATGACGAAAACGATTCCCGAGCTCTTCGTGATGTTGAAATCGACGAAGGTAGAAATCAAGAAAGAGCATCAAGTGTTGATGATTGACAAGACCACTAGTTTCAAGAAAAGGGCAAAGGGAAAGAAAGGGAAACTTCAAGTAGAATGGCAAACAAGTTGTCACTCCCGTGAAGAAGACCAAAGCTGGACCAAAGCCTGAAACTGAGTGCTTACACTGCAAAGGAAATGGTCACTGGAAGCGAAAACGCCCTGAATATTTGGTGGATAAGAAGGATGGCAAAGTGAACAAGGGTATATTTGATATACAGGTTATTGATGTATGCCTTACTAGTGTTTATAGTAGCCCCTGAGTATTTGATACTTGTTTGGTTGCTGATATTAGTAACTCGAAATAGGAGTTACGTAATAAACAGAGACTAGTTGAGGGGAAGTGACGATGAGTGTTGGAAGTAGTTCCAAGATTGATATGATCATCATCGCACACTCCCTATACTTTCGGGATTAGTGTTAAACATAAATAAATGTTATTTGGCGTTTGCGTTGAGCATGAATATGATTTGATCATGTTTATTGCAATACGGTTATTCATTTAAAGTCAGAGAATAATTGTTGTTCTGTTTACATGAATAAAACCTTCAAATGGTCATACACCCAATGAAAATAGTTTGTTGGAACTCGATCGTAGTGATACACATATTCATAATATTGATGCCAAAAGATGCAAAGTTAATAATCATAGTACAACTTATTTGTGGCACTGCCGTTTAGGTCATATCGGTGTAAAGCGCATGAAGAAACTCCATAAAGATGGATTTTCGGAATCACTTGGTTATGAATCATTTGATGCTTGCGAACCGTGCCTTTTGGGCAAGATGACTAAAACTCCGTTCTCCAGAACAATGGAATGAGCTACTGACTTATTGGAAATAATACATACCGATGTATGCGATCCAATGAGTGTTGATGCTCGTGGCAAGTATCGTTATTTTCTGACCTTCACAAGATGATTTGAGCAGATATGGGTATATCTACTTGATGAAACATAAGTCTGAAATAGTTGAAAGGTTCAAAGAATTTCAGAGTGAAGTGGAAAATCATCGTAATAAGAAAAATAAAGTTTCTACGATCTGATCGTGGAGACGAATATTTGAGTTACGAGTTTGGTCTTCATTTGAAACAATGTGAAATAGTTTCGCAACTCACGCAACCTGGAACACCACAATGTAATGGTGTGTCCGAACGTCGTAATCATACTTTATTTCATATGGTGCGATCAATGATGTCTCTTACCGATTTACCAATATCGTTTTGGGGTTATGAATTAGAGACAGTTGCATTCACTTTAAATAAGGCACCATCTAAATCCGTTGAGACGACACCGTATGAACTATGGTTTAGCAGTAAACCTAAGCTGTCATTTCTTAAAGTTTGGAGTTGCGATGCTTATGTGAAAAAGGTTTCAACCTGATAAGCTCAAACCCAAATCGGAGAAATGCGTCTTCATAGAATACCCAAAGGAAAATGTTGGGTACACCTTCTATCACAGATCCGAAGGCAAGATATTCGTTGTTAAGAATGGATCCTTTCTAGAGAAGGAGTTTCTCTCGAAAGAAGTGAGTGGGAGGAAAGTAGAACTTGATGAGGTAACTGTACCTTCTCCCGAATTGGAAAATAGTTCATCACTGAAATCAGTTCCAGTGATTCCTACACCAATTAGTGAGGAAGCTAATGATGATGATCATGAAACTTCAGATCAAGTTACTACAGAACCTTGTAGGTCTTCCAGAGTATGGTCCGCACTAGACTGGTACGGTAATCCTATTCTGAAAATCATGTTACTAGACCATGATGAACCTACGAACTATGAGGAAGCGATGATGAGCCCAGATTCCGCAAAATGGTTTGAGGCCATGAAATCTGAGATGGGATCCATGTATGAGAACAAAGTGTGGACTTTGGTGGACTTGCCCGATGATCGGCAAGCCATAGAAAATAAATGGATCTTCAAGAGAAAGACGGATGCTGATAGTAGTGTTACTATCTACAAAGCTAGACTTGTCGAAAAAGGTTTTTGACAAAGTTCAAGGTGTTGAATACAATGAGATTTTCTCACTCGTATCGATGCTTAAAAGTCTGTCCGAATCATGTTAGCAATTGCCACATTTTATGAAATTTGGCAAAAGGATGTCAAAACTACATTCCTTAATGGATTTATTAAAGAAGAGTTGTATATGATACAACCAGAAGGTTTTGTCAATCCTAAAGGTGGTAACAAAATGTGCAAGCTCCAGCGATCCATCTATGGACTGGTGCAAGCATCTCAGAGTTGGAATATACGCTTTGATAAGTTGATCAAAGCATATAGTTTTATACAGACTTGCGGTGAAGCCTGTATTTACAATAAAGTGAGTGGAAGCACTACCGCCTTTCTGATAAATATATGTGAGTTGATCAGAAATGATGTAGAATTTTTCTGGAAAGCATAAAGGAGTATTTGAAAGGATTTCTTTAAAAGAAAGACCTCAATAAGCTACATACATATTGAGCATCAAAATCTATTGAGATAGATCAAGACGATTGATTAGTTTTTCATTAAGTACATACCTTGTCAAGATTTTGAAGTAGTTCAAAATGGAACAGTCAAAGAAAGAGTTCTTGCCTGTGTTGCAAAGGTGTGAAACTGAGTAAGATTCAAATCCCGACCACGACATAAAATAGAAAAGAGAATGAAAGTCATTCCCCATGCCTCAGTCATAGGTTCTATAAAGTATGCTATGCAATGTACCAGACCTATTTATACCTTGCTCTGAATTTGGCAAGGGAGTACAATAGTGATCTAGGAGTAGATCCCTGGACATTGGTCAAGAATATCCTTAGTGAGGACTAAGGAAGTATTTCTCGATTATGGAGGTGATAAAAGAGCCCGTCGTAAAGAGTTACATCGGCGCAAGCTTTTACACCGATCCAGATGACTCTAAGTCTCAATCCGGATACATATTGAAAGTGGGAGCAATTAGCTAGAGTAGCTCCGTGCAGAACATTGTAGACATAGAATATTTGCAAAATACATACGACTCTAAATATGACAGACCCGTTCACTAAGCCTCTCTCACGAGAAAAACATGATCACACCTTAGTACTCTTTTGGGTGTTAATCACATAGCGATGTGAACTAGACTATTGACTCTAGTAAACCCTTTGGGTGTTGGTCACATGACGATGTGAACTATGGGTGTTAATCATATACAGATATGAATATTGGTGTTAAATCACATGGCGATGTGAACTAGATTATTGACTCTAGTGCAAGTGGGAGACTGAAGGAAATATGCCCTAGAGGCAATAATAAAGTTATTATTTATTTCCTTATATCATGATAAATGTTTATTATTCATGCTAGAATTGTATTAACCGGAAACATAATACATGTGTGAATACATAGACAAACATAGTGTCACTAGTATGCCTCTAGACTAGCTCGTTGAATCAAAGATGGTTAAGTTTCCTAGCCATAGACATGAGTTGTCATTGGATTAACGGGATCACATCATTAGGAGAATGATGGGATTGACTTGACCCATTCCGTTAGCTTAGCACTTGATCGTTTAGTACGTTGCTATTGCTTTCTTCATGACTTATACATGTTCCTATGACTATGAAATTATGCAAATCCCGTTTACCGGAGGAACACTGTGTGTGCTACCAAACGTCACAACGTAACTGGGTGATTATAAAGGACCTCGACAGGTGTCTCCGAAGGTACATGTTGAGTTTGCGTATTTCGAGATTAGGATTTGTCACTCCGATTGTCGGAGAGGTATCTCTGGGCCCTCTCGGTAATGCACATCACTATAAGCCTTGCAAACAATGTGACTAATGAGTTAGTTGCGGAATGATGCATTACATAACGAGTAAAGAGACTTGCCGTTAACGAGATTAGACTAGGTATTGAGATACCGACGATCGAATCTCGGGCAAGTAACATACCGATGACAAAGGGAACAACGTATGTTGTTATGCGGTTTGACCGATAAAGATCTTCGTAGAATATGTGGGAGCCAATATGAGCATCTAGGTTCCGCTATTGGTTATTGACCAGAAACGTGTCTCGGTCATGTCTACATAGTTCTCGAACCCGTAGGGTCCGCACGCTTAAGGTTTCGATGATAGTTTTATTATGAGTTTATGAGTTTTGATGTACCGAAGGAGTTCGGAGTCCCGGATGAGATCAGGGACATGACGAGGAGTCTCGAAATGGTCGAGACGTAAAGATCGATATATTGGACGACTATATTCGTGTTGGGGAACATAGTAATTTCAAAAATTTCCTACGCACACGAAAGATCATGGTGATGGCATAGCAACGAGAGGGGAGAGTATTGTCCAAATACCCTCGTAGACTGTAAGCGGAAGCGTCAGAACAACGCGGTTGATGTAGTCGCACGTCTTCACGGCCCGACCGATCAAGCACCGAAACTACGGCACCTCCGAGTTCTAGCACACGTTCAGCTCGATGACGCCCCTCAAACTCCGATCCAGCCGAGTGTCGAGGGAGAGTTCCGTCAGCACGACGGCGTGGTGACGATCTTGATGTACTACCGACGCAGGGCTTCGCCTAAGCACCGCTACGATATTATCGAGGTGGATTATGGTGGAGGGGGGCACCGCACACGGCTAAGAGATCCAAGGGATCAATTGTTGTTGTGCCTAGAGGTGCCCCCCTGCCCCCGTATATAAAGGAGCAAGGGGGGAGGGGGCGGCCGGCCTAGTAGGGGCGCGCCAAGGGGAGTCCTACTCCCACCGGGAGTAGGACTCCCTCCTTCCTTGTTGGAGTAGGAGAAGGGGGAAAGAGGGGGAGAGGAGGAAGGAAAAGGGGGCCGCACCCCTTGTCCAATTCGGACTAGAGGGGGGCTGCGCGCCTCCTTCCTTTCGGCCTCTCTCGTCTATTCCCGTATGGCCCAATAAGGCCCATATACTTCCCGGCGAATTCCCGTAACTCTCCGGTACTCCGAAAAATACCCGAATCACTCGGAACCTTTCCGAACTCCGAATATAGTCGTCCAATATATCGATCTTTACGTCTCGACCATTTCGAGACTCCTCATCATGTCCCCGATCTCATCCGGGACTCCCAACTCCTTCGGTACATCAAAACTCATAAACTCATAATATAACTGTCATCGAAACCTTAAACGTGCGGACCCTACGGGTTCGAGAACAATGTAGACATGACCTAGAACTATTCTCGGTCAATAACCAATAGCGGAATCTGGATGCTCATATTGGCTCCCACATATTCTACGAAGATCTTTATCGGTCAAACCGCATAACAACATACGTTGTTCCCTTTGTCATCGGTATGTTACTTGCCCGAGATTCGATCGTCGGTATCCAATACCTAGTTCAATCTCGTTACCGGCAAGTCTCTTTACTCGTTACGTAATACATCATCACGCAACTAACTCATTAGTCACATTGCTTGCAAGGCTTATAGTGATGTGCATTACCGAGAGGGCCTAGAGATACCTCTCCGACAATCGGAGTGACAAAACCTAATCTCGAAATACGCCAACCCAACATATACCTTTGGAGACACCTGTAGTACTCCTTTATAATCACCCAGTTACGTTGTGACGTTTGGTAGCACCCAAAGTGTTCCTCCGGTAAACGGGAGTTGCATAATCTCATAGTTACAGGAACATGTATAAGTCATGAAGAAAGCAATAGCAACAAATTAAACGATCAAGTGCTAGGCTAACGGAATGGGTCATGTCAATCACATCATTCTCCTAATGATGTGATCCCGTTAATCAAATGACAACACATGTCTATGGTTAGGAAACATAACCATCTTTGATTAATGAGCTAGTCAAGTAGAGGCATACTAGTGACGTATATTTGTCTATGTATTCACACATGTATCATGTTTCCGGTTAATACAATTCTAGCATGAATAACAAACATTTATCATGAAATAAGGAAATAAATAATAACTTTATTATTGTCTCTAGGGCATATTTCCTTCAGTCTCCCACTTGCACTAGAGTCAATAATCTAGTTCACATCACCATGTGATTTAATATCAATATTCATATCTGTATATGATTAACACCCATTGTTCACATCGTTATGTGACCAACACCCAAAGGGTTTACTAGAGTCAATAATGTAGTTCACATTGCTGTGTGATTAACACCCAAAGAGTACTAAGGTGTGATCATGTTTTGCTCGTGAGAGAATCTTAGTCAATGGGTCTGTCACATTCAGAGCCGTATGTACTTTGCAAATATTCTATGTCTACAATGCTCTGCGCGGAGCTACTCTAGCTAATTGCTCCCACTTTCAATATGTATCCAGATTGAGACTTAGAGTCATCTGGATCGGTGTGAAAGCTTGCACCGATGTAACTCTTTACGACGGGCTCTTTTTTCACCTCCATAATCGAGAAATATTTTCTTAGTCCGCACTAAGGATATTCTTGACCAATGTCCAGTGATCTACTCCTAGATCACTATTGTACTCCCTTGCCAAATTCAGAGCAAGATATACAATAGGTCTGGTACATAACATAGCATACTTTATAGAACCTATGACTGAGGCATAGGGAATGACTTTCATTCTTTTTTTTATTTTCTGCGTTGGTCGGGATTTGAGTCTTACTCAATTTCACACCTTTGCAACACAGGCAAGAACTCTTTCTTTGACTGTTCCATCTTGAACTATTTCAAAATCTTGTCAAGGTATGTACTCATTGAAAATCTTATCAAGCGTCTTGATCTATCTCAATAGATCTTGATGCTTAATATGTAAGTAGTTTTACTGAGGTCTTTATTTTAAAGAACTCCTTTCAAACACTCCTTTATGCTTTGCAGAATAATTCTACATTATTTCCGATCAACAATATGTCATTCACATATACTTATCAGAAATGCTGTAGTGCTCCCACTCACTTTCTTGTAAATACAGGCTTCACCGTAAGTCTGTACAAAACTATATGCTTTGATCAACTCATCAAAGCGTATATTCCAACTCCGAGATGCTTGCACCAGTCCATAGATGGATCGCTGGAGCATGCACATTTTGTTAGTACCTTTAGGATTGACAAAACCTTCTGGTTGCATCATATACAACTCTTCTTTGAGAAAACCATTAAGGAATGCAGTTTTGACATCCATTTGCCAGATTTCATAAATTGTGGCAATTGCTAACATGATTCGGACAGACTTAAGCATCGCTACAGTTGAGAAAATCTCATTGTAGTCAACACCTTGAACTTGTCAAAAACCTTTTTGCGACAAGTCGAGCTTCGTAGATAGTAACACTACTATCAACGTCCGTCTTCCTCTTGAAGATCCATTTATTTTTATGGCTTGCCGATCATCGGGCAAGTCAACCAAAGTCCATACTTTGTTCTCATACATGGATCCCATCTCAGATTTCATGGCCTCTAGCCATTTTGCGGAATTTGGGCTCATCATCCCTTCCTCATAGTTCGTAGGTTCATCATGGTCTAGTAACATGATTTCCAGAATAGGATTACCGTACCACTCTGGTGCGGATCGTACTCTGGAAGACCTACGAGGTTTTGTAGTAACTTGATCTGAAGTTTCATGATCATCATCATTAGCTTCCTCACTAATTGGTGTAGGAATCACTGGAGCTGATTTCTGTGATGAACTACTTTCCAATTCGGGAGAAGGTACAAATTACCTTATCAAGATCTACTTTCCTCCCACTCACTTCTTTCGAGAGAAACTTCTTCTCTAGAAAGTATCCATTTTTAGCAACGAATGTTTTGCCTTCGGATCTGTGATAGAAGGATTACCCAATAGTTTCCTTTGGGTATTCTATGAAGACGCACTTCTCCGATTTGGTTTCGAGCTTATCAGGTTGAAAAACTTTTTCATATACGCATCGCAACTCCAAACTTAAAAAAAACGACAGCTTAGGTTTACTGCTAAACCATAGTTCATACGGTGTCGTCTCAACGGATTTAGATGGTGCCCTTTTAAACGTGAATGCAGCTGTCTCTAATGCATAACCCCAAAACGATAGTGGTAAACTGATAAGAGACATCATAGATCGCACCATATCTAGTAAAGTATGATTATGACGTTCGGACACACCATAACGTTGTGGTGTTCCAGGTGGCGTGAGCTGTGAAACTATTCCACATTGTTTTAATTGAAGACCAAACTCGTAACTCAAATATTTGTCTCCGCGATCAGATCGCAGAAACTTTATTTTCTTGTTACGATGATTTTTCCACTTCACTCTGAAATTCTTTGAACTTTTCAACTATTTCAGACTTATGTTTTATCAAGTAGATATACCCATATCTGCTCAAATCATCTTGTGAAGGTCAGAAAATAACGATACTTGCCACGAGCATCAACACTCATTGGATCGCATACATTGGTATGTATTATTTCCAATAAGTCAGTAGCTTGTTCCATTGTTCCGGAGAACGGAGTTTTAGTCATCTTGCCCAAAAGGCACGGTTCGCAAGCATCAAATGATTCATAACCAAGTGATTTCGAAAATCCATCTTTATGGAGTTTCTTCATGCGCTTCACACCGATATGACCCAAATGGCAGTGCCACAAATAAGTTGCACTATCATTATTAACTTTGCATCTTTTGGCATCAATATTATGAATATGTGTATCACTACGATCGAGATCCAACAAACTATTTTCATTGGGTGTATAACCATCGAAGGTCTTATTCATGTAAACAGAATAACAATTATTCTTTAACTTCAAATGAATAACCGTATCGCAATAAACATGATCAAATCATATTCATGCTCAACACAAACGCTAAATAACATTTATTTAGGTTTAACACAAATCTCGAAAATATAGGGACTGTGTGATGATGATCATATCAATCTTGGAACTATTTCCAACACTCATCGTCACTTCCCCTCAACTAGTCTCTGTTTATTATGTAACTCCTGTTTTGAGTTACTAATCTTAGCAACCGAACAAGTATCAAATACTCAGGGTCTACTATAAACACTAGTAAGGCACACATCAAACACCTATATATCAAATATACCCTTGTTCACTTTGCCATCCTTCTTATCCACCAAATATTTAGGGCATTTCCGCTTCCAGTGACCATTTCCTTCGCAGTGTAAGCACTCAGTTTCAGGCTTTGGTCCAGCTTTGGGCTTCTTCGTCGGAGTGACAACTTGCTTGTCATTCTAGTTGAAGTTCCCTTTCTTTCCCTTTGCCCTTTTCTTGAAACTAGTGATCTTGTCAACCATCAACACTTGATGCTCTTTCTTGATTTCTACCTTCGTCGATTTCAACATCACGAAGAGCTTGGGAATCGTTTTCGTCATCCGTTGCATACTATAGTTCATCACAAAGTTCTACTAACTTGGTGATTATGACTAGAGAATTCTGTCAATCACTATCTTATTTGGAAGATTAACTCCCACTTGATTCAAGTAATTGTAGTACCCAGACAATCTGAGGACATGCTCACTAGTTGAGCGATTCTCCTCCATCTTTTAGCCATAGAACTTGTTGGAGACTTCATATCTCTCAACTCGGGTATTTGCTTGAAGTATGAACTTCAACTCCTGGAACATCTCATATGGTCCATGACGTTCAAAACGTCCTTGAAATCCTGATTCTAAGCCGTTAAGCATGGTGCACTAAACTATCAAGTAGTCATCATATTGAGCTAGCCAAATGTTCATAACGTCTGCATCTACTCCTGCAGTAGGTTAGTCACCTAGCTGTGCATCAAGGACATAATTCTTCTGTGTAGCAATGAGGATAAACCTCAGATCACGGATCCAATCCGCATCATTGCTACTAACATCTTTCAACACAGTTTTCTCTAGGAACATATCAAAATAAACATATGAAAGCAACAACGCGAGCTATTGATCTACAACATAATTTGCAAAATACTACCAGGACTAAGTTCATGATAAATTTAAGTTCAATTAATCATATTACTTAAGAACTCCCACTTAGATAGACATCCCTCTAATCCTCTAAGTGATTACGTGATCCATATCAACTACACCATGTCCGATCATCACGTGAGATGGAGTAGTTTCAACGGTGAACATCAATATGTTGATCATATCTACTATATGATTCACGCTCGACCTTTCGGTCTCCATGTTCCGAGGCCATATCTGTATATGCTAGGCTCGTCAAGTTTAACCTGAGTATTCCGCGTGTGCAACTGTTTTGCACCCGTTGTATTTGAACGTAGAGCCTATCACACCCGATCATCACGTGGTGTCTCAGCACGAAGAACTTTCGCAACGGTGCATACTCAGGGAGAACACTTCTTGATAATTAGTGAGAGATCATCTTAAAATGCTACCGTCAAACAAAACAGAATAAGATGTATAACAGATAAACATCATATGCAATCAAAATATGTGACATGATATGGCCATGATCATCTTGCGCCTTTGATCTCCATCTCCAAAGTACTGTCATGATCTCTATCATCACCGGCACGACACCATGATCTTCATCATCTTGATCTATATCAATGTGTCATCACATGGTCGTCTCGCCAACTATTGCTCTTGCAACTATTGCTATCGCATAGCGATAAAGTAAAGCAATTATTTGGCACTTGCATCTTTATGCAACAAAGAGACAACCATAGGGTTTCTGCCAGTTGCCGATAACTTCAACAAAACATGATCATCTCATACAACAACTTATATCTCATCACGTCTTGACCATATCACATCACAACATACCTTGCAAAAACAAGTTAGACGTCCTCTACTTTGTTGTTGCAAATTTTACGTGGCTGCTACGGGCTTAGCAAGAACCGTTCTTACCTACGCATCAAAACCACAATGATAGTTTGTCAAGTTGGTGATGTTTTAACCTTCGCAAGGACCGGGCGTAGCCACACTCGGTTCAACTAAAGTTGGAGAAACAGACACCCGCTAGTCACCTGTGTGCAAAGCACGGCGGTAAAACCAGTCTCGCGTAAGCGTACGCGTAATGTCGGTCCGGGCCGCTTCATCCAACAATACCGCTGAACCAAAGTATGACATGCTGGTAAGCAGTATGACTTGTATCGCCCACAACTCACTTGTGTTCTACTCGTGCATATAACATCAACACATAAAACTTGGCTCTGATACCACTGTTGGGGAACGTAGTAATTTCAAAAATTTCCTACGCACACGCAAGATCATGGTGATGGCATAGCAACGAGAGGGGAGAGTATTGTCCACGTACCCTCGTAGACCGTAAGCGGAAGCGTTAGAACAACGCGGTTGATGTAGTCGTACGTCTTCACGGCCCGACCGATCAAGCACCGAAACTACGGCACCTCCAAGTTCTAGCACACGTTCAGCTCGATGACGTCCCTCAAACTCCGATCCAGCCGAGTGTCGAGGGAGAGTTCCGTCAGCACGACGGCGTGGTGACGATCTTGATGTACTACCGACGCAGGGCTTCACCTAAGCACCGCTACGATATTATCGAGGTGAATTATGGTGGAGGGGGGCACCGCACACGGCTAAGAGATCCAAGGGATCAATTGTTGTTGTGCCTAGAGGTGCCCCCCTGCCCCCGTATATAAAGGAGCAAGGGGGGAGGGGGCGGCCGACCTAGTAGGGGCGCGCCAAGGGGAGTGGGAGTAGGACTCCCTCCTTCCTTGTTGGAGTAGGAGAAGGGGGAAAGAGGGGGAGAGGAGGAAGGAAAAGGGGGCCGCACCCCTTGTCCAATTCGGACTAGAGGGGGGCTGTGCGCCTCCTTCCTTTCGGCCTCTCTCCTCTATTCCCGTATGGCCCAATAAGGCCCATATACTCCCCGGCGAATTCCCGTAACTCTCCGGTACTCCGAAAAATACCCGAATCACTCGGAACCTTTCTGAACTCCGAATATAGTCGTCCAATATATCGATCTTTACGTCTCGACCATTTCGAGACTCCTCGTCATGTCCCCGATCTCTTCCGGGACTCTTAACTCCTTCGGTACATCAAAACTCATAAACTCATAATATAACTGTCATCGAAACCTTAAGCGTGCGGACCCTACGGGTTCGAGAACAATGTAGACATGACCTAGAACTATTCTCGGTCAATAACCAATAGCGGAACCTGGATGCTCATATTGGCTCCCACATATTCTACGAAGATCTTTATCGGTCAAACCGCATAACAACATACGTTGTTCCCTTTGTCATCGGTATGTTACTTGCCCGAGATTCGATCGTCGGTATCCAATACCTAGTTCAATCTCGTTACCGGCAAGTCTCTTTACTCGTTACGTAATACATCATCCCGCAACTAACTCATTAGTCACATTGCTTGCAAGGCTTATAGTGATCTGCATTATCGAGAGGGCCCAGAGATACCTCTCCGACAATCGGAGTGACAAAACCTAATCTCGAAATACGCCAACCCAACATGTACGTTTGGAGACACCTGTAGTACTCCTTTATAATCACCCAGTTACGTTGTGATGTTTGGTAGCACCCAAAGTGTTCCTCCGGTAAATGGGAGTTGCATAATCTCATAGTTACAGGAACATGTATAAGTCATGAAGAAAGCAATAGCAACATACTAAACGATCAAGTGCTAGGCTAACGGAATGGGTCATGTCAATCACATCATTCTCCTAATGATGTGATCCCGTTAATCAAATGACAACACATGTCTATGGTTAGGAAACATAACCATCTTTGATTAATGAGCTAGTCAAGTAGAGGCATACTAGTGACGTTATGTTTGTCTTTGTATTCACACATGTATCATGTTTCCGGTTAATACAATTCTAGCATGAATAATAAACATTTATCATGAAATAAGGAAATAAATAATAACTTTATTATTGCCTCTAGGGCATATTTCCTTCAATTCGGACTTCGGAAAGGTTCCGAGTGATTCGGGTATTTTTCGGAGTACCGGAGAGTTACGGGAATTCGCCGGGAGAAGTATTGGGCCTTATTGGGCCATACGGGAAAGAGAGAGGGGCTGCCTAGGGCAGGCCGCGCCTGCCCAAGGCCTAGTCCGAATTGGACTAGGGGGAGGGGCTGCGGCCCCTCCTTCCTTCCCTTCTCTCTTCCCTTTCCTTCTCTCCTACTCCTACTACATGGAAGGGCTCCTAGTTCTACTAGGAAAGGGGGAATCCTACTCCCGGTGGGAGTAGGACTCCCCTAGGGCGCGCCATAGAGAGGGCCGGCCCTCCCCCTCCTCCACTCCTTTATATACGGGGGCAGGGGGCACCCCATAGACACACAAGTTGATCATCGTGATAGTTCCTTAGCCATGTGCGGTGCCCCCCTCCACCATATTCCACCTCGGTCATATCGTAGCGGTGCTTAGGCGAAGCCCTGCGTCGGTAGAACATCATCATCGTCACCACGCCGTCGTGCTGACGGAACTCATCCCCGACACCCTGCTGGATCGGAGTCTGAGGATCGTCATCGAGCTGAACGTGTGCTGAACTCGGAGGTGCCGTACGTTCGGTACTTGGATCAGTCGGATCGTGAAGACGTATGACTACATAACCCACGTTGTTCTAACGCTTCCGCTTACGGTCTACAAGGGTACGTGGACAACACTCTCCCTTCTCGTTGCTATACATCACCATGATCTTGCGTGTGCGTAGGAAAATATTTGAAATTACTACGTTCCCCAACACATAACACGCCTAAAAATTGTACAGCCACTAAACTATAGAAAAATACCACCGAAAAATTTAAACGGAAGAGACGGCAACGGGATGAACAACACCAGCTTTCATTTCAAGAATGCGATTCAAAAAATGACAATCATACCCGAAATACAATAAATTCAACCCTATAGCAACAGTAATAACAATATTCAAACACGCATGGACGACCAAAAACAAAAAAATCGACAAGAACAGAGGAGCGGGCGAAGCTCACCCGCCGCAACAATCAAAATAACAAAGAATTGAAAACTAAGTCCTAAAAATTAACAAATTATAGAGTGAACGGACAGATTAAAACGAACACAACTAAAGAATTCCTACTAAAAAATAACATCCGACCACAAAAAAACGCATCTGACGCGAACACGAACAAAACAGAGAAAAGCTCGTCCGCCAAATCCCTCAATTTGCAAGCACTTTACTAGATTTTCCTATAAAATACAAAGAATAAAGCTAAAATGACATGCAGACACAAACTGAATCATGCCGCAACACCTGATTCCACTCAGAAAACGCGGGCGGAACACCAGAAAATGAAGCAGTTCTCCCATAAAAGCACTGCAGTGCCCGGCGTCAAGAAGATGCAGTGCACTTGCGTCCAACGTGCAGTGCGGAAGCGGTGTGCAGAATAGTTATTCTGCTAATATTAGCATAATAGACCGTCTATATATATATATATAAATTTTATTTCATCCAAAACCAATTCGTATCAAATAATTTATACCCACAAATAAACGTAATGGTGAAAATAAAAATACATCATACTTGAGCGGTGCACAATCTAGGCACAATGGGGAGCGGAGGTCGCTGATAAAACGGCGACTCACGATTAGGATCGCGATCCTCGTGAAGAAGCGAGCTCGCGATTAGATCTGACCATCTCGGAAGGGAATGGCATGTTCAATGGAGAGGTGCTTCTTTGGACGGTTAGTAAATAAAAGTAATTATTTAAGGAACTGGCGCCAATGCATGAGTCCCTTGCTCCAACGCAGGAGCATTTGTTGGGGTGCTAACAAAATTAATTTTCTACCAAAACAATATCTCGAGCGCTGGTTAAAAGGCTACTACATGAAAAAAAGAGGACGCGCCCGGTGCCTGGCTTGGCATTGGTGCCAACCAAAAACCACGGATCGAACGGGATTTGATAGAAACAACAAGGAATTAGACCCTGGCGCCTGGGCTAAGCACCCTCATTGTAGGCATCCGAATAGGCGTGCGTTCAAAGCGACAACTACCAGCTACTACATCGGACGAGGAGTCGAGGAACAAGCTGCTGTGTGCCTTAGGCTAGACACAACCCACGTCTCCATGTTCAGCCCATGTTCTAGTGCGTAGTGCCTAGCTGGCTAATGTATACGTACCCTGGATGGGGGCCCCTGCATCCTGGGGGCCTGGGGCGGCCGCCCCCTCTGCCCCCCTCAGGGCCGGCCCTGCCTGAGTATGAAGAGGAGCAGATCCTATGCAAGTGTCACTCCGAGGCTTATGGAGGACACCATACTGGAGATAGAACTGCACATAAGGTATTGCAATCTGGTTTTTATTGGCATACTCTCTTCAAGGATGCCCGTAAGTTTGTCTTGTCTTGCGATGAATGTCAAAGAATTGGTAATATTAGTAGACGTCAAGAAATGCATATGAATTATTCACTTGTTATTGAACCATTTGATGTTTGGGGCTTCGACTATATGGGACCGTTTCCTTCCTGTAATGGGTATACACATATTTTAGTTGCTGTTGATTACGTTACTAAGTGGGTAGAAGCTATTCCAACTAGTAGTGATGATCATAACACCTCTATTAAGATGCTTAAAGAAGTTATTTTTCCGAGGTTTGGAGTTCGTAGATACCTAATGACTGATGGTGGTTCACATTTTATTCATGGTGCTTTTCATAAAATGCTTGCTAAGTATGATGTTAATCATAGAATTGCATCTCCATATCACCCACAGTCTAGTGGCCAAGTAGAACTGAGTAACAGAGAGCTTAAATTGATTTTGCAAAAGACTGTTAATAGATCTAGAAAGAATTGGTCCAAGAAACTTGATGATGCATTATGGGCTTATAGAACTGCATATAAAAATCCTATGGGTATGTCTCCATATAAAATGGTTTATGGAAAAGCATGTCACTTACCTCTCGAACTAGCACATAAGGCATATTGGGCCATTAAAGAGCTCAACTATGATTTCAAACTTGCCGGTGAGAAGAGTCTATTTGACATTAGCTCACTTGATGAGTGGAGAACCCAGGCCTATGAGAATGCCAAACTATTTAAAGAAAAAGTTAAAAGATGGAATGACAAAAGGATACAAAAGCGTGAGTTTAATGTAGGTGACTATGTGTTGCTTTTCAACTCTCGTTTAAGATTTTTTGCAGGAAAACTCCTCTCTAAATGGGTAGGTCCTTACGTTATCGAGGAGGTCTATCGTTCCGGTGCCATAAAAATCAACAACTTTGAAGGCACAAATCCGAAGGTGGTGAACGGTCAAAGGATCAAACATTATATCTCAGGTAATCCCATAAATGTTGAAACTAATGTTATTGAAGCCGTGGCCCCGGAGGAATACATAAGGGACACTTTCCAGGACGTTCCAAACTCGAAAAAGGAATAGGTATATGGTACGGTAAGTAAACCGACTCCAAAACTGTTCTAATGGCAATTTCTCTCTGTTTTGGAATATTTAAGAAAATAGGAAAATAAGAAGTAGTCCGGGAAGGACACGAGGCGACACCTCGTTTGCTCTCGGGACTCCGTTTTCTTGCACGATACTTCTTTTTGTCGGTAAAAATTCATTATATAATCTCTCGAAGGTTTTAACCACCGTACCACGACGAAATCCTCTGTTTTTTGTTTTGAGTTGTTTCTGCCGCAGATTAGAGCAATATGTCGTCCCAGGATTCGGAGGGAGAAAGCTATGTGGCTGATTACCTTGCAGACCCTAATGTCTACGGGGACTTGGAGCATTATGGTTGGACCACTGAGGAAGAAGAAGACTACGAGCCTAAGGGAAAGGAAGAGACGAGCTCAGATGAAGATGAAATCCCATTACCTCAACCTAGGGACATGCATGTCGAGTTTAAAAAGTCGAGCCTCCCTGATAGAGCAAAGAAACCTAAGATCGAGTTTATCCCTTTGTCGGCGTCCTGGACTTGGGGGTATCCAGTCCTGCCTACCTGTGGCCCACTGAGGGAGTCCTGGACTAGGGGGTGTCCGAATAGCCGGACTATCATCATCGGCCGGACTCCAAGACTATGAAGATACAAGATTGAAGACTTCGTCCCGTGTCCGGATAGGACTTTCCTTGGCGTGGAAGGCAAGCTTGGCAATACGGATATGTAGATCTCCTACCATTGTAACCGACTCTGTGTAACCCTAACCCTCTCTGGTGTCTATATAAACCGGAGGGTTTTAGTCCGTAGGACAACAATCACAACAACAATCATACCATAGGCCAGCTTCTAGGGTTTAGCCTCCTTGATCTCGTGGTAGATCCACTCTTGTACTACCCATATCATCAATATTAATCAAGCAGGAGTAGGGTTTTACCTCCATCGAGAGGGCCCGAACCTGGGTAAAAACATCGTGTCCCTTGTCTCCTGTTACCATCCGCCTAGACGCACAGTTCGGGACCCCCTACCCGAGATCCGCCGGTTTTGACACCGACATTGGTGCTTTCATTGAGAGTTCCTCTGTGTCGTCACCAACAGGCTTGATGGCTCCTTTGATCATCAACAACGACACAGTCCAGGGTGAGACTTTTCTCCACGGACAGATCTTCGTGTAAGGCGGCTTTGCACTGCGGGCCAATTCGCTTGGCCATCTGGAGCAGATCGAAAGCTACGCCCCTGGCCATCAGGTCAGATTTGGAAGCATAAACTTCACGACTGACATTCGCGGAGACTTTATCTTCAATGGATTCGAGCCACAGCCGAGCACGCCGCACTGTCTCGATGGGAATGATTTAGCTCTGCTGCCGAACAGTGCCCTGGAAGCCGCACATGAGTCCGCTCTGATCCTTAATTCGGAGCCGACCGCACAGATCGAGGATGGGTGGCTGGACACCGCCTCGGGGGCTGCAACCTCTACGGCGATGGAGCCGAATACTGACCTTGTCCCTTGCGACGCCCGTGACTCCGAGGTGCCAGACTTCTCGCCGGACTCCGAACCTCCTGCGCCCCCTCCAATCGAATCCGATTGGGCGTCGGTCATGGAGTTCACCGCCACGGACATGTTTCAACACTCGCCTTTTGGCGACATCCTGAATTCGCTAAAGTATCTCTCGCTATCAGGAGAGCCCTGGCCGAATTGCGGTCAGGATGGTTGGGATGCGGACGACGAAGAAATTCAAAGCCCACCCACCACCCACTTTGTAGCCACTGTCGACGATCTAACCGACATGCTAGACTACGACTCCGAAGACATCGACAGTATGGACGACGATGCCGGAGACAACCAAGAACCAGCGCCTACGGGGCACTAGAAGACCACCTTGTCATACAACATATACATGGTGGACATCCCAAAGGATGGGAATGGCGAAGAAGCAGCGGAGGCAGATTCCTCGAAGAAACAGCCCAAGCGCCAGCGTCAGCGGCGCCGCTCTAAACCCCGCCACAGCAAGAATGGAGATTCCGGCACCGGGGATAATAACACCCCAGAGAGTGCCGAAGACAACCCCCTCCAGCAAGATTCAGCACAGGAGGACGGAGAAGCCAGCCCTCATGAGAGAGCGGCAGACGAAGAGGTCGAGGATGATAAGTACATGCCTCCCTCCGGAGACGAGGCAAGCCTCGACGATAACGAATTCGTCGTGCCTGAGGATCCCGTCAAACAAGAGCGTTTCAAACACAGGCTTATGCCCACGGCGAACAGCCTAAAGAAAAAGCAGCAACAACTTAGAGCTGATCAGACCTGCTAGCCGACAGATGGACTGAAGTCCTTGCGGCCGAAGAGCATGAACTCGAACGCCCCTCCAAAAGTTACCCCAAAAGCAAGTTGCTCCCCCGACTAGAGGAGGAGGCATATAAACCTGCATCACCAGAGCACAATACGGCTGACCGACCACCTCGTGGACGCGACAGAGAGGCCTTTAGGCCCTCCATCAGAACCGTACCCCGGCATCGCTCGAAAAGCACAAGGCCACAGGGGAACGCTCCGGACTTGCGAGATATATTGGAGGATAAGGCAAGACAATCAAGATCGATCTACGGATCATGTGGGCGCCCCACGGCATGCGACGACAACCGTCGCGCCGGACACAGTAAGTCCGGCCAGGCCGAACACAGTAGACAAAGCTCGTTTGAGCTACGTCGTGATATAGCACAATACAGAGGCGCCGCACACCCACTATGCTTCATAGATGAAGTAATGGAGCATCAAATCCCCGAAGGGTTTAAACCCGTGAACATTGAATCCTACGATGGCACAACAGACCCCGCGGTTTGGATCGAAGACTATCTCCTTCATATCCACATGGCATGCGGTGACGATCTTCACGCCATCAAATATCTCCCACTCAAGCTTAAATGACCAGCTCGGCATTGGCTTAACAGCTTGCCAGCAGAATCAATTGGGTGTTGGGAAGACCTGGAAGCCGCATTCCTTGACAACTTCCAGGGCACATATGTGCGACCACCAGACACCGATGACCTAAGCCACATAATCCAGCAGCCAGACAAATCGGCCAGACAGTTCTGGACACGGTTCTTAACAAAGAAAAATCAAATCGTCGACTGTCCGGATGCAGAGGCCCTCGCAGCCTTCAAACATAACATCCACGACGAGTGGCTGGCCCGACACCTAGGACAGGAAAAGCCGAAATCCATGTGTCACATCCCTAGTTCTGGCCTGACCTATGCTTGCTTCCATCTGTGCATCATGTTTAAATTCTGAAACTTGAACTGAGGGAAATTGGAAGCCTCAAAACCCTAAATAAAAGAAGGGCAAAAACCCTAAAAATCTCATTCATTGTTCCAAAATGCTCTTCTTAGATGTTTAATATTTTTGGCAAGGGTTTTGATCCAAACCAAAAATAATGAACATTTTAAAAGGATTTATTTTTGGGACTTTGAATTTAAATCATTAGCTATTTGAATTTGAATTATATTCATATAATTAGAATATAATTTCAAATACCCCTGAAATATTTTATGAGCTTTTGGAAAAAGTCCATCTAGCAAAATAAAAATATTCAGAGGAGTTTTTGGCATTGTTTGAATTATTTTAAATTCAAAACAGCGGCAAAATGAAATTAAATAAAACAGAATAGAAGCCTACCTGGGCCACTTACCCGCAGCCCACCTAGCGCCCCCACCTGGCCCAGCAATGCGGCTGAGGCCCAGCCCAGCTCCCCACCGTCTTCAACCTCTGCCAGTAGGCAGAGGCGTGTCGACGCGCCCGCGCCCGAGCACCACCTCCTGCTTCCACCTCCTGCTGCCCCCTCATCGCCCTGGACTTCCTCCGCGACGCCACGCACTCCCCCTCGACCGCCCCTCACTCTCTCCCGACCCCCTTCTCCCTTCTCTGCTCTCCCCCTCTCGCGCCCGAGCGCGCCCGTCGCCGCCGTCCACTGCCACCACGGCCACCGGGCCTCCCTTGCTTCCCCGACTAGCCTAGAGGCTCCGCCTCGACCCCCTCTTCCTCTCCACCGAGCCACGAGGTCCCGGACGCGCTGCAACGCCGCCACCATCGCCGTTCCCATCACCGGCCACCGAAGCTCACCGCCGTCGATTCGCGACGTCTGGCGCGTCTCTGAGCCCACTGAGCCACCCTGCTGCCTCCCTGTGAGCTTGCCGTCATTTCCCCTCACCTCTCTCTCTCGCGCGCGCCCTGTAGCCGCCGCCCCACGAGCACCCGAAGCCGCCGTCCGCCATGGCCAGTGAGCTTCATGCTCCCGAGCTCCTCCACCTGCGCTCGTTGCCTCCGAGTGCTCCTGACGACCCCAGTAACCCGTAGAGGCCCTCAGCTGATCTCGCCGTGCCGTGTAACACCGAACCCGAGCACGCCCGAGCTCCGGCCACCGCTGCCGAGCTCGAGGCCATCGTCTCCGGCCGCCCTAGCTGCTGCTGCTTGCTGAAACGGGCGCGGGTGAGCTCCAGCTCTCCGTAGCCACTCTCCTCCGTCCATTTGGACGCCGGAGGAGCGAGCCCGAGCCCTCCGCCGCGCCTGTTGCCACCGGCGACGAACCGCCGACGGGTTAGGCCCTGTTGACCAGGGGTTTGACCTCCCCTGGGTCGCTGACTAGTGGGGCCAGGCCCTGCTAATTTTAGTTACATATTAACTAAACCTAATTAGCCACTAACACTGACCAGTGGGCCCTGACCCCCCCCCCCTAATCCTTTAATTAAGCAGATAACCCCCTGTTAACTAACTGTGACACTGACGTGTGGACCCCACACGTCAGGTTTGACCCGGACCAGCCCCTGTTGACCTGCTAATGTCACAATGACGTCAGGCTGACGCAATAAATCATTTTCTGGATTTATTTTAATTCAGGAAATTCCAGAAAATGATTTAAACTTCAATAAATCATAGAAAATTAACCGTAACTCCAAATGAAATAATTTATATATGAAAAATTATCAGAAAAATCCAATCTATCCATCTGTACTGGTTTCATGCATGTTAGAACAACTTATAGATGCTGTTTAGCACAAATCATATTAATGGCATTTAAATATCCACATATGGAGTTTGAGTTTGAATCTTGGATTCAAACCAACTTCATTTAATCAGGTTTTAGTTGCATTAGCACAAACCACAGCATATTGCCATGTCACATTCATGCATCATATTGTGCATTGCATTGATTGCGTTTTTCCTCAGTTGCCAGTGATTGTCCCCTCTCGATAGACGTGTACCGGCGATGTGATCGATGACACCGATGAAGAACTATATTATCTTAAGAAGTGCCAGGCAAGCAAAACCCCCTTGTTCATTCCGATAAAATCCCACTCTCTCGCTCCTGCTCTCTTTTACTGCATTAGGACAACAACGATTCATCTGTTACTTGCTGCGGTAGCTGAACCCCTTTATCCTTTGCATGACCTGTCATTGCCACAGTAAATAGTTGAAACCCACTAGCATGAGTAGGAGTTGTTTGAGCCCTGATGTGCCTACTCATTCATGCTTGTTGTCATGCCTGCTACTGCTTAGAGTTGAGTCAGGTTTGATTCATCGGGGATGAATCAGAGGTGTGTGAACATGTCCTACCGTTGAGAGCTAAGTGTGTGAACACGATTTGGTAAAGGTAGCGGTGAGAGGCCATGTAGGAGTACATGGTGGGTTGTCTCATTGCAGCCGTCCTCAGGAACTGAGTTCTGTGTTTGTGATCCATGACCAGTTACTACCACACATTGTGTTCCGGTAACTCGACCCCTCTCGACTTATTAATCAACATGATCTCTGTCCAGGAGTTGCAACTAGTTTCTGGTGTTTGTAGGTAGTGTTAGTAGTCTACCTAGTGGCACCCGGTACAGGTGGGCTTGGGACAGACTAGGCACAGTGGCACGGTGTACCAAGTGGCACCCGGTTGGTGGGCTTGGGAACCCTGCTCACATCGTTTGGGGCCGTAAGCGACACCCCGGCCGGATCTCCTTGCGGATGGAACCCGAATAGGCGATAAACCTGGACTAGAGACTTGTTCGGTTAGTCAGGTCGTGGCCGACTCCCTCGCCCGGCTTCCGCTTGAAGGTTGCCGAGGTACATGACGTGTACATGGCGGTAAGTGGCGAGAGCGTGTGTGAAGAAGTACACCCCTGCAGGGTTATCATTATCTATTCGAATAGCCGGATTCCTCGGATATGGAAACTTGGACCCCTTGCATAGTTCATAGACAAGTGAAATGGGATACCCTAAAATATGCAAGATAAGCGTGAGTGCTATGGATGGCGTTATCGTAGGGAGACGGGAGCGGATCCATAGTGGTGTATTGATATGGTGAATATGTGGACTCGTGTGCGCCACCTCAAAAGAGTTACTTGCAGTCGTAGTTCAGGTTAGCCACCGAGTCAAAGCTGGCTTGCTGCAGTTAAACTCCACCATCCCCTTGTTGATAATGATGCATTTGTAGATAGTTCTGATGTAAGTCTTGCTGGGTACATTTGTACTCACGTTGCTTAATTTATGTTTTGCAGAGAGACTTCAGTCTCACTAGTAGTTCCGCGTGGACTTCGACGTTTAGCTTGTTACCTCAGCTACGATCTTGTGCCCTCGGCAGGATCTGGTAGATAGTCAGGCTTCTCAGCCTTTTTCATTATAGATGTCTGTACCCAGACATATTAAGCTTCCGCATGTGCTTTGACTTGTATGCTCTGATTGTTGGGTCATGAGACCCATGTTTGTAATATCTCGCTCCTCGGAGCCTATTGAATAAATACTTGAGTTGTAGAGTCATGTTGTGATGCCATGTTGTATTTACACATATCGAGCATATTGTGTGTATGTTATTGAAATGCTTGGTATGTGTGGGATCTGGCTATCTAGTTGTTTATCCTTAGTAGCCTCTCTTACCGGGAAATGTCTCCTAGTGTTTCCACCGAGCCATGGTAGCTTGCTACTGCTCCGGAACACTTAGGCTGGCCGGCATGTGTCCTTCTTCGTTCCTGTGTCTGTCCCTTCGGGGAAATGTCACGCGATGAATACCAGAGTCCTGTTAGCCCGCTACAGCCCGATTCATCGGAGTCCTGCTAGCCCAGTGCTACAGCCTGGATTCACTCGCTGATGATCGACACATTCGATGCTGGGTCATGGATGCCTGTCCCTGTAAGTTAGTGCCACTTTGGGTTCACGACTAGCCATGTCAGCCCGGGTTCTTTGTCATATGGATGCTAGCGACACTATCATATACGTGAGCCAAAAGGTGCAAACGGTCCCGGGCCAGGTAAGGTGGCACCCGTGGGAATACCGTGCGTGAGGCCGCAAAGTGATATGATGTGTTACATGCTAGATCGACGTGACTTAGGATCGGGGTCCTGACAGCGTTGGTATCAGAGCTTGACTGCCTGTAGGATTACCAAGCCAAACTGGTCGAAGTTGAGTCTAGAAATTCTTTAGTTATATAAGGGAATTGATTGTGGGATGGAACGTAAGGCTCTTTTTACTCCTTATATCTCATGCCTTCTGATCTGAGTCATCTTATCTTTCCTGCGGGGTTAAGGAACTAGGCTTTCTCTTCTTTCTATCAGGATCACGTGTTACTAATCCGTAGACCTATAGAACTGTTGGACTTAAGCCTCAGTCCAGTTCCTACTACTTCGGTATGTCTCTGATGATCACGAAACCTTGATATTGTGCTTCTGAGTGGTTATGCCACCATTTTTGTGAATGTCTCAAATCTTTTCTGAGCATTTACAGCCGTTATGCTGTCCGAGTCATCCCAGGTTTCCAAATAGTCTGATGCATTTGCAAATCCCTTCTTCCTGTTTCCGATGCGCCTTTGGTCAGATTAATCTCACAAGTCAGTGAGTTGAGGTACTTTATTGCCTTGACATATATGTTGGAGCTGGTATTATGACCCTAGGTGTCTTAGGGGATCATCTAGTAATCTAGCTATGATTTGTGTCCCAGTGTGATGACTCTAGCTTTATCCCCGAAAGCATCCCGTGATGCCACTTAGTAGTAGGTATTCTACTCCTTGGGTTTTGAACCCGAGATTCACCCTACTTACTTCATGTTGATAGTAATTGCTAGCTCCCTTAGGTTATTAGTAACCTTTGTAGTAGTTCTCGAGGTCCGTGGTATATCCTTCTTCCTAATACCATGAACCACTTACGGCAAAAGTTTGTTGGATCAAAAGATCACAACAGGAGTGCTCTCGATGGGTTCTCCATTCATAATTGTGACTCTGCCAGTTCTACCTTTCCGCATGGATTGTCCGGAAGAAATATGTTGAACTCGTTCGACATGCTAATCTATGCATTCACAACTCAGAAAATCATATGTTCTTTTGAGTTGTCCCTCTTTAGTTGTTTTCTGACCTTTGTCTATCAACTGATAGTCAAGAGTATGCGTGCATTCGTCATCGATGCCTATTATTCTTGTGGTCCGTCAAGCCATTCCATTCAGGATGACTAGGAGAAACAAACTCCAGTACCTCATCCATATTCAGGATTGGGTCAAAGCAGTTGTACTCCGCAGATCAAATACTAATCTAGTTTTTGTTCTGTTCCACCCTGGAGTGTTACCATCTTTATATTAAGATTATCATGGGAATGGCACACCATCCTATGAATTCTTGATTTAGTGATACTCTCACCATCATTATTCATTCCTCGGTTTCGTGTTGTCGCAACCGGAATGCCAACAAGTGAATCGTGATGTGTGAAGTCAATACTCCTAGCAACTCCGTTGCTTGGTAGTAAATGGGCAATAATTTCATTCTTAGCGTGTTGGTTTTTGAATCATCACCCTAAGGTTGATCGTGCTACCTAGTCCATTTTCCTGGTGCACCCCTCGGTCATTGAGTTAGGATTTTCTTTCAATCCCTCGCTCATTTGATCATATCGTCTTGCCCTGAAAGGCAAGATTGTTCTTGAGCTTAGTAACATACCGGTGGTTCGTGACTTTCCAAATATCTTCTTGGAAGTGTTACCGGGTTATTTCCTGACTGTTATGTTGAGCTCGTGATCAAGTTGGTTTCTTGTGAACCACCCTTTCTCCAAGAATCTGTGTTGGATATCCCTGAGCTAGTTGGTTAAGCTAGACAACAACTTGGAGAATTGGAAGATAAAAGCTTGCCTGACTTAGTTCGTTCCAAAGGGATATTCTTGTGTAGTGTGTGTTTAAGAAAGATGACATCTTTATTGGTTGATCCTCGTGATCAATTGTTGGATCTATTATCTTACCCAAACCTTTGATTTGAGTATGGGCTATCGTCAAATCAAATCAGAACCAACGATATTCGTAATGTTGTCCTACTCGCGGTTTCCTCGAGCATACACCATTATATTCTTTGGTCTGACCAATGCTATCACCGTGTTCACTTAACTATGGAATTCCTTCTAAAAGGAAACCCGGATGAATTGTTGTTGAGCCCATTGACAACATCCTTATCTCCTCCATGATTTTGTTGAACATTAAGCTAGTGTTGGAAACTTTTGAAAGCATTTCTTCATGCTAGTTCATGAAGCATATGTTCGGATGTAAGAAGTGACTTCCTCCAGTTCATGTGCATTTGATGCAAGTTGCCGCCGTGGACTCGAGAAAGTCAATGTTGTTTCCTTTGGAATCATCGCAAGTCAGTCATGCATGTGCGAAGTATTCTGTGGTTTGATAGACTGATCATCTTCATTCCATATGTGTATCCTAGCACACCAAGCCACTGACTGATTTGTTCAAGGAGAAGGAGTATCTTCATAAGAGCTAATCCGGACTTATGAAAGAACTTCGATATCCTCGCTGATGGTTCCCAACTAGAACTCGGTAGTGTTTTATTGTAAGACTACCATGTGATCATGTTTGTCTGAGGCAGCGTGTTCACACATGTGTAGCAGAACCAGCTCATGTTTTGGAGCTTGCTATCGTAGTTCATTTCCCGAGAATCCCGCAACGTCATTTCGTCGATTTGTGTTGCAAACTTTCATTTTTCTTCCTAGACTCGATGAGTCTGGAATATCCTGACACCAACCAGATCCGAGTCTCAGGCAGATATGATGGTTGGAACATTTCCCCAAGAACTATAATATTGGTTCCTCGATAATCGGTAAAGTGGATGCCGTGGCCAACACACCCAGCCGGAAGACCTATTATTGTAGTATCTTGTTTGAGGAAGTTGGCCACCTCCCCATACGGATTTCGTAGGGTTTACCTCCGTAACTGTTCCTTATGGATTCTGTTGCTCCCGAAGTCCGACCTTTACTTGATGTTCTAGTTATCAAACCATATCTATGAATGGGTTACACTGGCACGTCAAGGAGAACATTAGAAGCGGAGTGCTAAATGTCTCTCGGTCGATCATCCAGATTTTACTTCCTTGGCCTTGCTAAGGTGAAATCTGAGAAGGTGTTATCTTCCTTTGCATCTGCATCATCCATCATCATTCATCGTGGTAGCAAGTTGTGTTGCCAGGATCCTTGACACGGATATTGGTAAAATCTTGATGATTATGGAAATGCTCAAGTTCTTGAGAGCACGCACAAGCGCTACGTGTTATCATCAGCACTAACTGGGATTCCTCTCAGTTTCCTCGGCAATGCTATGACCTTCTCAAACAGTGAATTCACTCTCTATTGTTGGGTTCTTCCCCAGTTACCAGAATCATTCCCAGTATTTGCATTTTGTTCCCAGCTTGCACCGCCAATGTGCCATTCTACCATGGGTCTCATTGATTTCCGGTGATAAGCAAAAATCATCCATTGCGTTGTCTTCAACAAGGTAATCCACATCATCCAAGTTCGAGTATGCCATTCTACCGAACCCCTCTAAATGATCGATTATGATTTGCCTTAAGCTGGTATAAAGAGTTTCAATGATCCTTGAATCAAAGGTAATTCTTTTTGCCACTTAAGGGGATATTTCTACGAGTCACCATCCCTAAGGTGCATCGTTATGGTATCATGGCAATTCAACTCCTCGCTACATTGACAACCGATCACCACATTCTTAAAGTCTGGAATTGTTGTCTACCTAGTGAACCTTCGTCATCCGTTTCTTTCCACCCCTCTTGATGGGCATCTCGTGTCTCAACCCAAGAGATGGTGCTATGTCTCATTCCGTGAGTTAATCCTGAGTTGTTCGATCTTCGAGAAGATCGACCCTTCTAGAGTCTCCTTCTCACCATGTCATGTTGGCAGGATTTCTCAGAGCAAGACTTCAAGACAATGATGGTGATCGAATCAATGTTCTTATGAAGGGCAACCTGGATCGTGAAGATTGTGTTAGGTTGCGTTCCCCATCGTCTTACCCTACACTTGAATCTCGGGTCGAGATTCTTGTTTAGTGGCGGTGAGTTGTCACATCCCTAGTTCTGGCCTGACCTATGCTTGCTTCCATCTGTGCATCATGTTTAAATTCTGAAACTTGAACTGAGGGAAATTGGAAGCCTCAAAACCCTAAATAAAAGAAGGGCAAAAACCCTAAAAATCTCATTCATTGTTCCAAAATGCTCTTCTTAGATGTTTAATATTTTTGGCAAGGGTTTTGATCCAAACCAAAAATAATGAACATTTTAAAAGGATTTATTTTTGGGACTTTGAATTTAAATCATTAGCTATTTGAATTTGAATTATATTCATATAATTAGAATATAATTTCAAATACCCCTGAAATATTTTATGAGCTTTTGGAAAAAGTCCATCTAGCAAAATAAAAATATTCAGAGGAGTTTTTGGCATTGTTTGAATTATTTTAAATTCAAAACAGTGGCAAAACGAAATTAAATAAAACAGAACAGAAGCCTACCTGGGCCACTTACCCGCAGCCCACCTAGCGCCCCCACCTGGCCCAGCAATGCGGCTGAGGCCCAGCCCAGCTCCCCACCGTCTTCAACCTCTGCCAGTAGGCAGAGGCGTGTCGACGCACCCGCGCCCAAGCACCACCTCCTGCTTCCACCTCCTGCTGCCCCCTCATCGCCCTGGACTTCCTCCGCGACGCCACGCACTCCCCCTCGACCGCCCCTCACTCTCTCCCGACCCCCTTCTCCCTTCTCTGCTCTCCCCCTCTCGCGCCCGAGCGCGCCCGTCACCGCCGTCCACTGCCACCACGGCCACCGGGCCTCCCTTGCTTCCCCGACTAGCCCAGAGGCTCCGCCTCGACCCCCTCTTCCTCTCCACCGAGCCATGAGGTCCCGGACGCGCTGCAACGCCGCCACCATCGCCGTTCCCGTCGCCAGCCACCGAAGCTCACCGCCGTCGATACGCGACGTCTGGCGCGTCTCCGAGCCCACTGAGCCACCCTGCTGCCTCCCTGTGAGCTTGCCGTCGTTTCCCCTCACCTCTCTCTCTCGCGCGCGCCCTGTAGCCACCGCCCCACGAGCACCCGAAGCCGCCGTCTGCCATGGCCGGTGAGCTCCGTGCTCCCGAGCTCCTCCACCTGTGCTCGTTGCCTCCAAGTGCTCCTGACGACCCCAGTAACCCATAGAGGCCCTCAGCTGATCTCGCCGTGCCGTGTAACGCCGAACCCGAGCACGCCCGAGCTCTGGCCGCCGCTGCCGAGCTCGAGGCCATCGTCTCCGGCCACCCTAGCTGCTGCTGCTTGCTGAAACGGGCGCGGGTGAGCTCCAGCTCTCCGTAGCCGCTCTCCTCCGTCCATTTGGACGCCGGAGGAGCGAGCCCGAGCCCTCCGCCGCGCCTGTTGCCACCGGCGACGAACCGCCGGCGGGTTAGGCCCTGTTGACCAGGGGTTTGACCTCCCTTGGGTTGCTGACTAGTGGGGCCAGGCCCTGCTAATTTTAGTTAAATACAACTAAACCTAATTAGCCACTAACACTGACCAGTGGGCCCCGACCCCCCTAATCCGTTAATTAAGCAGATAACCCCCTGTTAACTAACTATGACACTGACGTGTGGACCCCACACGTCAGGTTTGACCCGGACCAGCCCCTGTTGACCTGTTGATGTCACAATGACGTCAGGCTGACGCAATAAATCATTTTCTGGATTTATTTTAATTCAGGAAATTCCAGAAAATGATTTAAACTTCAATAAATCATAGAAAATTAACCGTAACTCCAAATGAAATAATTTATATATGAAAAATTATCAGAAAAATCCAATCTATCCATCTGTACTAGTTTCATGCATGTTAGAACAACTTATAGATGCTGTTTAGCACAAATCATATTAATGGCATTTAAATATCCACATATGGAGTTTGAGTTTGAATCTTGGATTCAAACCAACTTCATTTAATCTGGTTTTAGTTGCATTAGCACAAACCACAGCATATTGCCATGTCACATTCATGCATCATATTGTGCATTGCTTTGATTGTGTTTTTCCTCAGTTGCCGGTGATTGTCCCCTCTCGATAGACGTGTACCGGCGATGTGATCGATGACACCGATGAAGAACTATATTATCTTCAGAAGTGCCAGGCAAGCAAAACCCCCTTGTTCATTCCGATAAAATCCCACTCTCTCGCTCCTGCTCTCTTTTACTGCATTAGGACAACAATGATTCATCTGTTACTTGCTGCAGTAGCTGAACCCCTTTATCCTTTGCATGACCTGTCATTGCCACAGTAAATAGTTGAAACCCACTAGCATGAGTAGGAGTTGTTTGAGCCCTGATGTGCCTACTCATTCATGCTTGTTGTCATGCCTGCTACTGCTTAGAGTTGAGTCAGGTTTGATTCATCGGGGATGAATCAGAGGTGTGTGAACATGTCCTACCGTTGAGAGCTAAGTGTGTGAACACGATTTGGTAAAGGTAGCGGTGAGAGGCCATGTAGGAGTACATGGTGGGTTGTCTCATTGCAGCCGTCCTCAGGAACTGAGTTCTGTGTTTGTGATCCATGACCAGTTACTACCACACATTGGGTTCCGGTAACTCGACCCCTCTCGACTTATTAATCAACATGATCTCTGTCCAGGAGTTGCAACTAGTTTCTGGTGTTTGTAGGTAGTGTTAGTAGTCTACCAAGTGGCACCCGGTACAGGTGGGCTTGGGACAGACTAGGCACAGTGGCACGGTGTACCAAGTGGCACCCGGTTGGTGGGCTTGGGAACCCTGCTCACATCGTTTGGGGCCGTAAGCGACACCCCGGTCGGATCTCCTTGCGGATGGAACCCGAATAGGCGATAAACCTGGACTAGAGACTTGTTCGGTTAGTCAGGTCGTGGCCGACTCCCTCGCCCGGCTTCCGCTTGAAGGTTGCCGAGGTACATGACGTGTACAGGGCGGTAAGTGGCGAGAGCGTGTGTGAAGAAGTACACCCCTGCAGGGTTATCATTATCTATTCGAATAGCCGGATTCCTCGGATATGGAAACTTGGACCCCTTGCATAGTTCATAGACAAGTGAAAGTGGATACCCTAAAATACGCAAGATAAGCGTGAGTGCTATGGATGGCGTTATCGTAGGGAGACGGGAGCGGATCCATAGTGGTGTATTGATAGGGTGAATATGTGGACTCGTGTGCGCCACCTCAAAAGAGTTACTTGCAGTCGTAGTTCAGGTTAGCCACCGAGTCAAAGCTGGCTTGCTGCAGTTAAACTCCACCATCCCCTTGTTGATAATGATGCATTTGTAGATAGTTCTGATGTAAGTCTTGCTGGGTACATTTGTACTCACGTTGCTTAATTTATGTTTTGCAGAGAGACTTCAGTCTCACTAGTAGTTCCGCGTGGACTTCGACGTTTAGCTTGTTACCTCAGCTACGATCTTGTGCCCTCGGCAGGATCTGGTAGATAGTCAGGCTTCTCAGCCCTTTTCATTATAGATGTCTGTACCCAGACATATTAAGCTTCCGCATGTGCTTTGACTTGTATGCTCTGATTGTTGGGTCATGAGACCCATGTTTGTAATATCTCGCTCCTCGGAGCCTATTGAATAAATACTTGAGTTGTAGAGTCATGTTGTGATGCCATGTTGTATTTACACATATCGAGCATATTGTGTGTATGTTATTGAAATGCTTGGTATGTGTGGGATCTGGCTATCTAGTTGTTTATCCTTAGTAGCCTCTCTTACCGGGAAATGTCTCCTAGTGTTTCCACCGAGCCATGGTAGCTTGCTACTGCTCCGGAACACTTAGGCTGGCCGGCATGTGTCCTTCTTCATTCCTGTGTCCGTTCCTTCGGGGAAATGTCACGCGATGAATACAGGAGTCCTGTTAGCCCGCTACAGCCCGGTTCACCGGAGTCCTGCTAGCCCAGTGCTACAGCCTAGATTCACTCGCTGATGACCGACACGTTCGATGCTGGGTCATGCATGCCTGTCCCTGTAAGTTAGTGCCACTTTGGGTTCACGACTAGCCATGTCAGCCCGGGTTCTTTGTCATATGGATGCTAGCAACACTATCATATACGTGAGCCAAAAGGCGCAAACGGTCCCGGGCCAGGTAAGGTGGCACCCGTGGCAATACCGTGCGTGAGGCCGCAAAGTGATATGATGTGTTACATGCTAGATCGGTGTGACTTAGGATCGGGGTCCTGACACCATGGCAGCCCTCACATCACTTATGACCCGCTTCTGCGCGGGCGAGGACAGCTAGCTAGCCCGCAGTAACAACCTCAGCAAAAATTCTGGCAGTTCGGATACCAAGGACCGCAATGGCAGGTCGCGTCAAAACAAAAACAAACGCCGCGTTAACGGCGATAACACTGAGGATACGGCAGTCATCGCCGGATTCAGAGGCTCTAAACCCGGTCAGCAGAAAAAGCCATTCAAAAGAACTACTCCAGGCCCGTCCAATTTGGACCGAATACTCGACCGCTCTTTCAGATACACGGCACCCCCGAAAAGCCAGCTAATCATACCAATGGGGATTGTTGGGTATTTAAGCAGGCAGGCAAGTTAATTGCCGAAAACAATGACAAGGGGCTGCATAGTGATGACGAGGAAGAGACCCGGCCGCCGAACAATAGAGGACAGAAAGGTTTCCCCCCACAAGTGCGGACGATGAACATGATATACGCAACTCACATACCCAAGAGGGAGCGGAAGCGTGCACTCAGGGACGTATACGCGATGGAGCCAGTCGCCCCAAAGTTCAACCCATGGTCCTCCTGCCCGATCACTTTTGATTGAAGGGACCATCCCACCAGTATCCGCCATGGCGGATTCGCCGCATTGGTTTTAGACCCAATCGTCGATGGATTTCACCTCACTAGAGTCCTGATGGACGGCGGCAGCAGCCTGAACCTGCTTTATCAGGATACAGTGCGCAAGATGGGCATAGACCCCTCAAGGATTAAACCCACAAAGACGACCTTCAAAGGCATCATACCAGGTGTAGAGGCCAATTGTACAGGCTTGGTTACACTGGAAGTGGTCTTTGGATCCCCGGATAACTTCCGAAGCAAGGAGTTAATCTTTGATATAGTCCCGTTCCGCAGCGGCTATCATGCTCTGCTCGGACGAACCGCGTTTGCAAAGTTCAACGCGGTGCCGCACTACGCATACCTCAAGCTCAAGATTCCAGGCCCTCGAGGAGTCATCATGGCAACGGAAACACTGAACGCTCCCTCCGAACGGAGGAACACACAGCGGCTCTCGTGGCAGAAGTACAGAGCAGCCCCTTAAGGCAATTTTCGATTCCGACCATTAAGCGACCGGACACGGCCAAACGCGCCTGGAGTAACCTACAACAAGACCACCCGGCACGTTCCGAGCACGCGTAGCAATGCGGCCCCAACCCCAGCCCTTGCATAATTGCAAGATTAGTCCTCCGTGTACATCATTACGCTCTAGAGATACCATGGGCATAGGGGGAGGGGCACGACCACGACAGGCCCAGAGTGCGGCTCAACCACACTAGGGGCTCCCAAGTGTGTCACTCTTTTTCTTTTTTCTTTTTTTCTTACCCACAGGACTCCGTTCACCAGAGGCCCTGTCCGGCAGTAGAACTGCCAAACTCACGATGCAACAGCCAGGGAAGGAGAAAGGCTACGACGAACACTCAGGTGGTCTCCATTACGAGCATAAAATCTGTTTAATACACCATGCCGCAGCCTACCCCTGGAGGGGGACATGTTTAATAGTCCAATCCCTTGCTTACCGCACCATTTGTATCGTTCTGCATTCATGGCAGTATTTCTGGAATAAACAATGCATCGCTTTTTGCTTATAATTGCATTTCTTTCTTACATATGTTCATTTATGACATGTTACATACGTATACTTCGGTACGGCTAAATATACCAGGGGCTTAAGTTCCCCACATTATGGTGTGATAAGTCCGAACACTTTCACAAGTGCTGCACCCCGAACTTATAGCATTATATGCATTGGCTCGAGTCATGTCTTGGGTCAATAGTTGGGTTTGCCCGGCTCCCATGTTTTGGTACCTTATGTTTCGTTGTATCGGCTAAGGTAGCACTGGGAGAACCACTGCGATTGCGCCCCGGTTGAGCTGGGCGAGCGCCTCAGTGGAGAAAGCTAAAACTGACCGTCATGATAAGGCGAGAGCTGGTCGCTGTTCGAGAGGTTTTTTCGAGTCCCTAAAGACTTATGCCGCTTAGAGCGAGGAACCGGCTTCGTCCGGCCCAGGCGTGGATAGCGCCCCGAACTCGGTCTTCCGAACACTAGGGGCTTCGCCGAAATTTAAAATTGTAGAATTCTATGGCTAAGTGAGAGTGTTCAAGCATTATAAGTCCGGTTGCCTTGTTCATTGTGTTGAGCGCCTCCCTAGATGGACCCAAACATGGGAACAAGAGCGCTCAAGTTTATCCCGAACACCCCAGCACTAGTGGCATGGGGGCTGAAGCCGACGACTTGCCATCTCTTAGATTTGATAAACGTCCGCACAGAAGGTAATATTTTAAATTAACAAGCGTTGCTTAGCGCATATGAACAAAGTTTTTAGCGCACAGGATAACAAAATGCGAGTCTACTCAAATATTACATCTTTGGAGCACTCACCCGCAATCATGCGGGCACCCTTCAGGACACTCTTATAATACATTTCGAGCGTGCGATACTCCTTGCCCGCCGGCGGTGCGTCCGTCAGCAACTTCTTAGCATCCATCCTGCCCTAGTGCACTTTTGCACGGGCAAGGGCCCTACGGGCACCTTCAATGCAGGCGGAGTGCTTGACGACCTCAACCCAGGGACACGCGCCCACCAGCCGCCGCACCAGGCCGAAGTAGCTCCCAGGCATGGCCTCCTTGGGCCACAGCCGAACTATGAGGCCCTTCATGGCCTGTTCGGCTACCTTGTGGAGCTCGACCAGCTGCTTCAGCTGGTCGCTAAGGGGCACCGGATGTCCGGCCTCAGCATACTGAGACCAGAAGACCTTCTCCGTCGAGCTCCCCTCCTCGGCCCGGTAGAAAGCGGCAGCATCTGACACGCTGCGGGGCAGATCCGCAGACGCTCCTGGAGAGCTCCGAATTCGGGTAAGTAATAGGTAATTCACATTCACATGCTTGCTTTGCATGAAAAATGCCTTACCCGCTGCTATTTTCTTCAAATCCTCGATCTCCTGGAGGGCCTTGTGGGCTTCGGCCTTAGCGGCTTTGACGCTCTCAAGAGCCGATGCAAGCTCGGACTCTCGAGTCTTTGAGTCGCGCTCCAAACTCTCATGTTTTTCCATGAGAGCCTGGAGCTCTTGCTGCACCTCCGCCACCCGCGCCTCCTGCTTCTCCCGCTCGGCTCGCTCTTCGGCCGCATTGCGTTCGGCCGCAGACACCGCCTCCTTCAGGGTCGCCACCTCGTTCGTGGCCCCTGTAGTACCCATGTTATCCTTGTTATTCCTCTTGCAACCAAATCCTTTTCTATAAGGTACAAATTTAATACCGTGTTACTCACCTTCCTTGTCCTCGAGCTGCTTCTTGGCATGGCCGAGCTCGCTCTCGGACCGCTCGAGGCTCTGCTTCAAAGCATCGACCTCCGCAGTCAGTGCGGCAGAGGTCAGCAGCGCAGCCTACAATCCCATATTGACATATTTTTTAGAACTCCTGCGTATATCTTTTTAGATCCTCAGTCCGGCTTTTCTATCCGAACACCGAATCGAGCATCAGTGGCTACTGTCTATGCGGTATTATATCACATATCTTAAAATCTCACCTCAAAGCCTGTTAGAAGGCTGCTGCAGGCTTCGGTCAACCCGCCCTTGGCGAGCTGAACCTTCTGAATCACCGCACTCATGATAGTGCGGTGTTCTTCTTCGATGGAAGCACCATTGAGCGCCTCCAGCAAGTTATCCGGCGCCTTTGGTTGGACAGAGGCTGCCGGTGTCACAGTCTTGCCCTTCTTACGAAGGGGCCGCTCGCCGGACTCCGGAACCACTGCAGGTTCTGGTGCGGAGTCTGGTGCATAGTCTGGGAGGTTGCCTTGCGGCACCTCTGGGGCCTCCTCCTCCTGGCGGGTCCCTTCTCGGGATCCCACCTCGGAGTCGTCAGCGTCACGGGGAGTTGAGGCAGTCGGAAGGGAATCCATATCCGACGTGTCTAAGGACCCGCTGGACGAAGCGGGAAGATCGTCCTTGCCGGACTACAGGTTGTGTGCGGCATTAGAAAGACACCGTGTGGCAAAATGAAAAATTATAAACTATCTGGGAGCCCGGATACTTACGATCTTGCCAGGGGCTTGGCCCTTGGAGGCCACTCCTCGTCGCCGTCACCAACGTTGGCGGAACAGTCCGGGGGAAGGGTCCTTCCCTTCTTGGACCCTTCGGCCTCCCTCGCTGGGGAGGCCTTCCTCTTCTTCTCTCCCCCCGCTGGGGGAGAGGCTTCTTTCTTCTCCTCCTCCTCATCCTCAGGAGAGGAGTCCGCCTCGGAGTGATCGGACGATGAGTCTGATACCACCTGACACCTGGAACTCCTTCGAGTTCCCGTGGCCTTCTTCTTGGCCTTCTTCTCCGGCACCACATAAAGTGCCGGGACCAGCAGCCCCGTCAAACGGGTGTCCGCTGGGTCTTCTGGAAGGGGAGCCGGACAGTTAACCTGTCCGGACGTCTTCCGCCAGTCCTATTAAAGGCATGGGGAGTTTAGATCCCACATAGAGTCAAACTATGAAAGAAATGAGTGTCCCATAAAGGATAACATAGCTTACCTCGCCGGCCGGGCGCTGTGTGCCGAACCCGCGATCTTCGGTTGCGGATGCGGGGGCTTCTCCGCCCTTGAACAGCACCCTCCAGGCGGCTTCGTACGTCATGTCGAAGAGCCCGCTCAAGGTCCGGTGCTGTGCCATATCAAACTCCCACAAATTGAAGGCCCGTTGCTGGCAGGGGAGAATCCGGCTGACGAGCATGACCTGAATCACATTGACAAGCTTAGCTTCTTGTTCAACAGGGTCTCGAGACAGGACTGGAGTCCGGTCAGCTCCTCCAAACTACCCCATAGCAAGCCCTTCTCTTTCCAGGAGGTGAGCTGCATGGGGATACCAGATCTGAATTCGGGGGCCGCTGCCCATTTAGGGTCACGCGGCTCGGTGATGTAGAACCACCCCGATTGCCACCCTTTGATGGATTCCACGAAGGCACCCTCAAGCCAAGTGACGTTGGGCATTTTGCCCACCATGGCGCCTCCGCATTCCGCTTGGCTTCCCTTCACCACCTTCGGCTTGACATTGAAGGTCTTTAGCCACAAGCCGAAGTGGGGCTGGATGCAGAGGAAGGCCTCGCACACGACGATCAACGCCGAGATGTTGAGGATGAAGTTTGGCGCCAGATCATGGAAGTCCAGGCCGTAGTAGTACATGAGCCCCCGGACGAAGGGGTGAAGTGGGAAGCCCAGTCCGCGGAGGAAGTGGGGAAGAAATACAACCCTCTCATGGGGCCTGGGGGTGGGGATGAGCTGCCCCTCGTCGGGCAGCCGGTGCGCGATGTCGCTGGACAGGTATCCAGCGCCGCGCAGCTTCTCGATGTGCCCCTCCGTAATGGAGGAGGCCATCCACTTGCCTCCCGCTCCGGACATGGCTGGAGAAGGTTGAGGTGAGATGTGCGGACTTGGGCGCTGGAGCTCGAGTGCGCGGAGAGGGATAAGCAAAGGAGGAAGAAGGCGTAGGTAAAAGAGGTGGATCCTTATCCCCTTATATATGGGCGGACGAAGACTATGCGTCCCCACCAGCCTAGTAAAACTCGCTTATCTCCCAAGCGCCACAATCAATGGCGTGGTTGGGTTACCCACGTCCGTATTGATGGGAATCCCGGAATAAGGGGAACACGATCTCTGCTTCGACAAGACGTGCCAAGGAAACCGCTTCGCTAAATGCGCTGAGGTGGTATAATAAAAACGATTCAAGTAAAGGCTTGGTATTGGTGTGACGTCACGCCACGAAATACATCAGCAGATTGAACTTGTGTAAATATTATTCTCTCTACGGTGGTATGTGGAATTTATTTTACAGAGCGGGACACTATCCTGGTGTTCGCAATCTTCTATGAATTATTCGGAGGAGGAACCCGCCTTGCAATGCCGAAGACAATATGCGCGCCGGACTCGTCGTCATTGAAGCCTTGTTCAGGGGCTACTGAGGGAGTCCTGGACTAAGGGGTGTCCGGATAGCCGGACAATCATCATCGGCCGGACTCGAAGACTATGAAGATACAAGATTGAAGACTTCGTCCCGTGTCCGGATAGGACTTTCCTTGGCGTGGAAGGCAAGCTTGGCAATACGGATATGTAGATCTCCTACCATTGTAACCAACTCTGTGTAACCCTAACCCTCTCCGGTGTCTATATAAACCGGAGGGTTTTAGTCCGTAGGACAACAATCACAACAACAATCATACCATAGGCTAGCTTCTAGGGTTTAGCCTCCTTGATCTCGTGGTAGACCCACTCTTGTACTACCCATATCATCAATATTAATCAAGCAGGAGTAGGGTTTTACCTCCATCGAGAGGGCCCGAACCTGGGTAAAAACATCGTGTCCCTTGTCTCCTGTTACCATCCGCCTAGACGCACAGTTCGGGACCCCCTACCCGAGATCCGCCGGTTTTGACACCGACACCCACCATGTGGCTTCATCGATGGCCTGGTACGGCCCAGCTCCATGGATGTACATGCATGACAAAAAACGCGACCTACTGTGACAAACACGTATCATCACGGAAGTGTATTTTTTTGTAGTGAGGGAGCGGCGCAGAAGGGCCGGAACCGGGCGAGGCGGCTTGGACTTGGCGGAAGCAGGCACGGGAAGCAGAGGCGAGGTAAGCTGAGCAGAGGGGCGATGACTGGGAAACCCCGGCGCGGACGAGCCGAATCCGGAGGCTGGCGAGGACGGCCGGGGAACGAGGCAAAGGCCGGGCGCGGCCATGGCGTCTCTGATGGCAGAGAAGTGCCCTGCTCGATATAGAGAGAGATCGAGATGTGAGAGAGAAAAGAAGAAAAGCAGAGAGTAAGGGAAGGAGAGGAGCGGGACGAGGCCGATCCTGGTCGGGGTGGAGCTTGCTCCGGCGGCACGGGTGATGGAGGTCCAGGGAGATCAGGTGCTGGTTGGTTCAGACGCGGGTCATCTTGGTGGATTTGGAACGGGGAAAGGTGGAGGATGCCGGTTGGGGTGGTGCTAAAAACGAAGGAGAAATTGTGGCTGGACCGGGAGGGATCCCGAGGATGGAGGGAGGCTGTCGGCTGGCTCGGTTGGTCGGGGAGGATCCCAAGGAAGGTGGAGACTGGGTGGCGGCGCGGGGAGGGGAATAGGGTTAGTCTAGGGTTTGATCTGGTTTAGCAAGTGGGTGGATTATATATAGGGAAATAGGATTGAGGTTGGACCCTCCGATCGTAATCGGGCGGTCGAGAATAATTATCTTAGGGGGAGTCCAACAAAGAACCGAAGATATTTTAGGGATGTTAGGAGATGATCTGGACCCATCGGTCACGACCGAGCGGTTGCGAGGACAAGGGGCCTGGCAATAAGACAACAGGGGCAACGAGAGAAGGGGCAACTGCGAACGGCTACGAGTTTTTATGAAAACATGCAGATGAAATGCGGATGATGACATGAGATGAAATGCATGACATGAACAAAAAGCAAAACGAAAGACAAAAACCCAACCACAGAGGAAATCTCATATCGTATAGCCGGAAAAGGCAAGAGTTGGAGTTACAAATATGGAAAGTTACATCCGGGGCCGTTGCCAGGGAGAATCTTCAACATCAACCAAGTTCCTAATCACAAATCTCATCTCCTCGAAATTTACATATTTGCCATTTGCCTCTCGTTTTCCTCTCCCCCACTTCACAAAAATTTGCCGTTTTTATTCGCGCTCTTTTTCGTTCGCCGTTTTCTCGTCAGATATGTTTTTGAGTCCAATCTTGTTGTGAAGTCATCATGACTCAAGAGAACACCAAGTTGTGTGATTTCTCAAATACCAACAACAATGATTTTATTAGCACTCTGATTGCTCCTCTCGCCACTAGTGCGGAGTCTTGTTATATTAATACCGCTTTGTTGAATCTTGTCATGAAAGATCAATTTGCCAGTACTCCTAATGAGGATGCCGCATCCCATCTTAACACAATCGTGGAATTATGCGATATGCAAAAGAAAAAAGATGTGGACAATGATGTTGTGAAGTTGAAACTATTTCTGCTTTCTTTGGAGATTGTGCAAAAATTTGATTTTCTTCTTTGCCTCGCAATAGTATCGATTCTTGGAACAAGTGCAAGGATGCTTTTATTACTAAGTATTTTCTGCCCGTTAAAATTATTTCCCTTAGAACCCAGATCATGAATTTCAAGCAACTTGAACATGAGCATGTTGCACAATCTTGGGAAAGGATGAAATTGATGCTAAGGAATTGCCCAACTCATGGGTTAAATCTTTGGATGATCATACAAAAAATTTATGCGGGATTGGATTT
>NC_041381.1:313981896-314036841 GCF_002162155.2 Triticum dicoccoides | reverse complement strand
CATGGTCATTACTTTGGGTGAAGCTACTGAATTACTAGACAATATTATGGCAAATTACTCACCATGGCATACCGAAAGAGCCCCTACTAGTAAAAAATTCAATTCGGTAGAAGAAATAAATTCTTTGACTGAAAAAGTTGATGCTCTTATGAAGTTGGTTGCTAATAAAAGTGCTCCTATTGATTTTAATGATGTGCCTTTGTCTACTTTGATTGAGCAAAATAGTGATGCCATAGATGTGAATTTTGTCTCGCGAAACAATTTCAATAACAATGCTTATAGAGGTAATTTTAATCCTAGTCCTTTTCCTAGTAATTCCTCTAATAATTATGGTAATTCCTATGGCAATCCTACTTAGAACAATAATAGAAACACCTCTGATCTTGAGAACAATATTAAAGAATTGATCAATACTCAAAAAGCTTTCAATACTTCAGTAGAAGAAAAGTTGAATAAAGTTGATGATTTGTCTATAAGTATTGATATAATTTCTCATGATGTAGAAATTCTCAAGATGAAAATTTTTGTGCCTAAAGTTGAAGAATCAATTAAAGAGCGTTTTCTAGTGATTACTTTCATAAAAGTGATGAAGATCCTCAAATGATTGGTGTTTATTCTATTGATTCTTTGTTTTGTAAAATTAATATTGATGAAAAAGGGACTGGAGAAGAGTCAACTTTAGTTAGAAGGCGTCCATATGATTCGTAGGGTGAAAATCTTGTTGAAAAAATTGATAAAAGGGGGTTTGAAGAGGTCAGGACTTTAACTAGTGATGTGCCCACTATTTTGGATTACAAAGACTTTAATTATGATAGTTGCTGTTTGGTTGATTGTATTTCTTTATTGCAATCCATGATAAATTTACCCCATGCTTATGAATAAAATAAAGCTTTTACTAAACATATTGTTGATGCCATGATGAAAGCTTTTGAAGAAAAGTTGTAATTAGAAGTTTCAATTCCTAGAAATTTGCATGATGAGTGGGAACCTACTATCAAAGTCAAGATTAAAAATTATGATTTTTTTGCTTTATGTGACTTGGGTAATAGTGTTTCTACAATTCCGAAATCTTTATGTGATGTGCTCGGTCTTACCAACATTGAAGAATGCTATTTAAATTTGCACTTGGCGGATTCTACTATTAAAAATCCTATGGGAATAATTAATGATGTTCTTATTCTTGCAAATAGGAATTATGTGCCCATAGATTTTATTGTTCTTGATATTGATTGCAATTCATCTTGTCCAATTATACTTGGTAGACCGTTTTTACGTACTATTGGTGTCGTGATTGATATGAAAGAAGGCAATATTAAATTTCAATTTCCACTAAGGAAGGGAATGGAACACTTCCCTAGAACAATAATTAGGCCACCATATGAATCAATCATGAGGGCATCCTATGGATCTAGAACCAAAGATGACAACGCTTAGGTCCTACGTGTTATGCCTAGCTAGGGGCGTAAAACGATAGTGCTCGTTGGGAGGCAGCCCAACTTGTATCTTTTTGCCTTTTGGTTTTCTTGCTGTTTCCAATAAAATACCCAATTATACCTCTGTTTAGATGTGTTTTTGTTGTTTAAATTAGTGTTTGTGCCAAGCAAGGCCTTTAGGTTGATTTGGGTGAAAGTTGATGTGATCTTGCAGAAAAACAGAAACTTATGCACTCACGAAAATAGTTTTCATAAATTACAGAAACGTGATTTTGAGTTGATTCGTTTTGTATAAGATTAATATACTAATTAATCAGGATTTTCTAATTTCTCAAGATTTTTAGAGTTACAGAAGTATTCTAAATATCCAGATTCCTACCGACTGTTCTGTTTTTGACAGATTCTGTTTTCTTTGCGTTGTGTGCTTGTTTTGATGATTCTATGGTTTTATTTGATGAGTTTTTTCCATAGAAAAGTAGGAATACAGTAGATATAATGAAAAAAAATATTAATAGGTTTTCAACAGTACTTATAGTAGTGGTTTGCTTTCTTATACTAATGGATCTCACAAAGGTTTTGTTGAGTTTTGTGTGATTGAAGTTTTCAAGTTTTGGGTGATCTTACGATGGATCAAGGAATAAGGGTTAGAAAAAGGCTAAGCTTGGGGATGCCCAAGGCACCCCAAGATAATATTCAAGAAATAGCAAGCAACTAAGCTTGGGGATGCCCCCGAGTGGCATCCCCGCTTTCTTCTAACAACCATCGGTATTTTACTTGAAGCTATATTTTTATTCGTCACATATTATGAGTTTTGCTTGGAATGTCTTGTATGATCTGAGTCTTTGCTTGTTTTGCTTTGTGTTTTAAGTGTTGAATCCTTGCTGAACACGCCTTTTTGAGAGAGCCAAAAATTATGCTATGCTTGCTCCTATGCTTCACTTAAATTTTTAGAGCCATGGATTTGCTCTAGTACTTCACTTATATCTTTTTGAGCATGGTGTGCTTTGTTATTTTTGAAGAAATACTCTCATGCTTCACTTAGATTTATTTGGGAGTTAGTAAAATTTTCAAAAATTCTCTCTTGCTTCACCCAGATTATTTTGAGAGAAAGAAAAATTATGCTCATGTTCTTCACTTATATTTGTTTGAGCTTATCAAAAGCAACATATGAAAATAGTCTCAAAGTGATAGATATCCAAGGAGGATATAATAAAAACTTTCATGAAGATCATTGGAAAAAATAAACTTGATTCTTTGTAATGGTTTTGAGATATGACGATATGATATGTGAGTCATGTTGATGAGTAATTGTGCTTTAGTAAGAATATTGATGTTAAGGTTTGTGATTCCCTATGCAAGCAGGAAAGTCAATAGTTATGCAATGAAATTTATATCCTACTTATGGTGCATTATTCAGTGTTACTTATGCTTAATGCTTGGGTATGAGATTTTACACGAGAGTACGACAAAGGTATTAGGGATGCCCAGACTCGAAATGAAAAATGAATTTACTTTATGTTGTCAAATAATAAATTCCTTGGAAAGTGTTGGTATGGAGGGCACGCGTGGATACGGTTAGCCATGGAAAGTGAAAGTAATGGTGGAAAAAGGAATAAACTTTATTTTCTGTTTGGGAACCGCCTATGATGTATCTAGCATGGAAAGTGTTGGGAGCTCTAAGTCGTTTTCGTTGGTGGGAAAAGTATGCCTCTCAAAAAAATTATCTCTCAATTTAAGCTTTGAGCTCCGGCACCTCTACAAATCCCTACTTCCCTCCGCGAAGGGCCTTTCTTTACTTATGCAATTTTTATTTCGAATTTGAGTCTCCATCTTCTCTTATAAAGCACCACCTAAGGTGCACTATGATCGTATTTGAGCATCGGGTGTAGCTAATATTCGAGTGTGTTTCATGAATGGACCAATGGTTGAGCATAATGGGCTAGGGATAACTTGCTTTAGTGTTGATAGTTTGAAAGACATGGCTGCTTGTTGATATGCTTGAGTATTAAAGTCTTCATGTCAAAACTACACTATTGCTTTGAACCATATAAAAGTCCAAATGTCCACGCTATAAAGAAAAGAATTGTGATGAACATGTTAGGTAGCATTCCACATAAAAAATTCTGTTTTTACCCTTTACCTACTCGAGGACGAGCAAGAACTAAGCTTGGGGATGCTGATACGTCTCCAACATATCTATAATTTTTTATTGTTCCATGCTGTTATATTATCAATCTTGGATGTTTTACAATCATTTTATATCAATTTTTGGTACTAACCTATTGACATAGTGCCCAGTGGTAGTTGTTGTTTTCTGCATGTTTTTACGTCGCAGGAAATCAATACCAAATAGAGTCCAAACGCAGTGAAACTTTTTGAGGATTTTTTAGGCCAGAAGATATCCCAGTGGGCCAGGAAAGCACCGGGTGCTCCGAGGGGAGCACAACCCACCAGGGCGCGCCTGGGGGCCCAGGCGCACCCCGGTGGCTTGTGCCCACCTTGGGTGCCCCCTGAACCGCCTCTTTGCTCTATAAATACCCAAATATTCCAGAAACCCTAGGGGAGTCAACGAAAATCAATTCCAGCCGCCGCAGAGTCCAGAAACACCAGATCCAATCTAGACACCATCACGGAGGGGTTCACCATTTCCATTGGTGCCTCTCCAATGATGCGTGCGTAGTTCTTTGTAGACCTACGAGTCCGTAGTTAGTAGCTAGATGGCTTCCTCTCTCTCTCTCTTGATTATCAATACAATGTTCTCTTGGATATCCATATGATGTAAGTCTTTTTGCGGTGTGTTTGTTGGGATCTGATGAACTTGAGTTTATGATCAGATATATGTTTTTATCCATGAAAGTTATTTGAGTCTTCTTTGATCTCTTATATGCGTGATTGATTATAGCTAGTGCTGACCATCTCCGGCCCAGCCCTGTCGGCCCACCCTGGCCCGGCCTTGAAATCCAGGGCCTAGGCCCGATGGGCCTGCCTGTGGGCCTACCTTGGGCCCGAATTTTGAGCCAACCAGCAGGGCCTGGATGGGCTTGGGCTTGGCATTTTAAGGAAGAGGCCCGACCCATGGACCTAAGCCCTAAGGGCTTTTCAGAGCTTTTTACCATATGGGCCTGTCTTGGGCTTGAAAAGTAGGCCCATAGTAGGGCCTGGGAGGGCCTGGGCCTCATTTCTCTGCGTGGGCTTTTTAAGGCTCGACCCAAGCCCGGCCCGTCCTGGCCCATGGCCAGGTATAATTATAGCCTCGTATTTCTTCTCCGATATTTGGGTTTGTTTGGCCAACTTGATCTATTTATCTTGCAATGGGAAGAGGTGGTTTGTGATGGGTTCGATCTTACGGTGCTTGATCCCAGTGACAGAAAGGGAACGACACATATGTATCATTGCTATTAAGGATAAGAAGATGGGGTCTATTTCTACATAAATAGATCTTGTCTACATCATGTCATCGTTCTTATTGCATTACTCTATTTCTCCATGAACTTAATACACTATTTGCATGCTGGATTGCGGTCGATGTGTGAAGTAATAGTAGTAGATGCATGCAGAAGTCGGTCTACTAATCTTGGACATGATGCGTATTTGAAGTTCTATCAATTGCCCAACAGTAATTGTTTTTCCACCGTTTGCTATTTTTCTCGAGAGAAGCCACTAGTGAAACCTACAGCCCCCGGGTCTCTTTTCATCATATTTGCCTTTGCGATCCATTTTCCTTCGCATTTATTTTCAGATCTATTAAACCAAAAATACAAAAATACCTTGCTGCAATTTATTTGTTCCGCGATCTATTTATCCTATCTACCACATTTATCATGTTATTTGCCTATCTTGAGGCGTTGTACCTGAAAGGGATTGACAACCCCTTTAACACGTCGGGTTGCGAGTATTATTTATTTGTGTGCAGGTGATGTTTACGTGGTGTGAGGAGATTCTCCTACTGGTTCGATAACCTTGGTCTCATCACTGGGGGAAATACCTACCGTCACTATACTGCATCATCCCTTCCTCTTTGGGGAAATACCGACATAGTTCTAGCAGACATCACATACTCTTATAATTTAAGTAAATAGTGGGCAACAACTTTTCTTCTTTCTCATAGTGTCTAATAGGTATCTCAAAATATTTAGGAAGACGGGAAGCATAGATACCTCCAAAGATAGTACTCTTCGTACGATTTAAACTCAGCCGCTTAGCAACCATAGAACCTAAGTTGAATGTTTTATCACAAAGTAAAGCATGGCACAAAATGGCAAGGTCGGGAGCACTAAGGCCCCCACTGACCCCACAACCAATTAAACATCTACTAGCAAATATTGAGTAGTAGCGCAGGATAGGAAAATGTATACTAGTAGTTCTTGCCTCCGATACTTTCCTACTTTACCCTACGGTAATATCCTTAATAAAATCTTCCACATCACTAGGACGTGGTTCCTCGATGCTGCTCTCAAAAGTTATCTTGCAAAACTCACAAAAATCATAGAGCGACATCTCCTTATACTCATCGTATAACTATAATTCTATTGAGGGTGGTGATCTCCTAGCATGAAAGTGAAAATTTTGAATGAAAGTATCAGTGAGTAGGAGATACTGTTCACACTGGTCGCGGAGGAAGTCAGTGATGCCTGCATTCTCAGTGAAATAATAGAAATCCTCATAAATTCCGGCTGCCTTCAAGAATGCATCACATGGCCATTCACACAGTCGGACCTCCGCGGTGCGAGGAAGGTTGTACTTCGGCTTTTCATTCTCTTCATTCTCCTTTCCCTTCGAACCCCGGCTTGAGGAGCCTCTCAACCATCTCCTGAACATTTTCTTCCTCTAAAAATTTCTGAAATTTTTAGTGACTCAAAATAAAAGTGAAATAAACTCAACAAGATTGATAGTAACTACTCCCACAAGTGCCTAGAAGCTAAATCATGCATCAAAACTACTTTGGACCATATAATTTTGACATGCAAGCTCAAGAAGAGGGTCAACACAACAACAAAAATTTGGAATAAATAAAGCACTAGAACAAAAACTAATTGGACCATTGGAGGAGTCACATACCGAAGAACAATCCCCCAAAGCAATTTTATGAATGGAACTTTGAGCAAGGAGATCAAAAATGGTAGCAAAATGAGAAAGAACACGAGTTTGAGCTACAGGATGATTTTTTTCTGGAGGAAGATGAAGTGGATGGGTGCTGGAAAAAGTCTAGGGGACCCACATGGGGCCCACAAGGCAGGGCGCGCCCAGGGGGGTAGGGCGCGCCCTCCACCCTTGTGGCTAGCTGGTGTGCCCCCTGGTGTGTTCTAAGTGCCAGAAATTCTCAAATATTCTACAAAAAATCACACTAAATTTTCAGGGCATTTGGAGAACTTTTATTTTCAGGGTGTTTCTTATTGCAAGGATAATTCAGAAAACAGAAAGAAAATACTGTTTTTGCTTTAATTAATCTAAATAACAGAAAGTAAAAGGAGGGTACAAAAAAGTTGTGTTTTCTAAATTTATCCATCTCATTCTCATCAAAAGGAATCCATAACAAGGTTGATCAAGTCTTATTAACAAACTTCTTCCGAATGACATGAAACCAGAGAATTTTCGAATAACACTAGGTTATTTCAACGGGGATATGCATGTCCCCAACAATAAGAATATCATATTTCTTTTTGACAGTAGGAACAGGGAATTCAAAACCTCCAATAGTAAGAGTTCAAAATTTTCCAATAGAATTGATACTATGAACTTGAGGTTGTTTCTTCAGAAAATGTACCATATGCTCATTACCATTAACATGAAAAGTGACATTGCTTTTCTTGCAATCAATAACAGCCCCTGCAGTACAGAAAGGGTCTACCAAGGATGATCGACATATTGTTGTCCTCAGGAATATCGAGAATAACAAAGTCCGTTAAATAGTAACGTTTGCAACCACAACAGGTACATCCTCACAAATTCCAATGGGTATAGCAGTTGATTTATTAGCCATTTTCAAAGAGATTTCAGTAGGTGTCAACTTATTCAAATCAAGTCTATGATATAAAGAGAAAGGCATAACACTAACACCGGCTCCAAGACCACATAAAGCACTTTTAACATAGTTTATTTTAATGGAGCATGGTATAGTTGGTACTCCTGGATCTCCAGGTTTTTTTGCTTTTCCACCCTTAAAAGTATAATTAGCAAGCATGGTGGAAATTTCAGCTTCTGGTATCTTTCTTTTATTAGTGACAGTATCTTTCATATACTTAGCATAAGGATGCATTTTAAGCATATCAGTTAAACGCATACGCAAAAAGATAGGTCTGATCATTTCAGCAAAGTGCTCAAAATCCTCATCATCCTTTTTCTTGGGTGGCTTAGGAGGAAAAGGCATGGGTTTCTAAACCCATGGTTCTCTTTCTTTACCGTGCTTCCTAGCAACGAAGTCTCTCTTATCATAATGTTGATTCTTTTATTGTGGCTTATCAAGATCAACAGTAGGTTCAATCTCTACATCATTATCATTACTAGGTTGATCATCAACATGAAGATCATCATTAACATTATCACTAGGCTCATGTTCATCACCATATTGTGTTTCAGGCTTTCAGCATCAGAAATAGAAATATCATTGGGATTCTCAGGTGTGTCAATAACAGGTTCACTAGAAGCATGCAAAGTCCTATCAGTATTCTTTTTCTTTTTATTATAAGGACTAGGTGCATCAGTATTAATTCTCTGAGAATATTTCTCAGCTCTCTTAGGATGGCCCTCGGGATACAAAGGTTCTTGGGTCATTTTACCACCTCTAGTCATAACTCTAACAACATTATCATTGTTCTTATTATTTAACTCATTGAGCAAATTATCTTGTGCCTTAAGTACTTGTTCTACTTGAGTTGTAACCGTGTAAGCATGTTTACTAATAATCTAAAGATCACTTTTAACTCTAGAAATATAATCACCCAAGTGGTCAAGCATGTAAGCATTGTGTTTTAATTGTCTACCAACATAAGCATTAAAGTTTTCTTGTTTAACAAAAAAATTATCAAACTTATCCAAGTATTGACTAGCAGACTTATTATGAGGGATATCACTTCATCAAATCTATAGAGAGAATTTACCTTTACTACCTGTGTCGGGTTATCAAGACCATGTATTTCTTCAATAGGCGGTAAATTCTTAACATCTTCAGCTTTAGTACCTTTTTCTTTCATAGATTTCTTTGCCTTTTGCATACCTTCAGGACTGAGAAATAGAATACCCCTTTTCTTCAGAGTTGGCTTAGGACTTGGTTCAGGAAGTGTCCAATCATTATCATTACTCAATATATTATTCAATAGCAATTCAGCTTGCTCAACAGTCCTTTCCCTCAAAACACAACCAACACAACTATCCAGGTGGTCTCTGGAAGCATCGGTTAATCCATTATAAAAGATATCAACTATTTCATTTTTCTTGAGAGGATGATCAGGCAAAGCATTAAGTAATTGGAGAAGCCTCCCCCAAGCTTGTAGGAGACTCTCTTCTTCAATTTGCACAAATTTAAATGTTTCCCGTAAGGCAGCTTGTTTCTAATGAGCAGGAAAATATTTTGCAGAGAAGTAGTAAATCATATCCTGGGGACTAGACACACAACCATGAGCAAGAGAATTAAACCATATCTTAGCATCACCCTTTAATGAGAAAGGAAACAACTTAAGAATATAGTAATAGTGAATTTTTTTCCTCATGAGTAAATAGGGTGGCTATATCATTCAGTTTAGTAAGGTGTGCTACAACAGTTTCAGATTCATAACCATTGAAAGGATTAGATTCAACCAAATTAATTGACTCAGGATCGACAGTGAATTCATAATCCTTATCAGTAACACAGATAGGTGAAGTAGCAAACGCAGGATCATATTGCATTCTAGCATTCAAATACTTTTCTTTCGGCTTAGCTAACAGTTTCTTAAGACCATATCTATCATTGCAAGCAGAAAAATCTCTAGCAGTTTCTTCATCCATAATATAACCCTCAGGTACAACAAGCAATTCATATCTATGGGGAGAATCTTCATCATCACTTTCATTAATATCATCAGTTTCAGTAATTTCATTCTCTCTAACCCTAGCAAGTTGTTCATCAACAAATTCACCTAGTGGCACAATATTATCAAGCAGAGAAGTAGTATCATCATAAGCATCATGCATAGCAGAAGTGGCATCATCAATAATATGCAACACATATCAGAATCAATAGCAGGTGTAGGTGTTGCAAGTTTACTCAAAACAGAAGGTGAATCAAGTGCAGAGCTAGATGGCAGTTTCTTACCTCCCCTCGTAGTTGAGGGGTAGATCTTGGTTTTGTTTCCTTTCAAATTCCTCATAGTGATCAACATAATAAATCCCAAGTGACTCAGAGAATAGAGCTATGCTCCCCGGCAACAGCGCCAGAAAAAGGTCTTGATAACCCACAAGTATAGGGGATCACAACAGTTTTTGAGGGTAGAGTATTCAACCCAAATTTATTGATTCGACACAAGGGGAGCCAAAGAATATTCTCAAGTATTAGTAGCTGAGTTGTCAATTCAACCATACCTGAAAGACTTAATACTTCAGCAAAGTATTTAGTAGCAAAGTAGTAAGAAAGTAATGGTAAAGATGGCAAAAGTAACAGTAGCAGTTTTGTAGCAATCGTAACAGTGGCAACGGAGAAGTAACTAAGCAACGATCAATATGAAACGAGCTCGTAGGCAATGGATCAATGATGTATAGTTATGTCAGATGACATTCATCATGCAATAGTTATAACATAGGGTGACACGAAACTAGCTCCAGTTCATCAATATAGTGTAGGCATTTATTCTGAATATAGTCATACATGCTTATGGAAAAGAACTTGCATGACATCTTTTGTCCTACCCTCCCGTGGCAACGGGGTCCTAATGTAAACTAAGGAATATTAAGGCCTCCTTTTAATAGAGTACCGGACCAAAGCATTAGCACTTAGTGAATACATGAACTCCTCAAACTATGGTCATCACCGGGAAGTGTCCCAACTACTGTCACTTCGGGGTTGCCGGATCATAACACGTAGTAGGTGACTATAACTTGCAAGATAGGATCAAGAACACTCATATATTCATGAAAACATAATAGTTTCAGATCTGAAATCATGGCACTCTGTCACACCCTGATTTTCATGCCACAACACTTAAGTCAATAAATCATGCTAAAATGTGGTTTGACAAATACTTTTGAGTGTTTTGTCTTTGCTTTGATTGAATGATTGACTGCTGTTTGCAAATGCTCTAAAAATCAAATAAATCCTCCAACTCTTATACTCCTTCTCCTTGATCCAAAAACCCTTGCCCAATGATCATGCCATGTGTATAGGACATAAAAATAATTTCTTACAAAAATAATTTGGCCAAATAGTATTTTCGAAAATTAGTTTTCCAAAACCCCCTGAATTGAGATTTGCACTGCAAGTACTTAATTAAGGGCAGTAAAAATCTTTCCAAAAATATATTTGACTCCTATTAGATATAGGATACCAGAAACCATAAAAATATATTTTTAAAAGTTATTTTCCTATTTTATTTAAAATCTTTTTCTTCAGGCCAAAAATGGTCTTTAATAGGGAAAAATCATTTTATCGTTTCAAAAATATTTGACAAAAACCTAGGGAAACTCAGTGGACATATATTGTCCATATATAAGAGTTTAAACACATGGTCATGTTCAAAATATTGGTCAAACCCCTCAAAAACCCTTTCTGGATATTTCAAGCTTTTGAAATATTTACAAAGGAAACATTCTCCAGAAATTCCAAGAAAATTCTAGCATGTCACATATGACATATTAGATGATCTTGCCAAGTCTCATGACTTGGAGAACAATATAACATCATCAACTCCCCTCAAAACCATTTCTGTCCATTTTGAAGTTTGAGCAACTTTAAATTGCCAAACATTTCCAAATGTTCTAAAACCTTGTGAACATGCTCAAATGTTCTAATTATTCATCTAGACCAAGTGGCACAAGTTGGAGAACAAGTTAACTTGATCAAAGTACCCCAAAGCCATTCCTGTCCAGAACCAAGTTTGAGCAACTTTACATTGCCAAGTTTCTCCTTTTGATATAAACTTTTGTGTACATGTTCAGGACCTCTAATGATGACACTACACCAAGTGGTGCATCGAGGAGAATAGATTTGCATGACTAAATCTTGGAAAATCCATTTCTGTTCATTTCTAGGGTTCACAAAAGTTGCATTGGCAACTTTGCCCAAATAAGCTCCAAACTGGTGGAAGGCCCTATTTATATGTGTCATTTCACCCTGTGGAGTCTCATGGCAGTTGGAAATCATCTGCTAGTCCAAACCATTATCAAACACCATCTGGCAGAATCTCAAAATTCATGTTTTAACCCCTTCCACTAATCTCCAAGAGTTATCCTTTTTACCACAGCCCCTCCTAGTCCCCCTCTACCTCTTGTGTGCTTCCCTGCCCGAGAGGCAATGATGAAGGGGGGCAGGGATCCATTTTTCTTCTCTGGACAACCACTTTTTCCTCCCTTTCCCATCTCTCTCTCACTCCTGGCAAGTTCCAGAGCATCCAAGGCCTCCACCCCTCTTGTTTATTCCTCCTTCAGACGCCAGACACAAGTGGACGCGCGAGTGCGCGCGGAAAAGCCGCGGATGCCGGCCAAAGACGTGCTCTGGAGCGCGAGGCAGAGCAGGCGACCGTTGACGCCGCGTCCCCCGACCACCTCGAGCCTCCCCCTTGCGCCAGTCAAGGTGCCTCGACGTCCGCACCACGCCACCGCGCTGCCCCCCTCCTTTCCCCCTCTGTCTTGCCCATGTCGCGCGTGCCCAGAGCCACCCGAGCCCGCCAATGCGTGTGCGAGCTCGTGGCTCCACCAGGAGCTCGCCCCGCTCCCTCTCTCTCTTCCTGGCGCCCTACTCCACCCCCACGAACGCCGTAGACGACCCTACTCCCTCCCTCCTGGCCACCCGAGCTTTTGCTGCAGCCACCTGTGCGCCACGTCCACGGTGAGCCACGGGTCGGCTACATAAGGCCACCCTCGAGCCCTCCCTCTACTGCTTTGGCTATCTCTCCTTCCCGTGCAACCCATGGACTAACCCACTCCCCTCCTCGCGCCCTCCAACCTCGTCCATGGCCGGAGAAGTGCCGCCGGCCGCCGCTTAAATTCATGGGCCTCGACCCCTCTCTCGTCCCCATGAACACACCCGCACCCTCTCATCACCACCGCAGACTCCCCCCGTGCTCCATCCCCTCCTCCTCGTGCCTTCCTCGCCTTGCCGAACCCCGCCGTCAGCTCCGGTCCGCCACACGTGAATCCCTCCTCTTCCCGGGCTCCCCCGTGGGCGTGCAGCACATGGACGGGTGCTCTGCGGCGCACTGAGTCCGCTGGTGTGCCGGGCGCCGCCGGAGGTGGCCCATGCCGCCCGGGAGAGCGCCAGCGCCCGCTCGGCCTCGCCTCCCCTGCCTCTGCTCTGTTCGAGCAGGAGGTAGGCGAAGGCCTGAGCGCTGGGCCCCGCGCATCAGCGACCGCCGGGCGGGCCCCCGCCCGTTTAAGTGGAGACGGACTGCCCGAGGAAACGCCTTCCCCAGGTGAAGACGTACTTCTGCTAAGATGCCTTCGACGTCGCCCCTGCCAACCGCGCAGCTGAGCCGCTGGGCCGGCCCACTGCTATCGCCCGCCTGTGCACAGGATAAGGGTAAAACCTTTTTCCTTTTCTTTTTCTTTTTTTCTGTAAACTTGTAAAATCCACAATAATTCAAATGATATCCAAATTTGATGATTCAAATTTCTAGTGACTCTATAAATCATTCCCTACCTCATAGATGAGCTTGCACATTTTTCCAGAGAAATTTCCTTCACACTTATTTAGTAAATCCCAATTTTCTTAATTCTGTGATAAACTTTAGAAAATCACGGATAGCCCATACCTGATCCAAATGCCATGATTGAAATTCCTAGATGCTTATAAGTTCAAAACTTAGTTTTTGAACATTTTTCCTAGTACTTTCTACGCCACATAGAATATTGGTACACTTCTCCATATATTTCTAACTTTGCAAAATCATAGAAATTCATTTGAACTCCAAATCCAGTGAAACCAAATCCTAGATGCTTCTAAAATCATCCTTTTTTATATGGGTATCCTTGCTCATTTTCCAAAAATAAATTTCTGTACACTTCTTGCAAATCCATAAACCCCTTGATTCCATCATATTGAAATGTTCAGAGATATCCACTGATCCAATTCCAATGAAACCACTCTGGTTATTTTTCATATAACCAGAGATGTCCTAGAAAAGTCAACTTCATATTTTTAGAGCACTTTTATTTTTTTGCCTTGTTGTGTTGCTTATTATGATTGTTTCTGACGTTAGTTGACGAAGTAGACGAAGTACTTGGAGAAGGACCAGAAGACTTGAAGACTCTGAGGAACCAGGCAAGCAACCCTTTGACCATGTCTATGAAACCCTTTTTATGCATGTCATATAACACCATATTGTTGTTGCAACGGAATCATGATGAGGTGGTATCCACTTTGATGGTTTGCCATCGTACTTCCTCGTTGATACTTGCATTGTGCATGACCCTACCTTCTTATGAGGGTTATGACGGTGGGAGTAGATAGGATGCTAAAGTAGTGCTACGCAAAAAGGGACGGGAATATGCATGGTGATGGAGACAAAGTATTTTCAAAAGACTTCTTCGAAAACCCCGTCAGGTGCCACTTATGCCCGAGGGAGATGATGAGATGGGTAACCACTTGATGACGAAGTGGTGTACCAAGGAAAGTGTGTGTTGTTTTCGAAAACGGATTAGATTTAAGATTTGTCGACTGTCCCAACCTTACATGCGCAACCACTCTACCCTTGTATGGGAAAGGGAATTATTGATTACCTAGGTCGATACTAGCTTGTAGCCCGCATTACTAGTGACGGGGGAGAGTTGGTGCTCTCTCTGGGACGGGGTCGTGCCAGGTAGGGCGACCAAGAACATTTTTATGGGGCACCGGACACACCGTTGGTACCCCGTGCTTGTGATGTGAGATGATTATGGAGAGTGGCTCCACGAAAATGTTATGTGATAATGTTGGGCACGGGGGTTACTACCAATCAAGTGGACTCCATGTTAGTGTCGTCTAGGGAAAGGTAGTGATCGGGTGCTTACCCCGGGTACTTGAGGTACCGCGGGTCGTGGCTGACACGGAAGTTCCCCGGATCTTGTGGGTACAGTGTGCAACCTCTGCAGAGTGTAAAACTATTCGAATAGCCATGTCCACGGTCAAGGACGGTTGGGCGGTGCTGCTTAAACTATGTCCAAAGTTTTACAACCGTGTGTGTCAGCCGATAAAACTACTTGGGTCAAGTCAAAGGACTTGACATGATTGAGTTGGGTTGGTGCCCACTCTATTTATGTTGATATCTGTAACCTGTCCTCATGGTTACTTGAATTCTCTTGATGCATGTCTTACAAGTTGTTGACATGTCATTGCACTCAAAACTAGCTTTCTGCAAAAATTTACCTATATCATGCATTGTTGTATCTTGAACCAAAGCATGGGTTGCTTGCGAGTACATTCAAAGTACTCATTGGCTTGCCACTGGTTATTTTATTGGCCAGGCATGAAAGAACAGGATATGATGAAGTATACTTCGGCGATGAACATGCGAGCTAGGACGTTTCCCAGTCAGAATGCCTGTAGGGTTAAGGCAGATGGCATGGGTCCAAGTTATCGACGAAGATTTCCGCTGTGATGTTATACTCAAGACTCGACCATAATGGTCCTACTTGTGTAATACAGTATAAATGGATGTAAGACTCTTGTTATTCAGCTTCTGTGTGTTCAGTGAGCATTGATCTCTGGGATCACTGTACACGTGCATTCGGTGATCACGACTTATGAGTCGGGGTCCCCACACACTTGGGCCCTAGTGACAAGCATTAAGCATGGCAAAGTCATGGCAACATCAATCTTACAACATAATGGATACTAGGGATCAAACCCTAACAAAACTAACTCGATTACATGGTAAATCTCATCCAACCCATCACCGTCCAGTAAGCCTACAATGGGATTACTCACGCACGACGGTGAGCATCATGAAATTGGTTACGGAGGATGGTTGATGATGACAATGGCGACGGATTCCCCTCTCCGGAGCCCCGAACAGACTCCAGATCTACCCTCCCGAGGAAGAACAGGGCTTGGCGGCGGCTCTGTATCATAAAACGCAATGAATCCTTCTCCCTTATTTTTTTCTCCCCGAACGTGAATATATGGAGTTGGAGTTGAGGTCGGTGGAGGTCCAGGGGGCCCACAAGGTAGGAGGGCGCGCCCAGGGGGTAGGGCGCGCCCCCCACCCTTGTGGCCAGGGTGTGGGCCCCCTTCGGCTGATTCTTTCGCCAATATTTTTTATTAATTCCAAAAGTTATCTCCGTGAAGTTTCAGGTCATTCTGAGAACTTTTATTTCTGCACAAAAATAACACCATGGCAATTATGCTGAAAACAACGTCAGTCCGGGTTAGTTCCATTCAAATCTGCAAATTAGAGTACAAAACAAGGGCAAAAGAGTTTGGAAAAGTAGATACGATGGAGACGTATCACCCTCCGATACTACTGATAGATTCGTCAAAATAAGCAAACAACACATAGAAAATAGAATGTGTTTAAAACAGAACAGTCTATAGTAATCTGGAAACTTTCCATACTTCTGTTACTCCAAATATTCTAAAAAATTAGGACAATCTAGGCAATTTGTATATCAATCTTGTGTAAAAAAATCAGATCAAAAGCACGTTCAAGTGAAATTTCAAAATTCCTGGACTTAGAGCAAAAGTTTCTGTTTTTGCACATAATCAAGTTAACTATCACCATAGACCACCCCAAAGGTCTTACTTGGCACTTTATTGAAACAAAGCTATAAAACATGTTTACTACAATAGCTTAATCATGTGAACACACAAAAGCAGAAGGTAATGGTGTTGGGTTGTCGCCCAACAAGCGCTTTTCTTAAATGCCTTTTTAGCTAGGCATGATGATGTCAATGATACTCACATAAAAGATAAGAATTGAAACATGGAGCATCATGAAGCATATGACTAACACATTTAAGTTTAAGTGTCTAACGCAGTTCCTATTCCTAGGGATTTTGTGAGCAAACAACCTATGAGAACAAGAATCAACTGGCATAGGAAGGCAAAACAAGCATGACTTCAAAACTTTCAACACATAGAGAGGAAACTTGATATTATTGCAATTCCTACAAGCATATATTCCCCCCTCATAATAATTTTCAGTAGCATCATGAATGAATTCTACAATATAACCATCACATAAAGCATTATTTTCATGATGCACAAGCATATAAATTGTATTGCTCTCCACATAAGCAAATTTCTTCTCATGAATAGTAATGGGAGAAATCTCAACAAAATAACTATCATGTGAGGCATAATCCAATTGAAAATTAAAATCAAGATGACAAGTTTCATGGTTATCATTATTCTTTATAGCATACATGTCATCACAATAATCATCATAGATAGTAACTTTGTTCTCATAATCAATTGGAACCTCTTCCGACATAGTGGATTCATCACTAAGTAATGTCATTACCTCTCCAAATCCACTTTCATAATTATCACAATAAGATTCAACACCCTCCAAAATAGTGGGATCATTAGTTCCTAAAGTTGACACTCTTCCAAACCCACTTTCATCAATATAATCATCGTAAATAGGAGGCATGCTTTCATCATAATAAATATTCCCATCAAAACTTGAGGGACTAAAAATATCATATTCATCAAACATAGCATCCCCAAGCTTGTGGCCTTGCATATCATTAGCATCAGGGATATTCAAAGAATTCATACTAACAACATTGCTATCATGCTCATCATTCAAAGACTTAGTGCAAACAATTTATTGCATTCTTCTTCTAACACTTTGGCACAATTATCGGAATCCCTATTTTCACAAAAGATATTAAAAAGATGAAGCATATGAGGTAACCTTGATGACCCACAAGTATAAGGGATCTATCGTAGTCCTTTCGATAAGTAAGAGTGTCGAACCCAACAAGGAGCAGAAGGAAATGACAAGCGGTTTTCAGTAAGGTATTCTCTACAAGCACTCAAATTATCGGTAACATATGGTTTTGTGATAAGGTAATTCGTAACGGGTAACAAGTAATAAGAGTAAACAAGGTGCAGCAAGGTGGCCCAATACTTTTTGTAGCAAAGGACAAGCCTGGACAAACTCTTATATAAAGCAAGGTGCTCCGAGGACACATGGGAATTATCGTTAAGCTAGTTTTCATCATGCCCATATGATTCGCGTTCGTTACTTTGATAATTTGATATGTGGGTGGACCAGTGCTTGGGTGCTGTCCTTACTTGGACAAGCCTCCCACTTATGATTAAACCCTCTTGCAAGCATCCGTAACTACGAAAGAAGAACTAAGGTAAACCTAACCATAGAATGAAACATATGGATCCAAATCAGCCCCTTACGAAGCAATGCATAAACTAGGGTTTAAGATTCTATCACTCTAGCAACCCATCATCTACTTATTACTTCCCAATGCCTTCCCCTAGGCCCAAATCATGGTGAAGTGTCATGTAGTCGATGCTCACATAACACCACTAGAGGAGAGACAACATACAGCTCATCAAAATATTGAACGAATACCAAATTCACATGATTAATTGTAACAAGACTTATCCCATGTCCTCAGGAACAAACGTAACTACTCACAAAGCATATTCATGTTCATAATCAGAGGAGTATTAAATAGCATTAAGGATCTGAACATATGATCTTCCATCAAATAAACCAACTAGCATCAACTACAAGGAGTAATCAACACTACTAGCAACCCACATGTACCAATCTGAGGTTTTGAGACAAAGATCGGATACAAGAGATGAACTAGGGTTTGAGAGGAGATGGTGCTGGTGAAGATGTTGTTGGAGATTGACCCCCTCTCGATGAGAGGATCGATGGTGATGACAATGGCGGTGATTTCCCCCTCCCAGAGGGATGTTTCCCCTGCAGAACAGCTTCGCCAGAGCCCTAGATTGGTCCCACCCAGGTTCCGCCTCGAGACGGCGGCGCTTCGTCCCGAAAGCTTCCTTATGATTTTTTCCAGGGCAAAAGACACCATATAGCAGAAGATGGGAGTCGGGGGCCTGCTAGGTGGCCCACGAGGAAGGGGGCGTGCCCAGGGGGTAGGGCGCACCCTCCACCCTCATGGCTGACTGGTGGCCCCCCTCTGGTGCTTTCTCACCCAACATTTTTACATATTTCAAAACTGATTTCTATGAAGTTTCAGGACTTTTGGAGTTGTGCAGAATAGGTCTCTAATATTTGCTCCTTTTCTAGTCCAGAATTCCAGCTGTCGGCATTCTCCCTCTTCATGGAAACCTTATAAAATAAGAGAGAAAAGGCATAAGTATTGTGATGTAATGTGTAGTAACAGCCCATAATGCAATAAATATCGATGTAAAGCATGATGCAAAATGGACGTATCAAACCTCAATTTCATTTTTTGTATTTTTATTTCATAGACTAAACTAGTGATGAAACAAGAAACTAAAAGATTCAATTGCAAGATCTAAAGATATACCTTCAAGCACTAACCTCCCCGGCAACGGCGCCAGAAAAGAGCTTGATGTCTACTACGCAATCTTCTTCTTGTAGACTCGTGTTGGGCCTCCAAGCGTAGAGTTTTGTAGGACAGTAGCAAATTTCCCTCAAGTGGATGACCTAAGGTTTATCAATCTGTGGGAGACGTAGGATGAAAATGGTCTCTCTCAAACAACCCTGCAACCAAATAACAAAGAGTCTCTTGTGTCTCCAACACACCCAAAACAATGGTAAATTGTATAGGTGCACTAGTTCGGCGAAGAGATGGTGATACAAGCGTAATATGGATGGTAGATATAAGTTTTTGTAATCTTAATATATAAAAACAACAAGGTATCAAGTAACAAAAGTGAGGGAAAACGGTATTGCAATGCTTAGAAACAAGGCCTAGGCCTCATACTTTCACTAGTGAAAGTTCTTTCCACAATGATAACATAATTAGATCATATGACAATCCCTCAATGTGCGACAAAAGTCACTCCAGAGTTCCTATCACGGAGAACATAAGATGAAATTGCTTGTAGGGTACGAAACCACCTCAAAGTTATTCTTTCTGATCAATCCATTGGGCTATTCCTATAAGTGTCACAAACACCCCTAGAGTTCGTAGTAAAATAACACCATATGACACACATCAATCAACCCTAATGTCACCTAGATACTCCAATGTCACCACAAGTATCCGTGGGTCAATTATACAATATGCATGAAACAACTTCAGATTCATAATATTCAATCCAACACAAAGAACCTCGAAGAGTTCCCCAAGATTTCTACCGAAGAAGCAAGGACGAAAACGTGCATCAACCCCTATGCATAAATTACCCCAATGACACCTCGGGAATCCGTGAGTTGAGTGCCAAAACATACATCAAGTGAATCAATGGAACACCCCATTGTCACCACGGGTATCCCACGCCAGACATACATCAAGTGTTCTCAAATCCATAATAGTACTCAATCCGATAATAGTGAAACCTCAAAGGTATAATTCAATTCATCACAAGAAGGTAGAGGGGAGAAATACCATATGATTCAACTATAATAGCAAAGCTTGTGGTACATCAAGATCATGCCAAATCAAGAACACGAGAGAGAGATCAAACACATATCTACTGGTACATACCCTCAGCCCCGAGGGTGAACTACTCCCTCCTCATCATGGAGAGCGCCGGGATGATGAAGATGGTCACCGATGATGATTCCCCCCTCCTGCAGGGTGCCAGAGTAGGGTCCCGATTGGGTTTTCGTGTATACAGAGGCTTGCGGCGGCGGAACTCCCGATCTAGGTTTCTTTTCGTTTTTTTCGTATTTATAGGAATTTTTGGCATCGGTTTCACGTCGGGGAGGGGGGGTCCATGAGTCAACAACAAGATTGGAGCACCCTCCCAGGGGGTAGGGCGCGCCCTCCTATATTGTGCTTTGCTCGGGACTCTTCTGGCCCAACTCTTTTGCTTCAGGGGCTTCTTCTGGTCCATAAAAATCAACGTAATTTTTTAGGTCATTTGGACTCCGTTTGTTATTCCTTTTTTGTAAAACTCAAAAACAAGGAAAAAACAGAAACAGACATTGGGCTCTAGGTTAATAGGTTAGTCCCAAAAATCATATAAAATAGCATATAAATGCATATAAAACATCCAAGATGGATAATATAATAGCATGGAACAATAAAAACTATAGATACGTTGTAGACGTATCACATATTCTATGAAGATCTTTATCGGTCGAACTGTTATGACAACATACGTAATTCCCTTTGTCCATCGGTATGTTTCTTGCCCGAGTTTCGATCGTCGGTATCTTCATACCAAGCTCAATCTCGTTACCGTCAAGTCTCTTTACTCGTTCCGTAATACATCACCTCGTGACTAACTCCTTAGTCGTTTGCTTGCAAGCTTATGATGTGTATTACCGAGAGGGCCCAGAGATACCTCTCCGATACTCGGAGTGAAAAATCCTAATCTCGATCTATGCCAACCCAACAAACACCATCGAAGATACCTGTAGAGCATCTTTATAATCACCCAGTTATGTTGTGATGTTTGATAGAACAAAAAGCATTCCTTCGCTATTCGGTAGTTGCATAATCTCATAGTCGAAGGAATATGTATTTGACATGAATAAAGCAATACAAATAAAACTGAACCATCATAATGCTAAGCTAACGGATGGGTCTTGTCCATCACATCATTCTCCTATTGATGTGATCTCGTTATCAAATGACAAATCATGTCCATGGTTAGGAAACCTTAACCATCTTTGATCAACGAGCTAGTCAAGTAGAGGCTCACTAGGGACATGTTGTTTGTTTTTACATTCACACATGTATTAAGGTTCAACACAATTCTAGCATGAATAATAAACCTTTATCATGAATAAGGAAATATAAAATAACAGCTTTATTATTGCCTCTAGGGCATATTTCCTTCACCTTGTTGTACACACCTTTTGAGAGGGACACGCACGAATCGTGATTTATTAGAATACTCTATGTGCTCCACTTATATCTTTTGATCTAGGCAATTTTGCTCTAGTGCTTCATTATATCTTTTTAGAGCATGACGGTGGCGTTATTTTGTAGAAATTGTTGAACTCTCTTGCTTCACTTATATTATTTTGAGAGTCTTTTTAAACAGCATGGTAATTTTCTTTGGTTATAAATTTAGTCCTAATATGATAAGCATCCAAGAGGGATATAATAAAAACTTTCATATAAAGTGCATTGAATACTATGAGAAGTTTGATTCCTTATGATAGTTTTGAGATATAAATATGGTGATATTAGAGTCATGCTAGTGAGTAATTGTGGATTTTATAAATACTTGTGTTAAAGTTTGTGATTAATGTAGCATGCACGTATGCTGAACCGTTATGTGATGAAGTCGGAGCATGATTTATTTATTGATTGTCTTCCTTATGAGTGGCGGTCGGGGACAAGCGATGGTCTTTTCCTACCAATCTATCCCCCTAGGAGAATGCACGTAGTACTTTGTTTCGATGGCTAATAGATTTTTGCAATAAGTATGTGAGTTCTTTATGACTAATGTTGAGTCCATGGATTATACACACTCTCACCCTTCCACCATTGCTAGTCTCCCTTGTGCCGCGCAACTTTCGTCGGTACCATACACCCACCATATACCTTCCTCAAAACAGCCACCATACCTACCTATTATGGCATTTCCATAGCCATTCTGAGATATATTGCCATGCAACTTTCCACCGTTCCATTTATTATGACATGCTTCATCATTGTCATATTGCTTTGCATGATCATGTAGTTGACATCGTATTTGTGGCAAAGCCACCATTCATAATTCTTTCATACATGTCACTCTTGATTCATTGCACATCCCGGTAAACCGCCGGAGGCATTCATATAGAGTCATATTTTTCTAAGTATAGAGCTGTAATTCTTCAGTTGTAAGTAAATAAAACCATGATGATCAACATTTTTAGAGCATTGTCCCATGTGAGGAAAGGATGATGGAAGTTATGATTCCCTCACAAGTTTGGATGAGTCTCTGGACTTTGCAAAAATAAAAGAGGCCAAAGAAGCCCACCAAATAAAAAATGAGAGAAAAGAGAGAAGGGGCAATGTTACTATCCTTTTTCCACACTTGTGCTTCAAAGTAGCACCATGATCTTCATGATAGAGAGTCTCCTATATTGTCACTTTCATATACTAGTGAGAATTTTTCATTATAGAACTTGGCTTGCATATTCCAATGATGGGCTTCCTCAAATTGCCCTAGGTCTTCGCGAGCAAGCGAGTTGGATGCACACCCACTTAGTTTCTTTTGAGCTTTCATAAACTTATAGCTCCAGTGCATCCGTTGAATGGCAATCCCTACTCACTCGCATTGATATCTATTGATGGGCATCTCCATAGCCTGTTGATATGCCTAGTTGATGTGAGACTACCTCCTTCTTTTTGCCTTCTCCACAACCACCATATTTTGTTCCACCTATACTGCTATGTCCATGGCTCACGCTCATGTATTGCGTGAAAGTTGGAAAGGTTTGAGAACACCAAAAGTATGAAACAATTGCTTGCTTTTCATCGGGGTTCTGCATGATTTGAATATTTTGTGTGATGAAGATATAGCATAGCCAGACTATACGATTTTATAGGGATAACTTTCTTTGGCCATGTTATTTTGAGAAGACATAATTGCCTTGTTAGTATGCTTGAAGTATTATTGTTTTTATGTCAATATTAAACTTTTGTTTTGAATCTTATGGATCTAAACATTCATGCCACAATAGAGGAAATTACATGGATAAATATGTTAGGTAGCATTCCACATCAAAAAGTCTGTTTTTATCATTTACCTACTCGAGCACGAGCAGGAATTAAGCTTGGGGATGCTTGATGCGTCTCCAACATATCTATAATTTTTTATTGTTCCATGCTATTATATTATCTGTTTTGGATGTTTTATATGCATTAATATGTTATTTTTATATTATTTTTGGGACTAACTTATTAACCTAGAGCCCAGTGCCAGTTTATGTTTTTTCCTTGTTTTTTAGCTTGGCAGAAAAGGAATACCAAACGGAGTACAAACGAAATAAAACTTCATGATGATTTTTCTTGGACCAGAAGACACCCAGGAGACTTCGAGTCCAAGTCAAAAGAGCCACGAGGCCGCGACAAGGGTGGAGGGTGCGCCCAGGGGGGTAGGGCGCGCCCCCTACCTTGTGGGCCCCTCGTGACCTTCCTGACCTAGGACTTCCTCCTATATATTCACATATATTCCCAAACCACTAGAAGCATCCACGAAAACACTTTTCCACCACCGCAACCTTCTGTTCCCATGAGATCCCATCTTGGGGTCTTTTCCGGCATCCTGGCGGAGGGGGATTCAATCACGGAGGGCATCTACATCAACCCTATGGCCCTTCCGATGAAGCGTGAGTAGTTTACCACAGACCTATGGGTCCATAGCTAGTAGCTAGATGGCTTGTTCTCTCTCTTTGGTTCTCAATACCATGTTCTCCTTGATGTTCTTGGAGATTATCCAATGTAATCTTCTTTTGTGGTGTGTTTGTTGAGATCCGATGAATTGTCGATTGATGATCAGCTTATCTATGAATATTATTTGAATCTTTTCTGAATTCTTATATGCATGATTTGGTATCTTTGTATTTCTCTTTGAATTATCGGTTTGGTTTGGCCAACTAGATTGGTTTTCCTTGCAATAGGAGAGGTGCTTAGATTTGGGTTCAATCTTGCATGATTTCACCCAGTTTAAAAGTAGGGGTAGCCACACACGTATTGAATTGTTTCCATCGAGGATAAAAATATGGAGTTTATATCATATTGCATGAGTTTATTCCTCTACATCATGTCATCTTACTCCGTTCTTTATGAACTTAATACTCTAGATGCATGCTGAATAGCGGTCGATGTGTGGAGTAATAGTAGTAGATGCAGGCAGGAGTCGGTCTACTTGACACGGACGTGATGCCTATATTGCATAATCATTGCTTTGGATATCATCATAACTTTGCACTTTTCTATCAATTGCCCGACAGTAATTTGTTCACCCACCGTACTATTTGTCTTCATGAGAGAAGCCTCTAGTGAAACCTATGGTCCGGGTCTATTTTCCATCATATTAATTTCTGATGTACTATTTTGTAATCTTTTATTTCCAGATCTATATAACAAAAAAATCCCAAAAATATTTTATATTTTATTTAGTTTTATTTATCTATCTCTATCAGATCTCACTTTTGCAAATGGCTGTGAAGGGATTGACAACCCCTTTATCGCGTTGGGTGCAAGTATTTGATTGTTTGTTCAGGTATTGGTGATTTGTGTGTTCTTCTCCTACTGGAAAGAACTTGCATGACATCTTTTGTCCTACCCTCCCGTGGCAGCGGGGTCCTATTGAAAACTAAGGGATATTAAGGCATCCTTTTAATAGAGAACCAGAACAAAGCATTAACACACGGTGAATACATGAACTCCTGAAACTACGGTCATCACCGGGAGTGGTCCCGACTGTTGTCACTCCGGGTTTGCCACATCATAACACGTAGTAGGTGACTATACTTGCAAGATCAGATCGAGAACATGTATATAATGATGATAACGTAAACGGTTCAGATATGAAATTATGGCACCGGGACCAAAGTGACAAGCATTAAGCATGGCAAAGTCATAGCAACATCAATCTCAGAACATAGTGGATACTAGGGATCAGGGCCTAACAAAACTAACTCGATTACATGATGAATCTCATCTGACTCCTCACCGACCAGCGAGCCTACGAAGGAATTACTCACTCTTGGTGGGGAGCATCATGGAATTGGCGATGGAGATGTGTTGGTGATGATGAAGATTGAAGACCCCCCTCTCCGATGCCCCAAACGGAGTGCAAATCTGGCCTCCCGATGAAGAATAGGAGATGGCGACAGCTCCGACTCTTGAAACGCGATAATTCTTTCTCTCTATTTTTTCTGAAATAATGTGATTTATAGCATCGGTTTCAGAGTCAGCGGGGCCACCAGGTGGGGACAACCCACCGGGGCGCGCCTGGGGGGCAGGCGCGTCCTGGTGGGTTGTGCCCACCCAGGTGCCCCCCTCAGGTGGCTCTTGGCTCCAGAAATTCTCTTTATTGATATAAAAAATCCTCTCAAAGTTTCGTTCCATTCCGAGAACTTTTATTTCTGCACAAAACAACACCATGGTAGTTCTGCTGAAAACAGCATCAGTTCGGGGTTAGTTTCATTCAAATCATGCAAATTAGAGTCCAAAACAAGAGGAAAAGCGTTAGGAAAAGTAGATACGTTGGAGACGTATCAACTCCCCCAAGCTTAAACCTTTTCTTGTCCTCAAGCAATCAGTTGACAAACTGAAAGTGAAAAAGAAAAACTTTTACGAACTCTTTTCCTCTTGTTTCATAAATAAGCTTAAACAACACCCAGGTTTTCAGCAAATATTATGACTAATAACCATGTCGACAATAACTCTTAAAAATTATATTAACTCATATCAATGACATAATCAACTAGAGAGCAATAATAAGATATCTCAAATAGCAACATGTTGTCAAAACAACCATGATATAATATGACAATAGTGGTATCTCGCCAGCCCTTTCTGAGACCACAAAACATAAATGCAGAGCACCCCCAAAGTTCAAGAAGTGACTAAACATTGTAATTCATGGTAGAAAAGATCCAGTCATGATGCACCCAACATTAGCTACACACAATGCATCGGCATGACAGCAGTGCTCTCAGGTTCTGGCACCTATTTGAGAAGGTGATGACACAACATAAAAGTAAATAGATAGCCCCTTCGCAGAGGGAAGCAGTGATTTGTAGAGGTGCTAGAGCTAAAGTTTTTAAAATAGAGGTAAATGAAACTTTGAGACATGCACCCTTCTCATTTACTTCAAGACTATCAGTTATCAATATCTTACATGCAAAACATGCTAGTGGCAGTTCCCAAGCGGAGAGGTAAAGGTTATGGCTCCATTGGGAGTTTTTGTTTGATTATTTGTAAGCTCTTTTCTTTTTGCAGTTTGGGACTGGGCATCCCTATTACCGCCCTTTTCTCATGCGATGGCGAGTGAACAAACACTCAACCTGAGAATAGCCCGCTTAGCATGGAAGATACCGACTACCTCCTGTCGTTCCATGAACGATCCAGGCACACAAAAAGGATATTTATTTGAAGTTTTTTGAGTTGGCACATGCAAATTTACTTAGGACGGCAGGGTAATGCCGCATATAGGTAGGTATGATGGACTCATCTGGAATAACTTGGGTTTCAGGTTTTTTTTATGTACAAGCAGAGTTCCCACTTAGTACAAGCGAAGGCTAGCCAATAGGTTGAGAAGCGGCCAGCTAGAGAGCAACAACGGTCATTAACATACATTATGCATAAGTAACATTGGATACTAGCATGAGTAGGATATGAACACCATGAACATAAATATCATAGTGGCTATGTTGGTTTTGATTCAACTACATGCATGAACATGTGCCAAGTCAAGCCACTCGAACATTCAAAGGAGGATACCATATCATCATACTTCATCACAATCATTTTAACACAATGTTGATATCCAAGATAAGTCATTATTCACTCCTAGCTACTTATGCATGGCATGAGAAACTATAATCTCTAATTGTCATTGCAAACATGTTTGATCATAATAGGCTGCATCATGGATACTAGGTTAAACATATTTACAAAAACGGAACAAGTCGAGTTCATACCCGTTTCTCTCTGCCACGGCCAGTTCATCTAATATCGTCATTATTGCCTTTCACTTGCATGACCGAATGATTTGAAAATAATAATAGTGCAAGAGTGCCGTGGACTAAGCTGGAATCTGCAAACATTTTATTCAAAAGAAGAAGACAAGGTAATATGGGCTCTTTGTCAGATCAACAATAATGCAAATGAGAGCCACTCAACATTTTCATCGTGATCTTCTCCTCGGTATGACTCAAAAGAAAAGAAATTCAGAGAAACACACTGAAATATTTTTGGAGTTTTTGGTTTTTCATAAACAAGCAAATGAAAAGAGAAAAGCAAAAGCGAGAAAAACTATTTACACGGGAATGCTCCCAACAAGTAAAAGAAGAACAAGGAAATCTTTTTGGGTTTTCTTTTTAGTGCTACAACAATTTAAACTAGGAAGAAAAATAAAAAAGAAGCAAGAAACATATTTTTGGATTTTTCTCAAAGTTTTTCAAACACACAAGAAGAAAGCGAGAAAATAAATTTAACATGGATGATACAATGAAAAAGTGTGGACACCGACAACTGGAATGAAATGTGTGAACATGAATGTAATGTCGGTGGGAATACGTACTCCCCCAAGCTTAGGCTTTTGGCCTAACTTGGTCTAGGGCCACTCAAAGAAGCCGTGAGGTCCAATGTTGAATTGGTGGGGAGCAGGCACCATAGGTTCCCACTGCTGAGGTTCCTCCTGTGCTACATCCTGGTTCTTTCGGTAAGCGACAATGTCCTTAGGCATAATCCCGTATCCCCCCCTAGCAACATGATCAAACAAAGCAGGTGCAGGCAAGGGGATAATATCACGAGTATCCACACTGAAAACTAAGTTGTAAGGCATAGCAATATCAGGGTAATTAGTAGCAATAAAATGGTGGTCCTCCATAGCTGCTCTATCTAAATAAACCTTGGGCAAAGGATGATCATGCTGGCGTATCTGCACATTGAAGTGAGTCGCCAAGCGAGTAGCGTAAATGCCCCCATGTATTTTACCCTTGGATCTGTTAAGGTGAAGGCGGCGTGTCACAATAGCTCCCAAGCTATAAGTGTTGTTGCCAAAAAGTGCACGACGCAAAACAACAAAATCTGGTGCGCTAAGTGCACCCACCTTCTCTCTCGCTAGCAAGCACTTTGCAATAAATATGGCAAAATAATGCAAGGCAGGAAACTGCAAGCTAACAGCGGTGGTGCCCAATACTCCTCTCCCATCCCCCACTATCAGAGTATGGTAAAAACCTTCAAACTCTGAGGGCTTAGTCTCTACCAAATCCCCATCAGAAGGAAGCATGTATATGTCACAAAATTTAGTAAGTGGGATCTGGCGGGTTTCAGCATATAAATTAAACTGCACCTCAGGGGGGTTATTCCTAGAATGAAAATGGAAGTTTTGCACAAAGGAGTTTGTGAGGAGATGATACTGTTTGCATTCAGCTGTGATGAAGTCGGTGAGGCCGGCATTAGCAGCATATTGTGTGAACTCTCGAAGGATTCCGACCCCTTCCATGAACGCATTATGTGGCCACTCGTAGGACCGTAGCACCGCCAACCTTCGGGTATGGAGATCATTGTCAGATGACTCCCCAATAACCCCCTTGGAGTTCTTCCTGGAAGCAAACTTCCTAAACAAACTCATCTTTTTTCTATGAACGAACTTCTAAAAAATTTAGTCCACAAAACTTTTCTCAACAAAACTTCAAAAAATGATAGCAACTACTCATAGGGGTGTATAGAGGCCATAGAAAGCATTCAAACTACTTAGAACTCTAAGAATTCAACATGCAAGCTCATCTACAGCAGCGCCAAGAGTAGCTAATTATTCTAAATATAAACCACTAAATCAAAAACTAATTGGATACATGGAGGAGTCACATACCAAGCAACAAATCCCCGAGACAATTTTGGAAACGGAGCTTCGAGCAAAGAGATCGAAATCAGCGGTTTCGGGAGCAAGAACATGAGAGAGAGAGAGTGATAGTGATTTTTTCTGGGTGAATGGAGTGATGTGGGAAGAAGTAAGTGAGGATGCCCACGTGGGGACCACAACCCACCAGGGCGCGCCTGGGGGTCCTGGCGCGCCCAGGTGGGTTGTGCCCACTTGGTGCACTTCCCTCTGATATTATTTGCACTAGAAATTCAGAAATATTCAGAAAAAATCATATCAAATTTTAGAGCATTCTGAGAACTTTTACTTTGGGGTCATTTTTTTTGCACATAAAACTCAGAAAACAGACAAAGCATGGCATTTTATTTTATTTAACTAAGAAAAACAGAAAACAAAAGGTAGAGACAGAAGGTAGTGCTTACTAAATTCATCAACTACATACCTCTAAAAAATGATCCATTAATAAGGTTGATCAAGTCTTATTAACAACCACTTTCAATTAGAATGAGATCGAAGAAGTTTCGTCAATCACTAAGTTACTAATGACCCACAAGTATAGGGGATCTATCCTTGTCCTTTCGATAAGTAAGAGTGTCGAACCCAACGAGGAGCAGAAGGAAATGATAAGCGGTTTTCAGTAAGGTTTTCTCTGCAAGCACTGAAATAGTAGGTGATAGATAGTTTTGTGATAAGATAAATAGTAACAAACAAAAAGTAAATAAAGTAAGCAAAGTGCAGCAAGGTGGACCAATCCTTTATGTAGCAAAGAATAAGCCTGGACAAACTCTAATAATGAAGAAGGAGCTCCCGAGGACACACTGGGAATTATCGTCAAGCTAGTTTTCATCACGTTCATAAGATTCGCGTTCGGTACTTTGATAATTTGATATGTGGGTGGACCGGTACTTGGGTACTACCCTAACATGGACAAGCATCCCACTTATGATTAACCCCTATTGCAAGCATCCGCAACTACAAAAAGGAGTATTAAGGTGAACCTAACCACAACATTAAATTCTATGGGTCGATATCAACCCCTAACGAAGCAACGCATAAACTAGGGTTTAAGCTTCTGTCACTCTAGCAACCCATCATCTACTTATTACTTCCCTATGCCTTCTTCTAGGCCCAAATAATGGTGAAGTGTCATGTAGTCGATGTTCACATAACACCACTAGAGGAGAGACAACATACATCTCATCAAAATATCGAACGAATACCAAATTCACATGACTACTAATAGCAAGATTTCTCCCATGTCCTTGGGAACAAACGTAACTACTCACAAAGCATATTCATGTTCATAATCAGAGGGGTAATAATATGCATAAAGGATCTGAACATATGATCTTCCACCAAGTAAACCAAATAACATCAACTACAAGGAGTAATCAACACTACTAGCAACCCACAGGTACCAATTTGTGGTTTTGATACAAGATTGGATACAAGAGATGAACTAGGGTTTTGAGAGGAGATGGTGCTGGTGAAGATGTTGATGGATATTGACCCCCTCCCGATGAGAGGATTGTTGGTGATGACATTAGTGATGATTTCCCCCTCCCGGAGGGAAGTGTCCCCGGCAGAACAGCTCCGCCAGAGCCCTAGATTGATTCCGCCAAGGTTCCGCCTCGTGGCGGCAGAGTTTCGTCCCGTAAGCTTGCACACGATTTTTTCCAGGACAAAACCCTTCATATAGAAGAAGATGGCAGCCAGAAGCCCACCAGGGGGCCCAGGAGATAGGGGCGCGCCCTACAGGGGGCGGCGTGCCCCCTGTCTCCTGGACAGGGTGTGGGCCCCCTGGCCTATTTCTTTTGCCCAAAAATTCTTATTAAATCTAAAAAATTGTTTCATGGAGTCTCAGGTCTTTTGGAGTTGTGCAGAATAGATTTCCAACGTTTGCTCCTTTTCCAACCAGAATTCCAGCTGCCGGCATTCCCCCTCTTCATGGTAAACCTTGTAAAATAAGAGAGAATAGCCATAAGTGTTGAGATATAATGTGTAATAACAGCCCATAATGCAATAAATATTGATATAAAAGCATGATGCAAAATGGGCGTATCAACTCTCCCAAGCTTAGACCTCGCTTGTCCTCAAGCGGAAGCTGAAATCGAAAAATATGTCCACATGATTAGAGATAGAGGTGTCGATAAAAATAAAATACGGACATGAGGGCATCATGATCATTCTAATAACAACAACATATATGGATTTTGTCATATGATTTCTTATGTTCAAGTAATAAGCAATTCACAATGTCAAGTATGGTTCAAAAACTTCATTGGGAACTAACAAACTATAATCTCAGTCATTGAAGCAATTGCAATTTATCGTAACATCAGACAGAGTCAATAATAGAGCTTTTCAACAAGCTCACATACTCAACTATCTCGTAGTCCCATATAATTGTTAAGACTCACGCAATACGTGTGGTTATAGAGTTTCAGCCGGACACTGAGAAAGATAGGGGCTTATTGTGTTGCCTCCCAACGTATTCACCATTAGGTGATGTCAACTATAATAGCCTATGCCAAATTACATCCAATTGGATATATATATATATATATATATATATATATATATATATATATATATATATATATATATATATCATGATCTTTCAAACACGAGGAGCTTGCCAAAGGATAAAATGAAAAAGGGAAAGGTGAGGATCACCTTGACTCAAGCATAAAGTAAAACATAAAGTAAAAGATAGGCCCTTTGCAGAGGGAAGGAGAGGTTGTCATGCGCATTTAGGGTTGATGCACGAAGTCTTAATGCAAAAGAACGTCACTTTATATTGCCCCTTGTATGTGGACCTTTATTATGCAGTCTGTCGCTTTTATTACTTCCACACCAAGTTCGTACAAAGCTTATTTTCTCTGCACTAATAAGTCATACATATTTATAGAGCAATTTTTATTGCTTGCACCAATGACAACTTACTTGAAGGATCTTACTCAATCCATAGGTAGGTATGGTGGACTCTCATGGTAAAACTGGGTTTAAGGATATTTCGAAGCACAAGCAGTATCTCTACTTGGTGCAAAGAATTTGGCTAGCATGAGGGGGAGAGGCAAGCTCAACATGTTTGGAAGGTCAATGACAATATACTTTAACTGAGATGTCGGAAAACATAAACCATTACGTTGTCTTCCTTGTCCAACGTCAACTCTTTTAGCATGTCATACTTAATGAGTGCTTCACAATCATAAAAGATGTCCAAGATAATATATTTATATGTGAACCCCTCTTTCCTTATTACTTCCTATTAATTGCAACGATGACCAAGGCTACGTTCATCAACTCTCAACAATTTTTATGCCTCATACTTTCTATATGTGAAGTTATCACTCTCCATAAGATCAATATGAACTATTTTGTTCTTTTTACTTTCTCAAGATCATAGCAACATAGCAAAGCCCTTGACTCAACACTATCTTCATTATAGATAGCACACGGACTCGATTACATAAAGAGATCACAAAGCAAAACTCAAAACTACTTGATATCAAAACTTCGAACTAATAGATCAAGATACTACTAAAAGGATCGAACTAAATAAAGCGGTAAAGATAGGAGTGTGATGGTGATACGATACCGGGGCACCTCCCCCAAGCTTGGCAGTTTCCAAGGGGAGTGCCCATACCCATGTGATTATTTCTCCTTCTTCACGGTTGGTGTTATGATCTTCCTGGTGATGATGCCCTTCAGGATGTGGTTCTCCTCCTCGAGCTTATTTACTTGTTGTTTGAGGTCCATATTTTCTTTACAAAGCTTGCCCGTAACGGCCAAAGCTCCTTTTACCCAAGGATGCTGCATAGCTTCTGGAGAACAAGTGAAACTCTTTTTCATATTTTCATAAGAAAGAAATCTAGAGTTGGAAGGGATGACCGAGGTAGGGACAGCCAGGCTAGGTAGTTCCCCCATATTGAATTCTGCTCGGAGACGAGAGGTAACTTCTTGATCTTCCTCCATGGCATCTATCCTTTTCAACTCAGCTTCCATCTCATCCTCTGTTGATGGTCCAAAGCGACAGGCATCGCTATTTGCTCCTAGACCTGGCGTTGGGTGAGACACCCGGCTCTCCCCAACTGACTCCTGAGAAGACATCTTGCTTTACTCTGCAACAAGAATAGCTCGAAACGAAAATAGAGGATATTTGCGTGATACGGTGGTCAAAACCTTCGGGAGTATATATAATGAATTTTTACCGACCAAAATACGTAACATACAAGGAAACGGAGTCCGGGAGGCACACGAGGTGCCCACGAGACAGGGGGCGCGCCCTCCTCTATCGTGGGAGCCTCGTGCCCCTTTCGGACTACTTCTTTCTTCCTAAAATCCTAAAATAATCCAAAACTGATAAAATTGCCATTAGAGTTGTTTTGGAGTTGGTTTACTTACCGTACCACGTACCTATGCCTTTTCGGAGTCTGGAACGTTCTGGAAAGAGTCTCTTATGTATTCCTCAGGGATTATGGTTTCAATAATATTAGTTTCAACATTGATAGGATTACCTGAAATATAATGTTTAATTCTTTGGCCATTTACCACCCTTGGATTTGTGCCTTCAAAGTTGTTGATTTTTATAGCACCAGAACGATAGACCTCCTCGATAACGTAGGGACCTTCCCATTTTGAGAGAAGTTTTCCTGCAAAAAATCTTAAACGAGAGTTGAACAATAACACATAATCTCCTACGTTAAACTCACACTTCTGTATCCTCTTATCATGCCAACGTTTGACTTTTTCTTTGAAAAGCTTGGCATTCTCATATGCTTGCGTTCTCCATTCATCAAGGGAGCTAATATCAAACAACCTCTTCTCACCCGCAAGTTTGAAGTCATAATTGAGCTCTTTAACAGCCCAATATGCTTTATGTTCAAGTTCAAGAGGTAAATGACATGTTTTTCCATAAACCATCTTATATGGAGACATACCCATAGGATTTTTGTATGCAGTTCTATAGGCCCATAGTGCATCATCAAGTTTTTTGGACCAATTCTTTCTAGATTTATTCACAGTCTTTTGCAAAATTAATTTGAGCTCTCTATTGCTCAACTCTACTTGACTGATACGTCTCCGTCATATCTACTTTTCGAAACACTTTTGCCCTTGTTTTGGCCTCTAACTTGTATGATTTGAATGGAACTAACCCGGACTGACACTGTTTTCTGCAGAATTGCCATGATGTTGTTTAATGTGCAGAAAACAAAAGTTCTCGGAATGACCTGAAACTCCACGGGATGTCTAATAAAAAATAATAAAAAATACTGGCCAAAGATGAAGACCAGGGGGCCCACACCCTGTCCACAAGGGTGGGGGCGCGCCCCCCCTCCTGGGCGCGCCCCCCTACCTCGTGGGCCCCCTGGAGACCCTCCGACGCCAACTCCAACTCTATATATTGGCTTTCGGGGAGAAAAAAATCAGAGAGAAGAAATCATCGCGTTTTACGATACGGAGCCGCCGCCAAGCCCTAATCTCTCTCGGGAGGGCTGATCTGGAGTCCGTTCGGGGCTCCGGAGAGGGGGATTCATCGTCGTCATCATCATCAACCATCCTCCATCACCAATTTCATGATGCTCACCGCCGTGCGTGAGTAATTCCATTGTAGGCTTGTTGGACGGTGATGGGTTGGATGAGATTTATCATGTAATCGAGTTAGTTTTGTTAGGTTTTGATCCCTAGTATCCACTATGTTCTGAGATTGATGTTGCTATGACTTTGCTATGCTTAATGCTTGTCACTAGGGCCCGAGTGCCATGATTTCAGATCTGAACCTATTATGTTTTCATGAATATATGTGAGTTCTTGATCCTATCTTGCAAGTCTATAGTCACCTACTATGTGTTATGATCCGGCAACCCCGAAGTGATAATAATCGGGACCACTCCCGGTGATGACAATAGTTTGAGGAGTTCATGTATTCACTATGTGCTAATGCTTTGTTCCGGTTCTCTATTAAAAGGAGGCCTTAATATCCCTTAGTTTCCAATAGGACCTCGCTGCCACGGGAGGGTGGGACAAAAGATGTCATGCAAGTTCTTTTCCATAAGCACGTATGACTATATTCGGAATACATGCCTACATTACATTGATGAATTGGAGCTAGTTCTGTGTCACCCTATGTTATGACTGTTACATGACGAACCGCATCCATCATAATTATCCATCACTAATCCGGTGCCTACGAGTTTTCCATATACTGGTTCTCGCTTATTTACTTTTTCGTTGCTACTGCTACAATCACTACAAAATACCAAAAACATTACTTTTGCTGTCTTTACTTTTGTTACCGTTACCACCACTATCATATTACTTTGCTACTAAACACTTTGCTGCAGATACTAAGTTTCCAGGTGAGGTTGAATTGACAACTCAACTGCTAATACTTGAGAATATTCTTTGGCTCCCCTTGTGTCGAATCAATAAATTTGGGTTGAATACTCTACCCTCGAAAACTGTTGCGATCCCCTATACTTGTGGGTTATCAAGACCTTTTTCTGGCGCCGTTGCCAGGGAGCATAGCTCTATTCTTTGAGTCACTTGGGATTTATATCTGCTGGACACTATGAAGAACTTGAAAGACGCTAAGACAACAATTTATCCCTCAACTACGAGGGGAGGTAAGGAACTGCCATCTAGCTCTGCACTTGATTCACCTTCTGTTATGAGTAAGCTAGCGACACCTAAACCTGCTTCTGCTATTTGTTCTGATATGTCGCATGTTATTGATGATGCCACTTCTGCTATGCATGATACTTATGATGAAACTACTTCTATGCTTGATACTACTGTGCCCCTTGGTAAATTTCTTGATGAACAGATTTCTAGGTCTAGAGAAAGAGAAATTATTGAATTTGAATACGATGATGAGAGTGATGATGAGAATATGCCTGCTATTCCTGAGGGTTATCTTTTTGATGCAGAATCTTCTGCAGCTATTTTTGCCTGCCAGGATAGATACCAACTTAAGAGGCTGCTAGTTAAATGGAGTAAAGAATCTCTTAGAGATAGAATGAAACCCGACCCTGCTTTTGCTACTTCACCTATCTGTGTTCCCAATAAGGATTATTATGAATTTTCTGTTGATCCAGATATAATTACTTTGGTTGATCCTTTCTATGGCTATGAATCTGAAACTGTTGTGGCACATCTTACTAAGTTAAATGATATAGCCGCCCTGTTTACTAATGATGAGAGATCACGCTACCTTTATATACTCAAAATATTTCCGTTCTCATTAAGGGGTGATGCTAAGATATGCTTTAATTCTCTTGATCCTGGTTGTGTGCGTAGTCCCCAGGATATGATTTATTACTTCTCTGCTAAATATTTCCCTGCTCACAAGAAACAAGCTGCTTTGAGGGAAATATACAACTTCGCGCAAATTAAAGAAGAGAGTCTCCCACAAGCTTGGGGGAGGCTTCTCAAGTTACTTAATGCTTTGCCTGATCATCCTCTTAAGAAACCTGAAATACTTGATATCTTTTATAATGGACTAACTGATGCTTCCAGAGATTACCTGGATAGTTGTGCTGGTTCTCTTTTCAGGGAAAGAACACCGGATGAAGCTGAAATTCTATTGAGTAATATGTTGACAAATGAAAATAATTGGGCACCTCCTGAGCCAGCTCCAGAACCAATTACTGAGCCTATTCCTAAACCAACTCCGAAAAAGAGAAGTGTTCTATGTCTCAGTCCCGAAGATATGCAAGAGGCAAAGAAATCTATGAAAGAAAAAGGTATTAAAGCTGAAGATGTTAAGAATTTACCTCCTAATGAAGAAATACACGGTCTTAATTTACCGCCTGTTGAAGAAGTATATGATCTCAATTCCTTATTCACTGAAGAACCTCCTGATCCCGATATCCCGACACAGGTAGTAAAGGTAAATTCTCTCTATAGATATGATAAAGTTGAAGTCCCTCCTACTAAAATTGCTAGTCAGTGCTTGGATGAGTTTGATGAATTTATGTTTAACCAAGATGACTTTAATGCTTATTTTGGTAGACAATTAAAACAGAATACCTTTATGATTAAACGCTTGGGTGATTTTATGGCTAATATTAGAGGTGAACTTAAACTTGTTAGAAAACATGCTTCTATGGTTACCACTCAAGTAGAACAAGTACTTAAAGCTCAAAAAGAAGTGCTTGATGAAATGAATAGTAAGAAAAATGATTAGTGTTGTTAGAGTGGCTACTAGAACTGGTAGAATGACTCAGTAACCTTTGTATCCTGAAGGCCACCCTAAGAGAATCGAGCAAGATTCTCAGAGAAATAATATTGATGTACCTAGTTCTTCTAAAAGGAAGAAAAAGAAAAATGATAGGACTTTGCAAACTTCTAGTGAACCTATTGCTGAACCACCTGAGAATCCAAATGATATCTCTACGTCTGATGCTGAAACACAATCTGGTAATGAACATGAACCTAGTGAAAATATTAATGATGATGTTCATGATGATACTCAACCTAGTAATGATAATGATGTAGAAGTTGAACCTGCTATTGATCTTGATAAACCACAATCAAGGAATCAACGTTATGATAAAAGAGACTTCGTTGCTAGGAAACATGGTAAAGAAAGGGAACCATGGGTTCAGAAACCCATGCCTTTTCCTCCGAAACCATCCAAGAAAAAAGATGATGAGGATTTTGAGCGCTTTGCTGAAATGATTAGACCCATCTTTTTGCGTATGCGATTGACTGATGTGCTCAAAACAAATCCTTATGCTAAGTATATGAAGGATATCATTACTAATAAAAGAAAGATACTAGAAGCTGAAATTTCCACCATGCTTGCTAATTATACTTTTAAGGGTGGAATACCAAAGAAACTTGGAGATCCAGGAGTACCTACTATACCATGCTCCATTAAGAGAAATTATGTTAAAACTGCTTTATGTGATCTTGGAGCCGGTGTTAGTGTTATGCCTCTCTCTTTATATCGTAGACTTGACTTGAATAAGTTGACACCTACTGAAATATCTTTGCAAATGGCTGATAAATCAACTGCTATACCTGTCGGTATTTGTGAGGATGTGCCTGTTGTAGTTGCAAACGTTACTATTTTAACAGACTTTGTTATTCTTGATATTCTCGAGGATGATAGTATGTCTATTATTCTTGGAAGACCTTTCATTAATACTGCAGGGGCTGTTATTCATTGCAACAAAGGCAATGTCACTTTTCATGTTAATGGTAATGAGCACACGGTACACTTTCCGAGGAAACAACCTCAAGTTTATAGTATCAACTCTATTGGAAAAATTCCATCGATTATATTAGGAGGTTTTGAATTTCCTCTCCCTATTGTCAAGAAAAAGTATGATATTCTTATTGTTGGGGATTTTCATATCCCCGTTGAGGTAACTTAGTGTTATTCGAAATTTCTCTGGTTCTGTGTTATTCGGAATGAGTTTGTTAACAAGACTTGATCAACCTTGTTAGTGGGTTCATTTTGATGATCATGAGATGGATGAAACTAGAAGCACAACCTTCTGTACCCTCTTTATATTTTCTGTTATTTAGTAAAAATAAAGTAAAATAGTATTTTTCTGTCTATTTCCTGACTTATCCGTGCAATATAAAAATATCCCGAAAATAAAAGTCCTCAGAATGCCATGCCAATTTAATATGATTTTTTCGGGAATATTTGAGGATTTACTGTGCAAACATTACCGCGGGGGGAGCTGCCACCTGGCCACGAGGGTGGAGGGCGCGCCCTACCCCCCGGGCGCGCCCCCCTGTCTCGTGGGCCCACGGTGGCCCTCCTCCACTTATCCCTGCACCCATCTTCTTCCTCTGCCTCATACAAACACGAAAAACCAATTCAAGCACGAGTTCCAGCCCCTGTTGCTGTGATTTTTGATCTCCTTGCTCAAAGCACCTCCCGCAAAACTGCTTGGGGAGATTGTTCCTTGGTATGTAACTCCTCCATTGGTCCAATTAGTGTTTGTTCTAGTGCTTTATTCATTGCAAATCTGTGCTGCATAGGTGACCATGTTCTTGAGCTTGCATGTCTAATTTATATGGTTCCAAGTAGTTCTAATGCTTGATATAGGCTCTAGGCACTTGTGGGAGTTGTTGCTATCAATTTTATTGAAGTTGGTTCACTTTTATTTGAAGTTACTAAAAATTTCCAAAAAATTTCAGAGGAAACAATATGTTTAGGAAGATGTTCCAAGGTGGTTCTTCAAGGAAGCAAGGTCCCAGGCTTGCAATGCCTGATGCTGACGAGGAACCACCAAGAGACGCTCCTGTGAGGCCCTGTGAATGGCCTTCGGAAAATTTTATGAATCAAGCGGGAATCAAAGAAGAATTTAGCACATATTTGCGTAACGCCGGTCTTGAGGACTTTGAAGCTGACAAATGCCCCCAGTATCATGATCTCACAAGTTCATTTGTGAGGAGGTTTGCGTTTTCATCTTCGCGTAATTCTCCTTCAGTCATGTTTGACCTTTATGACAAATCTTATACCATGGACTTAGAGGATTTCACTTTTGCTTTCAAACTTCCATCTTGGGGTAGTGTCAGGGATCCCCCTAAATCTGAATATAGAGACTTTCTTGCTAGAATAACTGTGGGGGAATCTAGAGATATAACACAATCCACTATAGGGAGCGTTCACTTTCCTGCTATACATTATTTTGCTCTCTTCATAGCTAGATTCATAAATGCTAAGGATGAAGCATGTCACATGTGTGCCCCTGATCTCAGCATTCTCAGAAGTGCCGTGTTAGGAGACCAATCTTATCATATGGGAGCCATTGTAGCTCATAGGTTGCATCATAATAGACATAACGGAGATTTCTTTGGAGGAATTTATGCAACCCGCTTAGCTAATTTTCTTGAGATAGACATTCATGAGGGTGATATGGAGTTACCCCCTACTTATTTAGATTTTGATTCTATGGTTTCCCACCAGTTTGTTGAGAGGACTGAACCACCTCTCCAGTATCGACTAGTCTTTAACAAACGGCATGTAGTCCATATTACTCTTCCTGCTCCTGCCTTCTTTGATTCTCAGACAAAAGGAAGATATATTATTACCAGAGAGGAGGCATATGAGTACGAGAGGAGAGCGGAGGCTGCTCGATGCCACGCTACAGCTCAGGAGGCGATAGCCGCTGCATTGCAGTATGACCCCAGCTTCACCTACGGGTATCCGCCAGGCTATCCCTGGCAATAGACCAACTTAGGCCAAAAGCCTAAGCTTGGGGGAGTACGTATTTCCCACCGACATTACATTCATGTTCACACACACTCATTTCTAGATGTCGGTGCTCATACTCTTTCACTGCAATATCCATGCTGGTTATTTTCTTTTTCCTGCTTTCTTCTTGTGTGTTTAATAAACCTTAAGAAAAAACCAAAAAATTGTAAGTAGTAGTTTATTTCTTTGCTATAGTAATTAAAAAGAAAACCCAAAAATATTTCTCGTTCCTCTTTTGCTTGTTGGGAGCTTTCCCGTGTAAATAGTTTTTATTTCTTTTCTTTTCTTTGGGGGTCAGTAGGAGAAGACCATGATTAAATTGTTGAAGTGGCTCTTATATGCATCATTGTTGATTTAACCAAGAGCCCGTATTGCCTTGTCTTCTCCTGTTTATTGAATGCTCGCAGATTCCAGCTTAGTCCAATGCATGTGCACTCTTATTATTATTCACATCGTTCGGTCGTGCAAGTGAAAGGCAATCATGATGATATATGATGGACTGACTGAGATGGGAAAAGCTGGTATGAACTCGACCTCTCTTGTTTTTGTAAATATGATGAGTTCATCGTTCTTGATTCAGCTTATTATGAATAAACATGTTTGCAATGACAATTAGAGATCATAGTTGCTCGTGCCATGCTTGATTAGCTATGAGTTATAATGGTTTACCTTACGTGCCCACATGCTATTAAAACGGTTGTGATGTGGTATGATGGGGTGGTATCCTCCTTTGAATGATTTAAGTGACTTGACTTGGCACATGTTCACACATGTAGTTGAAACAAATCAACATAGCCTTCACGATATTTATGTTCATGGTGGATTATATCCTACTCATGCTTGTATTCAATGTTTATTAATTTTAATGCATGTTCATGACTATTGTCGCTCTCTAGTTGGTCGCTTCCCAGTCTTTTGCTAGCCTTCACTTGTACTAAGCGAGAATACTGCTTGTCCATCCAATACCTTAAACCTCAAAGTTATTCCATATGAGTCCACTATACCTTCCTATATGCGGTATCTACCTGCCGTTCCAAGTAAATTTGTATGTGCCAAACTCTAAACCTTCAAATAAACATTCTATTTTGCATGCTCGAATAACTCATATATCAACTAGGGCTGCCCTTATCTTCCGTGTTAGGCGGGTTATTCTCAAGAGGAGTGGACTCCGCTCCTCATTCACGAGAAAATGGCTGGTCACCGGCATGCCCAGTCCCATGCTTTATGCAAACTAAATCAAAATAATTGCAAACAAAACTCCCCCTGGGACCCACTGAATGTCGGAGGCACTCGTTGTTTCGAGCAAGCCATTTATTGATGCTTGTGGAGGAGGGGGAGTATAAACTTTACCATTCTGTTTGGGAACCGCCTATAATTTGTTTAGCATGGAAGATATCGTCATCTCTTAGTTGTTATGTTGACAATGAAAGTATGCCGCTCAAATTATAATTTATCTCTATTTCAAAACCGAGCTCTGGCACCTCTACAAATCCCTGCTTCCCTCTGCGAAGGGCCTATCTATTTACTTTTATGTTGAGTCATCACCCTCTTATTAAAAGCACTAGCTGGAGAGCACATCTGTCATTTGCATTCATTACTGTTAATTTATATCGGGTATGACTATGATTGGATCTCTTTTACCATGAATTACAATGTCTAGTCAGTCCTTGATCTTTGAAGGTGCTTTGCATTTATGTTTTGCGGTCTCAGAAAGGGCTAGCGAGATACCATCTTGTTATATCATATTATGATTATTTTGAGAAAGTGTTGTCATCCGAGATTTATTATTATGGCTTGCTAGCAGATTATGTTATTGATATGAGTAAACATGAGACCTGAGAATTATTGCAAATGTGGTTACTTATAATCTTTGCTGAAAACCTGAATGCTGGCTTGACATAGGTACAACAACAAGAGCAAACAGAGTTTGTAAAAGTTTTTCTTTTTCTCTTTCAGTTTGACAACTGAATTGCTTGAGGACAAGCAAGGGTTTAAGCTTGGGGGAGTTGATACGTCTCCGTCGTATCTACTTTTCCAAACACTTTTGCCCTTGTTTTGGACTCTAACTTGTATGATTTGAATGGAACTAACCCGGACTGACGCTGTTTTCAGCAGAATTGCCATGATGTTGTTTTATGTGCAGAAAACAAAAGTTTTCGGAATGACCTGAAACTCCACGGGATGTCCTATAAAAAATAATAAAAAATCATCGCCAAAGATGAAGACCAGGGGGCCCACACCCTGTCCACGAGGGTGGGGGGCGCGCCCCCCCTCCTGGGCGCGCCCCCTACCTCGTGGGCCCCCTAGAGACCCTCCGACGCCAACTCCAACTCTATATATTGGCTTTCGGGGAGAAAAAAATTGGAGAGAAGAAATCATCGCATTTTACGATACGGAGCCGCCGCCAAGCCCTAATCTCTCTCGAGAGGGCTGATCTGGACTCCGTTCGGGGCTCCGGAGAGGGGGATTCGTTGTCGTCGTCATCATCAACCATCCTCCATCACCAATTTCATGATGCTCACCGTCGTGCGTGAGTAATTCCATCGTAGGCTTGCTGGACGGCGATGGGTTGGATTAGATTTATCATGTAATCAAGTTAGTTTTGTTAGGGTTTGATCCCTAGTATCCACTATGTTCTGAGATTGATGTTGCTATGACTTTGCTATGCTTAATGCTTGTCACAAGGGCCCGAGTGCCATGATTTTAGATCTGAACCTATTATGTTTTCATGAATATATGTGAGTTCTTGATCCTATCTTGCAAGTCTATAGTCACCTACTATGTGTTATGATCCGGCAACTCCAAAGTGACAATAATCGGGACCACTCCCGGTGATGACCATAGTTTGAGGAGTTCATGTATTCACTATGTGCTAATGCTTTGTTCCTGTTCTCTATTAAAAGGAGGCCTTAATATCCCTTAGTTTCCAATAGGACCCCGCTGCCACGGGAGGGTAGGACAAAATATGTCATGCAAGTTCTTTTCCATAAGCACGTATGACTATATTCGGAATACATGCCTACATTACATTGATGAATTGGAGCTAGTTCTTTGTCACCCTATGTTATGACTGTTACATGACGAACTGCATCCTGCATAATTATCCATCACTAATCCGGTGCCTACGAGTTTTCCATATACTGGTTCTCGCTTATTTACTTTTCCGTTGCTACTGTTACAATCACTACAAAATACCAAAAACATTACTTTTGATGTCTTTACTTTTGTTACCGTTACCACCACTATCATATTACTTTGCTACTAAACACTTTGCTGCAGATACTAAGTTTCCAGGTGTGGTTGAATTGACAACTCAGCTGCTAATACTTGAGAATATTCTTTGGCTCCCACTGTGTCGAATCAATAAATTTGGGTTGAATACTCTACCCTCGAAAACTGTTGTGATCCCCTATACTTGTGGGTTATCATTGATCACTAGACTGCGGATGATAAGGAGATGCGATTCTATGATTGACATCATACTTAGCAAGCATCTTACGGAAAGCACCATGAATAAAGTGTGAACCACCATTAGTCATAAGATATCTAGGGACTCCAAACCTCAGAAAAATAACTTCTTGAACCATTTTAATAGAAGTGTTATGATCAGCACTACTAGTTGGAATAGCTTCTACCCACTTAGTAACATAATCAACAGCAACTAAAATATGTGTATAACCATTAGAGGCAGGAAAAGGTCCCATATAATCAAAGCCCCAAACATCTAATGGTTCAATAACAAGAGAATAATTGATAGGCATTTCTTGAGGTCTACTAATGTTACCTATTCTTTGACATTCATCACAAGATACGACAAACTTACGAGCATCTTTGAAAAGAGTAGGCCAATAAAAACCAGATTGTAGTACCTTGTGTGAAGTTCTATCTCCAGCGTGGTGTCCTCCATAGGATTCAAAGTGACACTTGCGTAGGATCTGTTCCTGTTCATGCTCAGGCACACAACGTCTAATAATACCATCTACTCCTTCTTTATAAAGGTGTGGATCATCCCAGAAGTAATGTCTTAAATCATAAAAGAACTTTTTCTTTTGCTGGTATGTGAAACTAGGCGGTATATATTTAGCAACAATTTAATTAGCATAATCAGCATACCAAGGAGCAGTACGAGAAGCATTGACAACCGCTAATTGTTCAACAGGAAAACTATCATTAATAGGCAGTGGGTCATCAAGAACATTCTCTAACCTAGACAGGTTGTCTGCAATGGGGTTCTCCCCTCCCTTTCTATCAATAATATGCAAGTCAAATTCTTGGAGCAAGAGAACCCATCTAATGAGTCTAGGCTTAGCATCTTTCTTTTCCATAAGATATTTAATATCAGCATGATCAGTGTGAACAGTAACTTTGGAATCAATAATATAAGGTCTAAACTTATCACATGCAAACACAACTGCTAAGAATTCTTTTTTAGTAGTAACATAATTTCTCTGGGCAGTATCAAGAGTCTTGCTAGCATAATGAATAACATTCAATTTCTTATCAACTCTTTGTCCTAAAACAGCACCTACAGCATAATCACTAGCATCGCACATAATTTCAAAAGGTAAATTCCAATCAGGTGGCTGGACAATAGGTGCAGTGATCAAAGCCTTCTTAAGCGTTTCAAATTCTTCTACACAATCATCATCAAAGACAAAAGGAATATCTTTTTGCAATAAATTAGTTAGAGGCCTAGAGATTTTAGAAAAGTCCTTAATGAATCTCCTATAAAAATCGGCGTGACCAAGGAAACTTCTTATACCTTTTATGTCCATGGGACATGGCATCTTTTCAATAGCATCAACTTTGGCTTTATCAACTTCAATACCTCTCTCGGAGATCTTGTGCCCCAAGACAATGCCTTCATTAACCATAAAGTGACACTTTTCCCAATTCAGGACGAGACTAGTGTCTTCGCATCTCTGCAAAACTCGATCAAGGTTGCTCAAACAATCATCATAAGAGGATCGATAGACGGAGAAGTCATCCATGAATACCTCACAAATCTTTTCACAAAAATCAGAAAATATAGCCATCATGCATCTTCGAAAGGTAGCAGGTGCATTACATAAACCAAAAGGCATGCGTCTATACGCAAAAGTACCAAAAGGGCAAGTAAAAGTAGTTTTAGATTGATCCCCCGCTGATACAGGTATTTGAGAGAAGCCAGAATAACCATCTAGAAAGCAAAAATGTGTGTGTTTGGATAGCCTTTCTAGCATTTGATCAATAAAAGGTAAAGGGTAATGATCTTTCTTAGTAGCTTTATTTAACTTACGAAAATCAATTACCATCCTATAGCATGTAATAATTCTTTGCGGGATCAATTCATCTTTATCATTAGGGACAACGGTAATACCTCCCTTTTTAGGGACACAATGGACATGGTTTACCCATTCACTATCAGCAACGGGATAAATAATGCCTCAAGGAGCTTTAGTATCTCCTTTCTTACCACTTCCTTCATTTTGGGATTTAATCGTCTTTGAGGATCTCTAACTGGTTTGGCATCTTTCTCCAATGACATTTTGTGTTGACATAATGTGGGACTAATGCCCTTAAGATCATCCAGAGTATATCCAATAGCAGCTCGGTGCTTCTTCAGAGTTTTCAATAATCTTTCTTCTTCTTTCTCTGAAAGGTTAGCACTAATAATAACAGGATATATTTCTTTTTCATCAAGATAAGCATACTTAAGATTATCAGGTAAGGGTTTGAGTTCAAACACGGGGTCACCCTTGGGTGGAGGGGGAAAGAATTTCAACGCGAAGGTTATGTTTCAACATAGGTTCCTGTTTAAGGAACACTTCATCTATTTCTTCCCTTTCCTTCATAAACATATCATTTTCATGGTCTAGCAAATATTGTTCTAACGGATCAGTTGGTGGAACAGCAATGGAAGCGAGACCAATAATTTCATCCTTACTAGGTGGTTCCCTTTCACGAGGTTGTCTACTAAACTTAGAAAAATTAAACTCATGCGACATGCCATCTATGCCAACAGTGACAATATTCTTTTCACAATTAATCTTAGCACTAGCAGTATTCAAGAAGGGTCTACCAAAAATAATGGGACAAAAATCATCTTGTGGGGAACCAAGAACAAGAAAATCAGCAGGGTATTTAATCTTCCCACACAATACTTCAACATCTCTAACAATCCCAATAGATTTAATGGTGTCCCTGTTAGCAAGCTTAATATTAACATCAATGTCTTCTAATTCAACAGGTGCAATATCGTGCATAATTTCTTTATAAAGATCATAAGGTATCGCATTAGCACTAGCACCCATATCACATAAACCGTGATAACAATGATCTCCTATTTTAACAAAATTATAGGCGTGCCTACAATAGGTCTACGTGTCTTAGTATCTGGTCTAGCAATATTAGCAGTTTCACCACAAAAAGAAATAACATGCCCATCTAAGTCCTCATCCAAAAGATCTTTAATCATAGCAATACCAGGTTCAACATTAATTTGCTCAGGAGGTGTATAGGTCCTAGTATTACTCTTACAGACAACAGTAGAAGCTTTGACATGATCTTTTATCCTAACAGGAAAAGGAGGTTTTTCAACATAAGCAATAGGAATAATGGGATCACTATATGTAATAGTCTTCTCTTCGACTGTAATAGGTGCAACTACTTTAACTTCAACAGGAGGATTATATTTAAACCACTTCTCTTTAGGGAGACCAACGTGAGTAGCAAAATTTTCACAAAAAGTAGCTACTATCTCAGAGTCAAGTCCAAACTTAGAGCTAAATCCACGGAAAGCATCGGTATCCATAAAAGATTTAACACAATCGAACTTAGGTGTCATACCTGACTCCTTACCATCGTCGGAACCCCAATCTTCAGAGTTGCGTTTAATTCTTTCCAATAAGTCCCATTTGAAATCAATAGTCTTCAGCATATAGGAACCAACACAGGAAGTATAGAGCAGGTTGCGATTATCAAGAGAAAGCCGAGCATCAAAATTCTGAATGATCATTTCCCAAGAAAGCTCATGATTGGGGCATGAATATAACATTGACTTAAGCCTCCCCCAAGCTTGAGCGATGCTTTCTCCTTCGCGAGGACAGAAATTATATATGTAATTACGATCACGATGAACAAGATGCATAGGATAGAACTTCTGGTGAAATTCCAACTTCAATCGCTTATAGTTCCAATATCTTGTATCATCACATAGCCTATACCATGTCATTGCATCTCCCTTCAAAGATAAAGGAAAGACCTTCCTTTTGACAACATCATCGGAAATACCTGCAAGCTTAAATAATCCACAAACTTCATCCACAAAGATAAGGTGTAAGTCGGGATGCAATGTTCCGTCTCCTGCAAAAGGATTAGCTAGCAGTTTCTCTATCATACCCGAAGGAATCTCAAAGTGAATATTTTCATAAGGTTCAGTAGGTTGAGGTTCATCAATTGGCTCTTCTGGTTGGGGTGAAGATACCCCAAACAAGCCCCTCAAAGGATTAGTTTCCATAGTGAAAAGTAACAGAAAATTTCAGCACACTATATAAATGTTTCCTTACCAAGTTGCACTCACCAAGAGCGCTACGCTCCCCAGCAACGGCGCTAGAAAAGAGTCTTGATGACCCACAAGTATAGGGGATCTATCGTAGTCCTTTCGATAAGTAAGCGTGTCAAACCCAACGAGGAGCAGAAGGAAATGATAAGCGGTTTTCAATAAGGTTTTCTCTGCAAGCACTGAAATAGTAGGTGATAGATAGTTTTGTGATAAGATAAATAGTAACGAACAAAAAGTAAATAAAGTAATTAAAGTGCAGCAAGGTGGCCCAATCCTTTATGTAGCAAAGGATAAGCCTGGACAAACTCTAATAATGAAGAAGGAGCTCACGAGGACACATTGGGAATTATCGTCAAGCTAGTTTTCATCACGTTCATAAGATTCGCGTTCGGTACTTTGATAATTTGATATGTGGGTGGACCGGTGCTTGGGTGATGTCCTTACTTGGACAAGCCTCCCACTTATGATTAAACCCTCTCGCAAGCATCCGTAACTACGAAAGAAGAACTAAGGTAAACCTAACCATAGAATGAAACATATGGATCCAAATCAGCCCCTTACGAAGCAACGCATAAACTAGAATTTAAGATTCTGTCACTCTAGCAACCCATCATCTACTTATTACTTCCCAATGCCTTCCCCTAGGCCCAAATCATGGTGAAGTGTCATGTAGTCGATGTTCACACAACACCACTAGAGGAGAGACAACATACAGCTCATCAAAATATTGAACGAATACCAAATTCACATGATTAATTGTAACAAGACTTATCCCATGTCCTCAGGAACAAACGTAACTACTCACAAAACATATTCGTGTTCATAATAAGAGGAGTATTAAATAGCATTAAGGATCTGAACATATGATCTTCCATCAAATAAACCAACTAGCATCAAGTACAAGGAGTAATCAACACTGCTAGCAACCCACATGTCCTCAGGTACTTTGATAATTTGATATGTGGGTGGACCGGTACTTGGGTACTGCCCGAACATGGACAAGCATCCCACTTATGATTAACCCTTATTGCAAGCATCCACAACTACAAAAAGGAGTATTAAGGTAAACCTAACCACAACATTGAACATATGGGTCCATATCAACCCCTAACGAAGCAACGCATAAACTAGGGTTTAAGCTTCTGTCACTCTAGCAACCCATCATCTACTTATTACTTCCCTATGCCTGCCTCTAGGCCCAAATAATGGTTAAGTGTCATGTAGTCAATGTTCACATAACACCACTAGAGGAGAGACAACATACATCTCATCAAAATATCGAACGAATACCAAATTCACATGACTACTAATAGCAAGACTTCTCCCATGTCCTCGGGAACAAACATAACTACTCACAAAGCATATTCATGTTCATAATCAGAGGGTAATAATATGCATAAAGGATCTGAACATATAATCTTCCACCAAGTAAACCAAATAGCATCAACTACAAGGAGTAATCAACACTACTAGCAACCCATAGGTACCAATTTGTGGTTTCGATACAAGATTGGATACAAGAGATGAACTAGGGTTTTGAGAGGAGATGGTGTTGGTGAAGATGTTGATGGAGATTGACCCCCTCCCGATGAGAGGATCGTTGGTGATGACGTTGGTGATGATTTCCCCCTCTCGAAGGGAAGTGTCCCCGGAAGAACAACTCCGCCAGAGCCCTAGATTGATTCCGCCAAGGTTCCGCCTCGTGGCGGCGGAGTTTCGTCCTGTAAGCTTGCCCACGATTTTTTTCCAGGACAAAACCCTTCATATAGCAGAAGATGGCAGCCAGAAGCCCACCAGGGGCCCAGGAGATAGGGGGCGCGCCCTACAGGGGGGCGCGCCCCCTGTCTCCTGGACAGGGTGTGGGCCCCCTGGCCTATTTCTTTTGCCCAAAAAATCTTATTAAATCTGAAAAGTTGTTTCGTGGATTCTCAGGTCTTTTGGAGTTGTGCAGAATAGGTTTCCAACGTTTGCTCCTTTTCCAGCCAGAATTCCAGCTGCTGGCATTCCCCCTCTTCATGGTAAACCTTGTAAAATAAGAGAGAATAGCCATAAGTATTGAGATATAATGTGTAATAACAGCCCATAATGCAATAAATATTGATATAAAAGCATGATGCAAAATGGACGTATCAGTTACCTCAAAGGGGATATGAATGTCCCCAACAATAAGCATTTCATATTTCTTTTTAACAGTAGGTAGAGGTAGTTGAAAACTTCCAATAGTGATTGTCGGAGATTTTTCAATAAAATTAATATCATTCACTTGGAATTGTTTCTTCGAAAAGTGCACCTTATGTTACCATTGATCTGACAAGTGACCTTGCTTTTATTGCAATCAATAATATCCCCTGCAGTATTCAAGAAGGGTCTACCAAGGATAACCGACATGTTGTCGTCCTCGGGCATCTCAAGTATAACAAAGTCAGTCAAAATAGTAACATTAGCAACAACAACGGGCACATCCTCACAAATACCGATAGGTATGGCTGTTGATTTGTCAGCCATTTGCAAAGATATTTCGGTAGCTGTGAGTTTATTCAAATCAAGTCTTTTATATAAAGATAAAGGCATAGCACTAACACCAGATCCCAAATCACATAAAGTAGTTTTCACATAATTTCTTTTAATGGAGCAAGGTATAGTTGGTATTCTTGAATCTCAAGTTTTTTAGGTACTCCATCTTTAGAAGTATAATTAGCAAGCATAGTGGAGATTTTAGCTTCCGGTATTTTTCTCTTAGTGGTGATGATGTCTTTCATATACTTTGCATAAGGAGGCATTTTTAAGATATCAGTTAAGCGAATTCGCAGAAAGACTGGCCTCAGCATTTCAGCAAAGCGTTCAAATTCTTCATCATCTTTCTTTTTAGTTGACTTAGGTGGAAAGGGCATAGGCTTTTGAACCCATGGTTCTCTTTCCTTATCGTGTTTTCTTGCAACAAATTCTCTTTTATCATATCTTTTATTCTTAGGTTGTGGGTTATCAAGATCAACAGCTGGTTCTATCTCAACATCATTATCTGGTTCTTTATCATTTGTTTGAGTGTCTTCATGAACCTCATCATTATGTTTTTCATTATCAGAAGGTGAGTGTCCATTTCCAAATTGAGTTCCGGCATCAAAGATAGAAACTTCATTATCATTATCAGGAGGTTTTTTCTATTTTAGGTTCACTAGAGGCAGGAAAAGTCCTATTATTTTTCTTCTTCCTTTTCTTTTTATAAGGACTAGGTACATCAGTGTTAATTCTTTGAGAGTATTGTTCAATTCTCTTTGGGTGTCCCTTAGGATAAAGTGGTTCTTGATTCATTTTACCTCCTCTAGTTGCTACTCTAACAGCAAAGTCACTTATATTATTGTTCATTTCATCAAGCAACTCTCTTTGAGATTTAGCAACTTGTTCTAATTGAGTTTGAACCATAGAGGCATGCTTTCCTACACCTATAATATCATTTGAGATTCTAAATAACAAGTCACTTAAGTGAGCAACCATATCAGAGTTGTATTTCAATTGTTTCATAACATTTGCATTGAAGTGATCTTGCTTTCTAATGTAATTATCAAACTCATAAAGGCATTGACTAGGATGTTTATTACGAGGGTCATCACTATCATTGAATTTCATTAAAGAATTTACCTCTACCACCTTAGGTGGAGGTGGTGCTTCAAGCCCATGTATTTCTTCGATAGGTGGTAAATTTTTAACATCCTCGGCCTTAATACCTTTTTCCTTCATAGATTTCTTTGCCTCTTGCATATCTTCAGGACTGAGATATAAGATACCCCTCTTCTTCGGAGTGGGTTTAATAGGTGTTTCAGGAGGAGTCCAATCATCATAATTTTTCAATATGTTATTCAATAATTCCTCGGCTTGCCCAATAGTTGGTTCCTTGAAAACACAACCAGCACAACTATCTAGGAAATCCCTAGAAGCATTGGTTAGTCCATTATAGTAGATATCAAGTATTTTATTTTTCATAAGAGGATGATCAGGCAAAGCATTAAGCAATTGCAGAAACCTCCCCCAAGCTTGTGGGAGACTCTCCTCTTTAATTTGCACAAAGTTAAATATTTCCTGCAAGGCATCTTGTTTCTTATGAGCAGGGAAATATTTTTCAGAGAAATAATAGATCATATCCTGGGGACTACGCACACGACCAGGAGCAAGAATATTGTACCAAGCTTTGGCATCACCCTTTAATGAGAACGGAAATAACTTAAGAATATAGTAATGGCGAATCTTCTTATCTTGAGCAAAAAGGGTGGCTATATCATTCAACTTAGTAAGATGTGCCACAACAATTTCAGTCTCATAACCATGGAAAGGATCAGATTCAACCAAAGTGATTAACTCTGGGTCGACAGAGAACTCATAATCCTTATCATCAATAAAAATAGGTGAAGTAGCAAACTCAGGATCACATTTCATTTTAGCATTCAGAGATCTTTCTTTATACTTGCGTAATAATTTCTCTAGATCATCTCTATCCTTACAAGCAAGAGTATCTCTAGTTGCCTCCTCACTCATAGTATAACCTTCCGGTACCTTTGGCAATTCATATCTAGGAGGACTAGTTCTAGTAGGTTTTTCAAGATTTTCAATTTCAAGTTCATCATCAGATTCAACAATATCATGTTGTCTTACTCTAGCAATTTGTTCATCAAGAAATTCACCTAGTGGCACATCATCATCAAGCAAGGTACTATCATCATCATGAGTAGCATTCAAAGCAGAAGTAGCATCATCAATAACTTGCGACATATCAAAATTAATAGAATGTTGTGGAGTTGCAAGTTTACTTATAACAGAAGGTGAATCTAAAGCAGCTGGATGGCAGTTCCTTAACTCCCCTCATCTTTGAGGAAAAAATCTTAGTCTTAGCATCCTTCAGATTCTTCATAGTGATAATATGATAATAATCCCAAGTGACTCAACAAATATAGCTATGCTCCCCGGCAACGGCGCCAGAAAAAGGTCTTGATAACCCACAAGTATAGGGGATCGCAACAGTTTTTGAGGGTAGAGTATTCAACCCAAATTTATAGATTCGACACAAGGGAAGCCAAAGAATATTTGAAGGTATTAGTAGCTGAGTTGTCAATTCAACCATACCTGGAGATTAATTATCTGCAACAAAGTGATTAGTAGCACAGTGTCGGTGTAGAAAAGTATGGATGCTACTGTACCCCTTACTTGTGCACGGACGGTCGCAGCCACCCCTACAGCGAGGTTTGGCGAGGCAGAGGAAGGCAGCAAGAGGCAAGACAGGTACAAAGAACATCAAGGCAAGTGCTCAGAGTAGCGAGCAGCAAGAGGTAAGTAGGGCCACGCCCGGCAACAAGCCGTGCCGAGGCGACCTGCAATGCCCCCGGCAAGACCCGTGCCGGGGCTACTTGTGAAGGGGTTGCCGGGGCAACTTGCGAAGAGACCAGCAAGGCCACCATCCTTGGGGTTGAGAGCTCTGACACCATCGACAATGTTCAAGACCAGGATTTGGAGAGCACATGCCTGGTAGCCTGCGGCTCCTCACGAAGATCAACGGCCCATGAGTCCACGTGGGATCAAATGATGAAGTCTTGTCGGGGACGACTCCTAGGCCCCCGGCAAGCCTTTCCGCGGACGATCACTGGGCCACGGTCGGGCCCACGCTCGGCAGGATTCCGCCACCTCACCACCACTCCAACGCGATGATAAGCATGCCCGCCAAGCGGGCGCATGTGTGGCGGCATGCAGATCTTCGGAAGCCTACCACTTTGCCAACACAGCAGCTGGTTGGCCAGCATGGCAATGCATGCCTCGTCGGCCCAGAGGCGTGGCAGGGCATGGAGAAGCAGCAAAGGACGGGATGGCCTCTGTTGCCATCCCCAATAAAGCGAGAGGACACGTTGGCATCACATTAAATGTGCTTGTCCTACGTTGATCGAGCGATAAGCTCGTATCACTGTAGTTTGCCACCTCCTGTGTGCCACTGTGGCAACCCATTTGTGTATAAAAGGAGGCCCAAGGCACACAGAGAGGGGATTCGGACTTTTGAACAAAGCACACATCATAGCTAGTTCAAGAGCTCAAGAATACTGATATAACCAGATAAAGCAGGACTAGGGTATTATGCATCCTCGTGGCCCAAACCTGGATAAAAATCCTCTGTGTCCTAATGGCTCGACCTGCTCTTCATGCAACTAATCCCATGCCGAACATAGAAGGGATCCTTGTGACCCCATAGGTGATTGGTTTCCCTGACATCTTTGGTGCACCAGGTAGGGGGAGCACTAGTTGTGAGAATCTGGTCTGTAGTTAGTACAGTAGCTCTCTCATCGCCATGGCTCCGAAGAAGAAGACAGCTGTGGCGATTGGTCCGTCCGGGGCCGCTCCGCCCGCACCCGCACGGACAGGCGACGGGGCGGGCGCCGGTGGTGGAGGAGATCAAGATCGTCCACACCATCTGAATACAAGAAGTCAGGCCGCTAGCGTCCTCTGCAGCGGTGACGGGGGTTGGCGTGCCGCCGCGCCCAAGGGTGGAGCTGTGCCACCTGCGGGTGATGCGGGGACCTCCAAGGGCGGAAGATTGACCTCACCAACGTGCGTGCCGCGGTCTCCTCATATCGTGCACGAAGAACCATGTCGCGACACTGAGGACCCCGAGCATCGCCATGGCAAGAGCCCTCATCGTCACTCTCAAAACACACAGGGCCGACATGCACATCATGGTGCGGGAGAAAAGAGTGCGTGGCTGCGGAATCGAGATGGGACTCCTTCTGACGTTGTTAGAAGTCCGATTTCCTCTCATTCCTCGCACCTGTCGCTGCCACCCATGCGAGCGGAAGCGCTGTCGCGAGCGCATCTGCTCCTCGACTTTCTTCCTGCCTTGGAGAAACAAGAGGAGTGGAGGGATGCTATCCAAAGCCTTATTAGCCATGCCAACAGAGATGGACACTGGGGA